>NC_081407.1:281361074-281673217 GCF_030272615.1 Cryptomeria japonica | reverse complement strand
TGCATGCATGCATGTATGTATATGTTTGTGTGTGTATGTATGTATGCATGCATGCATATACATATGTATGTAAAAATAATAATTAAATATATAAGATTCCATATAAATAAAAATATATTTATTAAATACATTATATAAAATATAGAATATGATAATAAATATAATTATATCAAATATTTAATATATAACAAGTATAAAATTTACAAATAAATACATAAATATTAGCCCTCCAAGCTGTAATATCACTTTCATATAATTTAAAACCTAAAAAGTTAAGGATGAATAGTAAAAGAGTAATAAACGAAAAAGTTGGAGATTTTGGAGGTAATGCATCACTTATTTTAGAATTATTATAGATTTGTTTCTTTTTGTTGTCTTTAATAGACTATTCTGACTATTGAGAATGGAGATAAAATGTCTAATTTTATATTATGTGTAAAAAAGGATTGATTTGAATTTTTAACATATTAATGATTTTGATTGATTTGAAAAATACAAATTTATTTAGTAGTTAAAAGTTAATCATTTCTTATAGTTCCATAATAGAAACTAATAACATCTTTGGGACTAATAGAATTAAAATTGTTTTAAATATTTAAGAAAATGAAGATATTTTGTTTTTCAATTATTATAGATTAATTTATGCATTAAATTGAATGCTACATTTTTTTTAAAATAGAAAACAACAAACTAATCATTTGCAGCCAAAATGCATTTGTATATGTCTATACCTATACCTCAATTACACCTCTTAATAAAAAACTCAAACTCAATTATACCTATACCTCAATTACACCTCTTAATAGAAAACTCACACAATCTAATCCAGAAGCTATAGCAAGAACTACATGTTTGTATTGTCATTTCTAACAAATCAATTACACCTCTTAATATATGCCTATAAACAATTTGAAAGGATGGCTTACAAACATTCCTATTAATTGAATTCTTATATGCAAATTCAACTTGTGTTTGGACTTGATCCCAACTTCTTAGTTAGTCTCCTACAAAAGACCTCAACAAATTCCCAAGGCTTTTGTTTGACCACAAAATTATGGATGGTAAGGTGAAGTGGGCTATAATTTTGTGTTCAAATTCTTCCACAAAGTCCTTCAAAAATAACCAGCAATGTTTTTCTCTGTCCAGCACTCTACTCCTTGGTTATCCATGCAAGTGGAGAACTTCGAAAAAATAAATCACACGTAGTATCATTATTCCTCTTACATGTAGAAAAAAGAGTCATTTTAGAAAATCTATTAACTGTAACAAAATAAAATGAAAGTATTCCCTTCTATGTCCTAGGTAAGCCTAAGACAGATTACATACTAATATGCTCCCATGGCCACTCTAAAATAGCTAATGTCTCATATAAGTTGTTGCTTTGACTAATTTATTTTGTAAGCCAACACATTTTACAACACTTTACTTACCTATTTACATTAATTCCCATCTTGGTCTGGTTATATCTTTGGTTCCACTCGGTAAGAATCTGATACTCTAAAATGACATACCAATCTAACATGACATTTCTTTAACCAATTTCATCTTATAAATCATTAAGACACATACAACTACTATTCTCTAAATAAACAAACCTTCTTGTAAAAAGTAATCTAGCTATGGAACACATTTATGCTAACTACATTCTTGCATACTACCCATGCTTCTTTAAAATCTAAACCTTGATATAGCTCTTTCGTGCAATCAAGTCCAACTACTTCTATTTGTATCACATTCAACAAAAAGCTCTTCTACTTAATGCATTAGCTACTCCATTGGGTTTCACACTCTTATGCTTCACCACAAATCAATAACTAAACAAACTGTACCCATTTCATATGACATTAAATCAAATTTATCTTGATGATTACTAAACTATTACAAGACTCAATTATCCATGTATAAGATACTCCCAAGGCAACAAATTATGTCATCATTTCTTGAGAGCTTGCACAATAGCTTAAAATTATTGGTCATAAATAAAAAAATATTCTTCTTACCATCATTTAGCTTCTCACTAAAATACACTATAGGTTTCTCCTCTTGACTTAAACTTGTAGCTATTGTTATTCCACTTGCATCATAATCAACCTAGAACACTTTGTTTAAGTTTGTTAATGCAAATATGAGCTATTTGATGATCTTTTGTTTCACAATGCTAGTTTGCACTTTTTATCATCCATATAAGTTTTCTCTTATCACCTCTAATACTTTTCATTATTGGAGCACAAATATCATTGAAAACCTAAAGAGACTTCATGTAAAAACTTGCCAAATCATGGAACTTTGGCATCAAAGGTTATTCCAAAGTAGGTCATTCTTGTGAATCTTAATTTTTTTCATACATCCATATTCAACTCATTGTGGGACACAAGAAGCTCCAAATAAACCAATTCTTCTAATTGAACAATTTATCTTCCTTCAAACTTTATACAAATTACCTCAAATGAAACATATGTTCGTACATCCTATTGAATATGAGAGTACACAATTGCATATTTACCCAAGAACTATTTCAGCACTTCATTCATAAGTTGCATTAATGAATTTGGCACATTGATCAACTCAAGCATTACTAAACACTCGTACAACCCCTTCATTACTTTGAAGGTGGTCTTCCATTCATCACCTTCCCAAATTCAAAATTGATTGTACTATCTTGAAGAAGTACTTAGCTCTACTTAAGATAATTCATGAAGTCATCCATACAAAACAATGGGAACCAATACTTAATTATAATCTTAGTTATAAGTTAAGAATTCACATTTTCCACTCAAATACTTTTCTTTGGTGCCAACACTACAAGTACAACATGTGAACTAAGGCTCTTATTGATTCTTTGAAAAGAAGCTCTTTCAATTGTCCATTTATCTCTTCATCATCCATTCAACTCAACCAATATGTTGCCTTGTCTAGAAGACTCAAACCTAACATCAATATTATGATGAGTAATACTTATTATTGGCAAATAATCTTTTGGATTGGCAAGAAATATTTTGGAAGATCATTGTAAATAATTTCCTTGTATTCTTGGAGCAGATACCTTACTTCCTTTGGTACTTCACTTTCTTTCCCATTATCCCAAGCTCATTGGTTTGGAAATTATGTGTAACATTTCATTGCCTTCTTTGTTGACTTCAAAACCCCTTTACTTGTTGCTAGGAGAACAATACAAATTGCTGCTCACTTTATCTTTTTTTTCCTTCAAGGGACATGAAGTGTGCTTCTTCCTTTCTTCTCTCCCATCATGTATAGCCTTAACAATCATATTGTCATAGTCTACCTAATAAAGAGGCATGACATCACACCATATTTCATCATAATATGAACCAATATATAATTTAATTAAGCATTATTCATCCACTACCAACTAATGACCCTTATGTAATCATGATACTTTGTAAGGATATAAATGTACTACTCTTCTCAACCTAGTTTTTTCAACCATTTCACTTGACATTAAATTACTAATAGTACTACTATCAATTATCATTTTATAATACTTACCTCCTAACTTACAAATGGTTTTGAATAGACTTCTCCTTTGCTCTGATTTCCTTCAGAAATACTAGTAAGGTCTTTCTCAACATCAAATTCTCTTATCGCTCAATGTGATCAAATTGGTTCGGTGATGCCATTAATTCCTCTTTAGCTTGTACCACTTGTGTGCTTGCCTCTTTCTTCTGATGCTACCATCATTTACTATCATTTTGAACATGAAAGACCTCAAAGGCCCTATGATTTGCTTGTCTACATTGAAAGAAAGTGCCACCAAATGATCTTCCTTTTCGTCTACCATAATTTCCTCCTCTCTGTCTCTAATCTATTCTTGTAAGGTACTACACTCACCTCCTTATTATGCTTGAACTTTTCTAGTGCCTTATTGATTTCTACCTCTATAGAATCTCCCTTTACTTGGTAGTGCACTTTGTTCTTTTCTAAAGAAATTCTCCTTAATTTGTAAGGCATATTGATATGTCTCATCCACAATGCCCGCCTTGACTGGAGTGAATTAATCTTTAAAGCTAAAATCTTACTCCACTAAAATATAAAGCAACTACTTGTCCCTCTTCTTCATAGAGATTTGTTTTAGTTTGTAAACAAAAAAAGAATTAGCGTACCCTAGTACAAACAAGACCTTTTGTCTGAAATTTTAAAATTATTCAAACTTATTTTGTAAATAGTTTGCACAAAAAAAACTTTCCCTTAAGATGCTTTCACATTTTGTCTTAACCATACTTTTTACATCCCTTGTCTACTTCAAGATTGTTGAAGATTATCTCACCATAGAGTAGGATGTGACTTTATATTAGTGATAGCAAACTTGACTCTTCTAGAATTATCTCCCTTTGAATTCTCCATGTCAAAACCCCTTTCAAGCTCCTTCATCAAATTTACAAAATCACCTTTCATCTTAAATATTGTTGAAGATGCAACATTTGACATTATTTTGATGACAACAAAGTTGACCCTTCAAGATCATCTTCCTCCAATTCTCCATATTAAAATACTTCTCAAGATCCTCCAAATCTATAAAAAGATAATCAAGTTTAACTTCATTTTAAAGCTTCATGGATGCAAATTCACCTTGGCTCACATAGTATAGCTTGAATTAATATTTCCATAGAACTTTGAGTCATAATGAGAACCTCTTATGCCTTCGCTCCATTTTCAAATTATTCATGCAATTTTGCTTCTTCAATCTAAAAAACCAACCTTGTTGACCATGAAGCAAAAGTAATTTATTTGGTGAGTACAAACTTGATCCTTCTAAGATAGTCTTCTTCCAAGTCTCTATTTTAAAATATTTCTCAAAAAACCTTCACCAAATCAAAGGAAAAAAAATCCAAGTTTAACTCCACTTTTAAGCTTCAAATATAGATTCACCTTGGCCCCTCATTGTAGCTTCAATTAATATTTCCATAGAATCACAAGCCCTAATGAGAACCCCTTATGACTTCACTTCATCCTCCAATTCATGTAGTAGTCTTTCCTTTGAGCCCTTGATTCTCTTCACAGTTCTCCATTTGGATTCCTTCTTGCTCCTCTTTCTTTACTCGTCGTTCAACTAGGCTTTGATACCAAACTGATGAAGTCAAGGTTGGTTTGTCAAAATAATGACAACCTTATCCTGCAACTAAAACAACTTAATAACTATTAGAAACAAACTAAGATGCTTGGCATTCATTTACAAAAAGAAATGTCAATATTTTTTCATTACAAACAAAGTTTGCAATGTGTTGAAAACCAAGAAAAAAGTGAAGATAATTTTGACAATTCTTCAAATCTCTAAATGCCAAGCTACTGCAGCAAGAATGCAATGAGCAAAAAGGAAAACACTCTTTAACTCTTAATAAAGAATTGTGAAAATAGTTTTCACAATTCTTTAAATCTCTAAATGTCAAGCTCATCGACTGAGCAAAAAAAGAAAATACAATTTACTGAGGAAAAATGTAAACACTCTTTTATCCATTCAATTATCTTATGAGCAAGGGTAAAAAAATATTTTACTTGGAATGATCAAAAATCTTAATTAAAAATATATTGTTCTAAATTCAAAAATAAATTCGTCAATAAAACAAAAAATCTAGACAAAAAATCTAGATCAAATCTCTCTTAAATTTCTCTTAGAACCTTCACAAAGTCCAAATCTGTTATGTGATATATCTAGTAGTGATTCATGTTAAGCTACAGCTCATTTAGACCAGCTTAGACTCGATTCATTTTACTAAGCAATTAGCTTCATTTGGATGATCAAAATCGAATTAAAAATATTGTTCTAGATTCAAAAATAAATTCGTCAATAAAACAAAAAATCTAGATCAAATCTCTCTTAAATTTCTCTTAGAACCTTCACAAAGTCCAAATCTGTTATGTGATTTATCTGGTAGCGATTCATGTTGAACTACAGTTCATTTAGACCAGCTACGACTCGAACCTCAAACCTTCCATTTGTTGCTGAAATGTTCTACCAATTGAATTACTGAACCCTCTTGACCAATCCATCTAGTAGTGATTCATATTGAGCTACAATTCATTTAGACCAACTAGAACTCAAACCTTGAACCTTCCATTTGTTGCTGAAATACTTTACCAATTGAGCTACTGACCTCTCTTGACCAATCCATCGTCGGTCTATGTGGCTTATTTCCAACACCCCTAAGCCACACCACAAGCATTTGAAACTCCTAGCCTGACTCTGATATCACATGTTGAGCTACTCCTAGCCTGACTTTGATACCACATGTTGAGCTACAGCTCATTTGGACCCATCTATAACTCGAACCTAAGACCTTCCATTTGCCCCTCTTGACCAGCCCACCACCGGTCTAGGTGTGGCTTATCTCCAACACTACTTAAACCATACTACAGGTGCATGGGGCTCCTAATCTAACTCTAATACCACATGTTAAGCTACAGCTCATTTGGAACAGCAAGGACTTGAACCTAGGACCTCCACCTCCATTTGCTGCTGGAATACTCTGCCAACTAAGCCACTGGCTTCATTTGACCAGCCCAAAAACTAAGCCACTGGCTTCTTTTGACCAGCCCAAAATCAACTCGAGTATGACATATTTCCAATAATTCTATCTTAAACGATGGATGAATTCAGGCACAAATTAAGGGACTGCAGATGGGTAAATTCAGGTTCAAGGAACACATTCACAAACTACTGACAGCTGAATTATTAAAACCAAGACAAAAGAAAATTGTTGACATGGATAGCTAGTTTGCCAGATGCTCCTGCAGCATGAAGACTTATTCAATATTGTAGAGAAAATTGAGCAAGTCAGTTGATCATTCCAACCACTCATGGTGCTCCGGCCAACCAACCAGAGGTAAATGCAATTATTTGGCTGTCAAAACGATTGAATCCATTGTTTTCAGATAAAGAAAGCATGATATACAACTTACACTGGTCAGCAATGATTGTGTGAGCAGCAATAAACTTTCGGACATCAAAAATATATTTCGCCAACAGAAACATAGCCAAGTTTTATTTAATCAGAATCCGAATACTTTAGCACCTATTATTTACAATGTTGACACCCTGTCAACAATGATTGTGTGAGCAGCAATAAACTTTCGGACATCAAAAATATATTTCGCCAACAGAAACATAGCCAAGTTTTATTTAATCAGAATCCGAATACTTTAGCACCTATTATTTACAATGTTGAACATTCTACCCTTGCAATCTTCTTAACGTGAAAATCTAAAACCACCTCTTGCAATCTTCTTAATACGAAAATCTTATACCACCAATCCAACTTATTCCTCTATTCCACATTGTTAAAACCTTAACCTAATAATACCAACAATCCAACTACTCTGGACACTCCTCTATTCCACACTGGAAACCTTAACCTAATAATCTTCTTAATGTGAAAGTCAAAAAATCGCCTTCTTAAAAAATGAATGAAGTATTAAGAATTGTCCTCTTTATCAAGTCACAATAAAAAATTCATTCACCCACAGCTTACAGACGAAGCTCTTCTCAAAAAAATCTCAAAAAAATTAAAAAATATTTAGTTAATTTTTTAAGGAAATCAATAAAATAATGATAAAATGGAGTTTGATCCAAAATATTGATACGAATAAAACAATCAGTCAGTTATTTCAAGAAGCTTTTCCAAAAAAGATTGGATAGCTTGATTGAATAGACCATGAAAGTTTAAACTCTTCAATGATGGAATAATTTCTATTGAAAAAAAGATACCATACTATAGCTAGTATTGGAATGTCCAGGAGTAGCTTAGAGCAAGGACAACCTCCATGCCTTATCAGAAAAGGCTTAACGTAGAAGCTCCCAATAAAAGGAGGATGAAAACAATATTCATATTAATATATATGGCCATCATAAACAGAAAGAATTGCATCGAATGGGCCTCGATAAATCCAAAATAAGATCACTAATTTCTCCATTTACCGAAAAAGGAAAGAGGAAGAAATAAGAATATTTTGCCAGTCACAAAACAAATTCAAGAAATGAATTAGCCCTCTATAAAATCAAGCTGAGATAGAAATATCTAGTTAACAACAAAAACTTCATGCAATCACCATGACCACAAAAGACAATCACAAATCAAATTCACTGGACAGGCTTGAAATTTAGATTTAATTACTTCTTGAATTTAAACATTATAATGTCCAAGTGTTTAAACAACATTTGCCTTTTTAAGGCAAGGGTGGTGAATCTCCTGTGCAACTCTATCACTTTGGAAAAACTGGACAAGAAAATCCAGTGGCTAATAAAGAGGCAACCCATCTCATTCTTTGGTGGTTGTTATGGCACCTGAATTAAAACAAAAATTCAAACGCCCGATGGTGTAGATACAACTTTGTTGTTTTGCTATCAAGTAACAAACATCCTGCAATAACAACACAATTCATATTCAATTTTCAGCAAAATACAACACATACTATCTTCAATTTACCCAACACTTCAATCTTTTGAGAATCACATTCCTATCGTGATTCATTTAACATATTTTACATGGGAAATCGCTAGACCCCAATCTATTCTGCAGAAATTAAAAAACGAAGACTTAATATCTCACTTGTGCAACTGGCCTTGTGAGTTTACATTGCAATAGAATATAAACAATGTTTATAGAGCACATCCAGAGGAAAATTTGCATCACATTAACAGTGAAACATCTGCAAACCTGTGAGAATGAATTGACACCTCTAGTCTAGTCCCTAAGCAAAGAGATTTTTTTGGTTTCTTCAAAAAATTGCTAGTCACAAATTCTGGTATATTTGGGAAATGGATAGAAGCGATCGACACAATGTATTTCTTTCTGCATCCTTCACTTCAGACTACTATCTAGTAGCCTCATAAATAGAATTATAAATTATTTTCCTGCTTTGTAGACTTTTAAGGAGGCTTTTGATATTGTTTCAAGATATTTGCATTTTCAAAATATTGTGTGATACTAATTTCCTATTTCTATCATTGTTGTCATCATTGTCATCATTACACATTGTGACAGTTCAATGCTATTAAGAGAAAAGGGCCCGGTTGTTGAGCATGGACCAATGGTCCAATAGTTGTGGTAGGACTAGTTAATATTAGTACAAATTTGTTCGACTGAGTGACTAGAAGTTGTAAAAGTCTTAGTTTGTAGTACAAAGTAATATACAAAAACCAATAGTAAGATGAGACATAGGATGTACAAAAATTGGAAAATGCTATTCACAAGCTTAAGCTCGCCTTAGTTTTCCAGTGTATTTGAACAATGCTAAAGTGAATTGTTTCAAAATGCATTTCCCTTCCAATAGAGCATGCCACAAAAAATTGCACTTTAAACACATACATCTATATGTAAAAATATGAATTTGGACAATTCATATGAATCATATCTTGTCATTTGTATATAAAATTTGTACCATGTATTATATTGACCCATAAAATATTAAAACTTGAAGAATTCAAGAAAAACAATTAATTTCTACTTTTCTCCTTGCTTAAACAAATAAGGTTATTAAAGAGGTATTAATATTGTGGGTAAACATTTTTTTTAAAGCTTAGAAAACATAAATATAAACACTCACACAACTCCAAGAATTTATCTAGAAAACCGTGCAAGGAGAAAACAATTTTTCAAACACCCTACTGCCAAATTGAATTAATTTGGAAGGATTAGTAAAAGTAAATACAACAATGGCTGCCCTTAGGTCTCTTGTCTATCTCCTAGAAATTATAACTCGCAAACAGCTGAACTTGCTTCAACAATACTCAACACCATCCTCTCATACCAAACACTTCCACTTATACTTTGTTGAATCGCTCAAGCTTTCCTCCAGACCTATATAGAAGTGCAAAGGAAGTCATTTCATTTTGAATTCTAAATTTGCATAGTCAAGGGTCACTTCCACTAGTGCAGGATCAATCCCTCAGACGCAAATCTGAACCTACACAGATGAGGACTCTGCAGACACGAAACTGAACCAAACCCACAGAAACGTACCTCCTCCTTTTTCTCACTTATGTTCATTTCTAGATCCATCTTATTATTTAAATTTTAATTATATGATCCTTAAGGACTATACTACCTTCTTCGGAGACATCTGGTCCCACAAAAGCTTAATGGGTCACTAAGTCGGGGAAGAGTTCTTCCACCCTTTCTTTAGAATACCATTTTACTAGTCTAATCTTCTAATCTGGAATCATATTTTCCGTGACTCTGAGACTTCCTAGTTTCTCTTTTTTTCTTTTCTAAAACTACATCCTCTTTGAGTGCGGCTCTACCTTCCACACCCAAGTCTTCTAAAAGAGTAGCAACTATTGTTCTTCACCCAACATAGAGAGGTCCTAATGTTATGAGTAATCACAATTTACAATAAAGTGCATCTTCTTGAAAGGGGTAGACCAAGTTTGAAAACATTTTCACCTATGGCCTCCAAAATAGAGAAAGGTCATATCTTAGAAAGAGTCATTATGCCTTTGCCACATAGTTTTCCTGCCTTGTAAAGCAAATGCTCTTCGAGACAACAAGTCTTAATTGCTTTTACAAGTCCTCGAGTCTTAAGTTCTTTAAACTTCCTCACAAAGTCTTTTATCATTTACATAGTCATCCCACCTGCGTCTTTTGTAAAAGGCTCTATTTCTGTCACCATAGCCATAGCTGAAAATAATTTGAAAATAGGCGACCTAGATAGCATATTCACCACCAAATTAGTACCATTTTTAATTTGATCACCAAATCAAATTGTTGCAAGACTCCAATTTATTTGTAGTGCCTTGCTTCTTATAATTTATTTTGTCCCTGTAGATATTGTAGAGGATAATGATCAATGTGCACTATAGTTTCTTTGGGATACAAATAGTGCCTCCATGTTTTAGTGGCTTGAACTATGCATACAATTTTATTTATCATACACGATATATCCTCTAATTGTTTAAGTAAAAGCCTCTAAATGGTATCAAACAGATTTACCACCTTGAAGCAAGATGACCACCTCTAGCAAACAGATTTACCACCTTGAAGCAAGATGACCACCTCTAGCACACCCACTAGCATCGATCTCTAAATTAAAAGGCTTCTGCATATTAGGAAGAGCAATCATAAGAGCATGACTGATTTTAGACTTACATCATGAATTATGAGTTGCTTTCATGCTTTATTGACTCTTATCCTTTTGTCCTTGATGATATTGCCTCCTTATGTCACCTAGATAATCCAACATGTCGCATGCATGTTGATGTTGAGTATTGATGTAATCTTTCATTCTCTCTTTCTCTATATATATACATATATTCAACACTCCAAATTATTCCGAATTTTTCTGTATTAGCGTAAAATCTGAGCTTGTAACATCTCTCATTAGAATTATTTGAGCACATTCAAAAGCATTCCATAATATTTCAAAATAAAATGTAATAGCTCATACCATATTATTTTGATCAAATCCAGTAATACTTTGGTGGTGGCTGAAGAAATGATTAGGCGCCTATAACCAATAGACTTCCTGCTATCGCTATTAATGAACAAATAAAGCTAGAAGTCATACATCTACGCTAGACAAGCTTCCCTATCTTTAGCCACCCTTTTAGATTCCTTAGCCCACCCTATATTGTATAAGGTACTACCTTTTTAATTCTAATCATTAAAAGCAGTAACAAGAAGTCTTGCTATTGACTTTCCCTAGCTTTCGAAGTTAGCTTATCAACGAAGATTCCTTTATGTTTAAGGCTTCTTCTTAATTTACTTTCCTTGAGCCTAAATTATATTTCTTAACGCCCTTCATTAACTCAATGAAGAAAGTGGCGACTTTATGAGTGATAGATGAAAAATGAAGGAAAAGGTGTTGGAAGATTAGGGGAAAGAAGGATTATTTTTTATTATTTTGCAAAAATCAGGTATGGCTTGATTAAAAACCATTATTCTAAACATGTTGTCTTCAAAGGTACATTTATGAACGACCTTAAAAACTTTTTAATTTTTTTTTAATTTTAAAGATTCAAGGCAATGGGAGAATGCTTATGGAAACCATACCTTGTGGGGATGCTCCAAATACTGTCGACGAAATGGCAAACTTTTTGAGCAATGGGAGAAGATGAAGCCCGAAATCTCTTCCAAAGGAACATCAGGCCACCAAAGACCACATTCACCAGTGCTGGTAAATGACATCGATTGTGAATTTTTTAGTTCGGCTAACTATGAATGCATGTCTATTTTGGCAAGAATAGTTGACGGCTAAAAGGGAGGAACCACCTTGAGATATTTTGTGTTGGGTGATTTTTTTTCAGACACCTTTTCCTCTACCTAGTCTTGAGAAAAATCTCTGTATGTTACTACTCTTGATATTGAAGATAGAATGGTTGCGTGTGGAGACTGTAGATTTAATAACTTAATTGTGAGCTCCGTATATGGTGTTTTCTTTATTTCCTTTGCTCTAGTTTGAAGTGGGCATTTTGATTATCTAGGATGAGCGGCCATTGGCAAGCTTCCTCTATTATCTTCATTGGGTTTATATCATTCTTAGCAAAATCAACGAAGCTATAAAAGAAAGAATGGCCCATGCCACCCTATATGGTGTATTTCATCGAGAATAATCTCTCATTTTTCTAGCTATTTAGCAAAGAATATATGGATTTTTCTCTCTCCTTTCAATGGAGTTTTTCTATAGCTGATGATAAAGATTGCGTTGGGAGAAGATGTGTGATGCTTGGGGGCCAAAAAATGCTCTGCTTTCTTTGATTTTGGTTCACCACTCTTCCAATTTAATTATGCTCCTAAGGATTAGTTATGACCTAAGGATAAAGTTTAAACAGGGCACTCCTAGATCTTCTTGACAAAGAAGTCCTTTGGGAAAGGCAAAATTATCCATCTAAATCTATCATGCAAAATCAGAATGAAGAAATGGCTGATTATTAGTCAATGAAAATGTGCGTGAGTGCTTTGTAGCACTAGTGGATGATCTAAAACTAGGAAAGTCGATGGATGAGGAGTATGGGTGGATGCAGGAGCTCAAGTGAGAGCTGAGCAAGATTTGGAACTTCAGAAAAAGGCTCTAGTTGATCGCATAAAGGATGAGAGAATACTAAAACTGGCTACAGTCAATCTGTTAAAGGGGCAGTCAGAATGTAAGATGGAACATAAATCTAATGTTGATGCAGTGTTGAAAGCCATGAAAGATCCAGGTCAATCTACAATACAATTGAATGTGATAAAAGAGGCATACATCATTGACGTGTTATCTTGTTTGGAGTTAATTATAGCTTAATCATTCAAAAACTCGAAATGAGTCTAAACTGATGCATCATTGGAGTAGAGCTCGACTTTGCAGAAAGCACAAACAAGAGGCAATTATTCCAGGGGAAAACTTAGATGTAATGTGTGCTTGAGCAAAGTGAAAGGTTATGTCACTTTCTATCGACAGTTGTTACCTTATAAAAAATAGAATAATTCATTAAGGTGTGTATGAAATACTAGAATGATAGGTTTGTTGTAGAACTTAGGGAACCTTCTAGAACCAACCAATTTGCACATATGCTTATGATATAAAGTAGTTGACTTCTGTATCTAAAGTTGTATATTTAAAGGAATCATCCTACTCTATTTTTTATCTACCACATAGACTGAAATATGGAATAGCATCTAATCAATAATTAGGGCAACAAATTCACTAACACTTGCATATATTCTACCATTATTTTGTCTACATTAGAATCCAATGTGTCTATTTTATTCTATATTTCACCTTTTTTAATAAATCCAAAAGCCTGACTACTACAAGCAAAGAAGTTGATCGCTCCTCCCTTACACCATAACAGGTCCCAATGATGCTTCTTAGCACCACCAGTTTCATTACACAAATATCACCAAACATACATTATCTGCTTGTACCAAAGGTCAAATTCCAGAGAGAACAGAACTGTGACATTTGGATCAAGCCACAACATGATCACTTCTTAGCATAAAATCCTGAGGACCTTTTTAAATGCCTTTACTGGTTCATATTTCGGGGTTCCCCACACCTCTGAAAAATAAATTGAATGAATGATTCAATAATCGGATAATCTATTCAACAATATACAAGCGTATATATAGAGATTACAAGACGACATTCTAAATTAAGAACAAGTCGTTTAAAGTGAATTACTAAAAAGCTAAACGCTAAATAAAGCTTAAAAGCTAATTAACTAAAAAGAAAAAGCTAAATGCTAAATAAAGCTTAAAAGCTAATTAACTAAAAAGCTAAATGACCATTAAACAAGGAACTAAACATAGGTGACTAAAATATAATTAAATATTCTAATACCCTCCCTTAATGGTCATGCTATCCATCACACCAAGCTGCCCTCTAAATTTGAGAAACTTTGCCGAGCTCAAGGACTTGGTGAGGATATCTGCAGTCTGATCTTCTGTAGGAATGTACTGCAGTATCACTGATCCATCTTCAGCATGTTGGCGGATGAAATGACAATGAAGCTCTACATGCTTTGTCCGCTCATGGAAGACTGGATTTTTGGCTAATTTTAGAACCCCTTGATTATCACAAAACAAGGGAGTAGGTCCTGGTTGAGACATTTGCCTGTCTGCAAGCATCCTACGTAGCCAAATTGCCTCACATGCTGCCTTAATAGTTCCTCGATACTCTGCTTCGGTCGAGGAAAGAGCTATTGCCTGTTCCTTCTTGCTAGTCCACGTGACTGCACCTGTACCCAAGCTGAAAACATACCTAGAAGTTGACTTTCTGTCATCAACACAACCTGCCCAATTTGAGTCTGTGAAACCAACCAGCCTAGGATCTTTGCTTTTGCTGTACAGAATGCCAAAATCAAGAGTGCCCTTTACATATCTAAGCACACACTTCGCTGCAACCCAATGTTCAACTTTTGGGCCTGACATGAAGCGAGAAATATAGCTCACAGCATAACTGATGTCAGGTCTAGTGGCGGTGAGATAGATGAGGCTGCCCACTAGTTGCTTGAATGAACAGGTGAATCTGATTTGGCTGATAATTTGAGCCCTATCTCCATAGGTGTAGATGCAAGTTTACAATCTTGCATTCGAAACTTATCTAGTAGGCTCTTGGCATACTTTGACTGAGAAATGAAAATGTGGCTATCACTCTGCCAAACCTCTACACCGAGACAATAATGGAGAAGTCTCAAATCTGTCATATCAAAATGCTGACACAAATTTTGTTTGACCTGCATGATCAAATGTGCTGCATTGCCAGTAATGATGAGATCATCAACATAGACTACTAGAAATAGAATATCATCACTAGTATGTTTGACATACAAATTGGGATCTGAAGGACTCCTCTAAAAGCCTTGATCAATCAAGTACTTATCAATTTTAATGTACCATGCACGAGGAGCCTGTTTGAGGCCATAGAGTGCTTTGATTAGTCTACATACCTGGTGTTCCTTACCGGCAACCTTGAAACCTGGAGGCTGCGTCATGTAGACTTCTTCTTGCAAATCACCATTGAGAAAGGCACTCTTGACGTCCATTTGATGGACTTTCCATCCAAATTGAGCCGAGAGAGCGAGGACAAGCCTAATGGTACTCATCTTGGCTGTGGGAGCAAATGTCTCCTCATAGTCGATGCCCTCCTTCTGTGAAAACCCTTTGGCCACCAACCGAGCCTTGTACTTATCAAGACTTCCATCAGCTTTATACTTGACTTTAAACACCCATTTGCAGCCAATGGGCTTCTTTCCTGGAGGAAGATCGGACAATACCCAAGTGTTGTTTTTCAGAAGACTATGTTGCTCTGCTGCCATAGCCTTTTCCCATTCAGGTACACCTTTAGCCTCTGTATATGTTTGAGGCTCATAAATACTGTGAATGTTGGCCATAAGAGCAAAATTAACTGTGTGTTGCTTGCTCTTACCTCTAATTGATCTACCTTCAATGAGCTCATCATCATGAAGATCACCAATGGTCTTGACCCACCACTTAGGCCGGAGAGTAGAAGTACCAACATCTGCTGTAGGATGAAGAGTGCCTGGAATATCTGGAGCAAGCTCCTCTGGATGTGGATCAAGAAGATCCTGAGGAAAGTCAGGGGGTGCAATGTCATGCCTGGGAGACCCCACAACTTCAGAGTCAACTAAATCCCTCCCATCAGGTGGAGCTAAGGGAAGACGAACACCCATACTTACAACCTTTGGAGGGTGATCCTCAGTGCTCAAATCAGGAGAGGAAGGCTGAAAAAGCCCTCTTTCTTCATCAAATACTACATCTCGACTGAATATGAGGTGATTAGTGTCTAAATCAACCAGCCGATATGCCTTGTGGTTGTCACTGTAGTCAGTGAACATCAATTTCTGACTCTTTGGATCCAGTTTGGTGCGCGTGGCATCTGGAATCCGAACATAAGTTGTAGAGCCAAAAACTTTCAAATGACTAATTTTGGGCTTCCTGCCAGACCAAGCTTCCTCTGGAGTCATCTTCTTAACAGCCTTTGTGGGAGACCGGTTTAGAAGGTAGACTGCAGTGAAGACCGCTTCCGCCCAAAAGTGTTTTGGAACATTTCTATGCTCCAACATAGACCGAGCCATCTCAGTGACTATACGGTTCCTGCGCTCAACAACATCGTTCTGCTGTGGGGTGTAAGGTGTGGTAAGCTGATGCTTAATGCCATGTGATGCACAAAAGTTGGTGAACTCTGTAGAACAAAATTCCCCTCCATTGTCGGACCGAAGAGTGACTATCTGACAGCTAGATGTTTTTTCCACTAAGGCCTTAAACGTCTGAAACATGGTGAACACCTCTGATTTCTACTTAAGAAAATAAACCCACATGTGTCTGCTGAAATCATCAACAAATAATAGAAAATGCTTGCAGTCAGTGACTGATGGAGTGTTCATGGGACCACAGATGTCCGCATGAACGAGCTACAAGACCTTGGATGCTCTCCAAGCGTCTCCATTTGAAAACGGAGTCCTATGCTGCTTTCCTGCTTGACACGCTCCACAAAATCCATGATTCTGAGTTTGAATCTTAGGTAATGATACGACTAGATCCTCTTGAACCAACTGAGAGAGATAGTGGACATTGAGATGCCCATATCGCTGATGCCAAAGAGTGCTGATGGAAGTACTCCTAGCTGCCATGGCGAGCTCCTGAGAACCAGTAGAATCAACAAGTCTATAAAGAGCATGATATTCAATACCAACTGCAACTATAGTGCGAGTCTCCCTGTCAACAATTTTGCACTTGTGCAACCCAAAGATGACATCCAGCTGTGGTGAATGTTGCATAATCTGACTGACTGACAATAGATTGAGCTTCATACCAGGTACAAAGTATACATTGAGGAATATTAAATCCCTCCCACCAGATGAAATCTGAACATTGCCCTTGCCGACAACAATATACTCTTCGCCTCCACCAAAGATCACTGAATCAGTGAAAGGCATGTACTCTGTAAACCAATCCCGACGATGTGTGAAATGCCGAGAGGCTCCAGAGTCAATGTACCAGGCTGATGATTGAACATCATCAGAAGAGGTTTGGGCCATGAACGCATAGAAGGCAGATTCCTTCTGATCAGAATGCGTGGCAAAATTGGCTTTCTACTTGGACCCTCCCTGTTTGGATTGCTGGGATGCTATCAAATTCCGGCAATCTTTCACCAAATGGCCATATATATGACAGTACGAACACTGTAAGCTCTTCTTTTTGGAAGACTGTTGAGGTTGACCTTGACCTTGTCCTTTTTACTGGAAAGAAAGGAGCTTTACCCTTGTACTTATGCGAAGCTGAGGCTGTGAAAGCCTATTTAGTGGATGAACTAGCGTTGCTTCCAAATTGTTGCTTCCATCGATCTTGTTGTAGCAACTTGTTGCAAAGATCAGGAAACTTCAAATCAACACTAGTAGAGTAGATATTGAGCGTATCAATGAAATGCTCGTAGGATCTGGGAAGTTTCAGCGTGATCACTACCATATCCTCTTCCACCATGGTTCGGCCTATAGCTTCTAACTGATCGCGGATGTCCTTGATCTTCGTAAGATGTGCCTGGATAGATGACTTCTCATCCATCATGATAGAAAACAACATATTCTTTAGAAAGAAAGCTCAGCTCTTGTCGGACGTTTCATGAAAATCCTTCAAAAGATCCCAGATCTCTTTTGCTGTTTTACCTGAAGGCACTTGTGGGAGTTGATCATCTGTGACAGAGAGTTTGATAAGCATGACAGCCCCTCGATTCTTCACATCATGTTTGTCTTGATCATCACTTGTTGTTGTAGGACGAGATTCCTTGCCCAAAACAAGCTGATCAAGACAACGATACTCAAAGATGGTAAGCATACGCTTTTTCCAGGTGTTGTAGGTGTTGTAGTTGCGGCCGTTGAACTTCTGACTGTGTTTCAACATGTTGGTTAATGATGCCATCACGGAAATCGAGGTTGATCGAGGTCAACTAAGTGAAAGCAAGAGACAGAAGAATTTGATTTTTAAAAAAAATCAAAATAGAAACAGTTGCCGAAAAAATTGAAACCCTATAGGAGAATTTTGGCACGAATTCCAAGGCACGAATTTTTAAAAAATCAAAATAGAAACAACTACTGAAAAAACTGAAACCCTATAGGAGAATTTTGGCACGAATTTCGAGGTTTGGAAGAAACCCAAAAATTAAAATTTTCTGCACACTTAAAACAGCATAAATGGTGAACTGTTTTTAAATTCCAAGGGAAATTTGCTGGCACAAAAAATGAGGCACGGAAAACAAGGCACCCAGAAAAATCTAAGACCAACCCAGAAAAGCTCTCAAAAAACCCACCAAGAATCTGAAAACAAAATGCAAATCCAACGGCTCGAAAAATTGAGGCATGGAAAACGATGCACCCAGAAAAATCTGACGACGAACCAGTTGAGGTCTCGAAAAACCCACCAAGAATCTGCAACCAAAATAAAATTTCGACTTGAACTGAAAGGTCAAAACCCTAGTCGAAAATTGCAGAAACCCTAGGAAAATTTTCAACCTGCAAAAAAAAAACTGCCCAGGAAGAAAAAAATCTGCTCTTTTAAAAAAAAATAGTTTTAAATCTCTTCAATAAAAACTTCGAAAAATTTTAATAACAAAAATTTTCGAAATTTTTAATAAAATTTCGATGCTGTGATACCATGAAAAATAAATTGAATGAATGATTCAATAATCGGATAATCTATTCAACAATATACAAGCGTATATATAGAGATTACAAGAGGACGTTCTAAATTAAGAACTCATGAATGATTCAATAATCGGATATTCTATTCAACAATATACAAGCGTATATATAGAGATTACAACGTTCTAAATTAAGAACAAGTCATTTAAAGTGAATTATTAAAAAGCTAAACACTAAATAAAGCTTAAAAGCTAATTAACTAAAAAAAAAAAAGCTAAATGCTAAATAAAGCTTAAAAGCTAAATGACCATTAAACAAGGAACTAAATATAGATGACTAAAATATAATTAAATATTCTAATAACCTCCACACATATGTTAATTTAAAACTAAATGACCATTAAACAAGGAACTAAATATAGATGACTAAAATATAATTAAATATTCTAATAACCTCCATAGATATGTTAATTTAGATTCTGAATTTTTTCTGATTTTACTATTCGTCATATCTGAATTTCTCGTGTGTGCTCTCATCGCACACTTCTAAATGCCTTTAGTGGTTCACATTTTGGGGTCTACGGGTGAATCCCACACGTCCACACATAGTTTAGATTTAAATTCTGATTTTACCGTTTTATCATATCTGAGTTTCTCTTGTGCATTTACTTTTCTTACCTAGAGGGTTTGGCACGTTATTGCCAATCAACCCCTTGTATGCTTCATATTGTTATATAATAGCCATGGACACCTTATTCTTCATCCTAAACAAACT
The DNA here is from genome assembly GCF_030272615.1 of Cryptomeria japonica. Lineage (NCBI taxonomy): Eukaryota > Viridiplantae > Streptophyta > Pinopsida > Cupressales > Cupressaceae > Cryptomeria > Cryptomeria japonica. Next base: position 281,653,356 of record NC_081407.1, on the reverse strand, counting down.
CACTATTTTTTCCACTATGATTGATGATACTTCTTTTATGGCATGTGACAGTGATTATGCTTTTAAGTACATCCCGCTTTCCTATTGCTACATCTAGGGATGATAGTACCCACCTTGTTCAAATATTCATGATATTACAAGATCCCATGATGATAATAATCCCTCATGTAGCTCATGATATTCCTTTATATCCATTGGTTCCTGTTCTATTGGTGATGTATTTAATGATAAGCTTAGTGATACTTGTTTAGGCCTCTATCCATTTGATGATTCCCTGTTTCATGATGATGTGGTCCATGTTATTTCCAATGCACACATTGTTAGAGACCCAACGATTAGTTGGAATGAAGATACTGTTACACGGTAGATCCATTTTATCTTCATATTACAAGCATATAAATAATGATGCGACATTAATGAATGCATTTGGAGATATGTTGGTTGGAAAACAAGACAATGAATGCATTTGGAGATATGTTGGTTGGAAAACAAGACAATAGTTTGATTCATGACATAGTTATTACACAACATTCCATGCTTTGTCATTTGTTTCATGGATTACTTTAGGCCCTTGATTCATGACATAATTATTACACAACATTCCATGCTTTGACATTTGTTTCATGGATTACTTTAGGCCCTTGATTCATGACATAGTTATTACACAACATTCCATGCTTCAGTCATTTGTTTCCATGGATTACTTTATTCTTGGGCCTAGAGCATGCTTATCTAGAGATTCTAATCTTTCAACCTCTAGTGGCCATTTACTAGGAGATCTTGTGGACTTATCCATGTGTCATGTTAATACACCATTTTTGGATGCCTATGATGACTTTCCTTATGGAACATATCATGCCTTCTCACAACTTTTTGAGTTCTGTAACTACTACGCCTTCTCACAATGCATCGCATCTTTTGAGTTCTGTGATTATTATGATGTCCCATATCCTATTGACCAAAATCCAGAAACCCATGGTTTAAACACAGAAGTAGAACCTTGTTATGATTACTTACAACTTTTACTAGGATTACATGAGAGATTTAAACTTCAAACAATTAATGATCAATCCATAACATCTTCCTCACCCTTATACATGGCATGGATACACATAAGGCTATAGGGCACATTATTGATGATACCATTTCTAGCATGATATTCAAACTAAAAACAATTAATGATCAATCCATGACATCTTCTCAACCCTTATACATGGCATGGATACGCATAAGGCTATAGGGCAAATTATTGATGATACCATTTCTAGCCCCAATGTTTGTTCTACACCACAGAATCTTTCATACCCACCATCATGAGTACATTACAAAATGTAGGGAATTGATGTGGATACACATAAGGCTATACGGCACATTATTTATGATATAGTCTCTAACCCCAGTGTTTCTTCTACACCACACAATCATTCCACCATCATGAGTAAATTACAAAATATAGAGAATTGTTTAAATGATTTGCGAAAAACTACAAAGAAGGATTACAAAAGTGACATACTACATAATCCATTGGCATATGACATACACATAATCCAGTGGCACATGACATGCATGCATGTGGCATCCAGTTTCACAACTTATGATGGTAAAGATTTCATTTCTTCTTTTGGAGAGTTGGCCAACACTTTCGTTGATTGTTTTCAATTTTAGCCTAAGGTAACAATAGAAAAAGTAACACAAATGCAAACATGAAAAACATAGCCAATCATATATGCTTGGATTTTGATCTATTATAGCTAAAATGAGTTTCCAACTACTAGACAGTGAGTTTCAAGACACAGTTGTCAAAAGTCTACTTCCAATCTTCAAAGAAAAAATGTTCTCCAATACTCCAGATCATCCATTTTTTGAGGTATGTGCTAGTGTAAACCAATGTGAGCTCGTCTTATTAGAAAATGATGTGTCACATATATCAAGCACTTCCCATGTTCCCATGAGTTATAATTAGAGTCAAATTTTGAAAATGAGAACAAAAAGAGTGATATAAAATAGAAAAAATGATCATCATCATGCAAACATCCTTCAAAGAGAGTTCCCTATATTGGAGAATGCTCCACACACTGTTTTAAAACAACTTCTGCAAAATTAAATCATCAAATTACCTCCCACTAAGCCAATTGATACATCTAAAGTTGCCCCGTTGCATTTGAAGGCTAATTATTTGTGTGCTTATCATCAAACACATAGACAGACTATGTGTAGATAAACACACTCAGCTATAAAATTCAATATCTTATTAACAAAAATGTGATACAAGTAGAGAATATTTATGATAACGAAAATACACCAAAACATGATAAGTCCAATTGAATGGAAATAGATGATTAGGATCCTTCTAACGTAAGTGATAATGAGGATATTGGTCTTGACAAAAATTCCAATAATATACCTACAACATTTTACATCTAAGCACATGAAGGTATCAAACATGATGCAATAAAAGAAAGATGCATAAACAAATACCCGCTAATGAAACTCGTGAAGGACATGAAAGCTACACCAGAACTTCTAAGCCAATTATTTTAAAAAATCTATAACAATCAGCACATAAGACATTGTTTATGTTCACAGACATTTCATTTCATGATTATACATTATCGATGCAACACGATATCATACAAGATAGTTCCATTAGGGCATTGATTTATATTATACATCTTGTGATCCCATTGAGATAGACCCACGTCCACATAATTTCATTGAATTAATTAATTAATCTTATTTTATATATTTATCATTTGTTTTTCTTGCTCATCATACTAGAGTTATGTAAGCTATAGTTGCATTCTTTCTACGATTTCACTTGATCTTGCCACTTGGGCACGATGCATTGTTTATTGTTGCAAGTTTTGTGTCATCAGCCTTGATCATTTAGAGGAAAACATGGGAGCATCTTTTTATCCACATCATTCATTCACGTTATGACACCCACAAATAAGTATGTGTTATTTGTCTCATGCTCCATTTTTAGAGTCAAATTTTAGTCACAAATTTATTTTCAAATTTGTCTACTCAATATTCCTTAGTACAAACAACTTGAAGGGCATATTATTACTAATCTCTATTTCAATGATATAAGTTACAACAACTCAAATTCCACTCTAACATTTTTTTAGAAATTGGGAGGATTTACTTATTCCACCAAGTCAAACTCCATTCATGAGCAATTTGTACAAGTTGGGATAACATTTTTTTAGAAATTGGGAGGATTTACTTATTCCACCAAGTCAAACTCCATTCATGAGCAATTTGTACAAGTTGGGAGCACTTAGTTGTTCCACGAACTCAAATTCCATAAGTTTCATATCCTTTTGATTACAATTGAGCACTTATTTGTTCCACTAACTCAAATTCCATAAGTTTCATATCCTTTTGATTACAATTATTTCTACTTTGGCATTCATCCTCACCTAAGTCACACCACTATATTTGTGCTCTTAAGGAGACCCTTCTAGAATTAACCAATATATACAATGTTCTTAAATGGCCGCAAGTCCTTGACTAGGGTTTCATAATTTACGACATCATTTTAGTTCATTTTTTACTATCACAAGATGATATAGAATGGAATATAAAGAAAACATCTAATCAACAGATTAGACACGTTTGTATATTAGCCACTAACACTTGTAAACTAAATTATTGGTTATTTTGTCTACATGAGCATCCAACATCTTTATTTTAATCTTTGATTCAATCTTTATCAAAGTAAACTAAATTATTGGTTATTTTGTCTACATGAGCATCCAACATCTTTATTTTAATCTTTGATTCAATCTTTATCAAATTAATCTAGGAGCCTAACAAGCAAGGACATCAATATCTCTTCTCTCCTATTTGATTCAATCTTTATCAAATTAATCTAGGAGCCTAACAAGCAAGGACTCAATATCTCTTCTCTAGCATGGAGGTCCCCATGGTGTTGTGTGTCTAGGGTTTCATCATTTATTTAAGTTCACTTTTTACTATGAGAAGATGAGATAGAATGGAATCTAAAGAAAACATCTAATCAACAATTAGCATCATTTATTTAAGTTCACTTTTTACTATGAGAAGATGAGATAGAATGGAATCTAAAGAAAACATCTAATCAACAATTAGGACAACACATTTGTACACATTTGTATATTAGACAATGACACTTGTAAATTAATCATCTCTTTTCTCTAGCATGGGAGCTCCCCATGGTGTTGCCTAGTACACCCAATTTTCCTTACGTAGATATGACCTAGGTGAACATACCTTTGTATGTACACAAGGTCAAATTCCATTTAGGATGGAATAATGCCACCCAAGACAAAAACACACTATGTGGACTTGATCAACACGGTGTATGTACACAAGGTCAAATTCCATTTAGGATGGAATCATGCCACCCAAGACAAAAACACATTGTGTGGACTTGATCAACACATGATTTGTATGTTCACAAGGTCAAATTCCATTTAGGATGGAATCATGCCACCCAAGACAAAAACATTTGTGGATTGCATCTCAAATATGACCTAAGTGAACATACCTTGCATCTCAAATATGATAGACAACTTGATCAATATACCTTGCATCTCAAATATGACAAGAGACAAAATTACACTGTGTGATCAAGTCCACACATGATTACATCTCAAATAAGACCTAGGTGAACATACCTTGCATCTCAAATATGACAAGAGACAAAATTACACGTGCACCCGGGATCAAATGAATATGCACGCCTCGCCAAGACACAAAAATACACTGTGTTGACACAAGACCATCTCAAATATGATGACAAAATTACAAGTGCACCCAAAAGATTGTATCTCAAATATGGTCTAGGTGAAAATACCTTGCATCTCAAATATGATGAGAGCACCCAAGACAACAAGACACAAAAATACACTGTGTTGACACAAGACCATCTCAAATATGATGATAGAATTACACGTGCACCCAAGACACAAAAATACATTGTGTTGACACAAGATTGTATCTCAAATATGGCCTAGGTGAAAATGCCTTGCATCTCAAATATGGTGAATACACTGTTCCACACATGATTGCATCTCAAATATGACCTAGGTGGAACATGATTGCATCTCAAATATGATGACAAAATTACACTTGATCTACACATGATTGCATCTAAAATATGACCTAGGTGAATATACCTTGCAACGTTTGACCTAGGTGGAACATGATTGCATCTCAAGTATGATGACAAAATACATGATTGCATCTCAAATATGATGACAAAATTACACTTGATCAACACATGATTGCATCTAAAATATGATTGCATCTAAAATATGACCTAGGTGAATATACCTTGCATCTCAAATATGATGACAAAATTACACGTGCACCCAAGACACTAAAATATGACCTAGGTGAATATAACTTGCATCTCAAATATGATGACAATGGTGAACATACCTTGCATCTCAAATATGATGACAACACCCAAGACAAAATGAACATACCTCGCATCTTAAATATGATGACAACACCCAAGACAAAAAATACACCCAAGACAAAAATACACTGTTCCACACATGATTGCATCTAAAATATGACCTAGGTGAATATACCTTGCATCTCAAATATAATGATGCAACTAGGTGAATATACCTTGCATCTCAAATCAACACATGATTGCATCTCAAATATGACCTAGGTGAATATACCTTGCTTCTCAAATATAATGATGCAACTAGGTGAATATACCTTGCATCTCAAATCAACACATGATTGCATCTCAAATATGACAAATATGACCTAGGTGATTGCATCTCAAATATGACCTAGGTGAACATATCTTGTATGTACCAAAGGTCAAATTCCATTTAGGATGGAACCATGCCACCCAAGACAAGACAAAATTACACTGTGTGGACTAGATCAAAAGAATTAAGAAACACATCAAAAGAATTAAGAAACACATCAAAAGAATTAAGAAAGAATTGAGTGATGCAATCAAAATTAGTTAACTCCTCTCACTCTTAATTTCTAGGTTTCTAATCTCTATCATATAATCATAGAGTTATTACTACTCTTTATCTAGACATTTATCATATAATTTCATTCATTTATGAACTCCAAATATATGGCGCCAAGTCATGTCATTTTATATCTAAACTCAAATAAGTATCAAATAAGGACTTTTATGGCACCAAGTCATGACATTTTATATCTAAACTCAAATAAGTATCAAAGTCATGACATTTTATATCTAAACTCAAATAAGTATCAAATAAGGACTTTTAGTATAATTGTTATTTAATTAAATTATTTTTTTATTTTTTCATTTCTAAAATATTTTTATATATTATTTGAGTAGCCAAAATAAAATAAAAAATTGCTTTCCTCAAAAAGTTCGTCCCTATGTACCCAAAATCAAAGGATGACTAAGGTAACTATAAAATAACCCCTCTCTAAGATTTAGAAATGGATCTCATGTACAAACAAACAATACATAAACTAGAGTATTCCCTATGTCAGCTTCCAAAGGGGTTTCATTTATACAAATGATATATAGATTTGTAAAACAATCCCTTCGTAAGCTTTGAGAACCTAAATATAAAAACCTTAAAAATTTCACAACACCCAATTAAAAAATCTCTTATTCGCCCCCCCTTCAGAAAACCATAGCTCAAGTGACTAAAGAATCAGTCCATAATAAAGTAGAGAGAACCAACCTTTAATTCTCTGCTTTGGCCTTCTAATCCAATTCTCTGGGCTCTTTCTCTTTTCTGAAAACTTTAAAACCATTAACTAGTAGTTTAATACGCAGAGAGAAGGCTCTCGGTCCACCGAAAGAATGTTAAAGTAAAAATAATTTGAAAAAGACAAGACAGGTGGACGGACCGTAGCATGAAAAGAGTGGGCCCGCTGGGCCGTACGTCTCGGTAAACGGCAACCGAGCCGTTGTTTTTGAAAGCAAGAGGAAGGTGAAAAGTCAAGCCTGCAACAACAAATAAAACGGCAGGCCCGTACTACAAATAAAGCGGTTGGTCAGGGGTCCAATATAAACAAATTAAGGAAATTGCCTAAACGACGTTCGAGACAAAGAGCATATAACCGAGGGCTAAAGATAAAAAGGACGAAACCAAAAATATATAAAGATGCTACAGTTGCTACAAGACAAAAGGACTTTAAACTCTACTTCAACTCTGATCCTCGCATATCCCACTACATATTAACTTCTGGTTAAAGTGGGCTTCCAGCCCACAAGCATACAAACAAACCAGGACATTTCTAATTAATGGTAGACTTCAGTTTTTAGCCCTTTGTGGCAGTACCCAATTGATTGTACCCTCTTATATGTCAGCCCAGTTGATTTTTTTCTATAAATAGGCAGTCTGATTTCTTGAGTTTTGTTTTTTTTGTCATGAAGTAGCTTAGGCCTTCATATATCCTAAAAATAGAAAAGGAATAAGAATGAGTTAATTAGCCACTGCTGTGGGCTTTCAAGTTCAGGAAATTCAATCCTAAAGATTGAAAAAAGTGGTCTACACCTGTATAACATTAATGGCATGGTACAAGTGTTTTGTTATTAGTGATGGTGAACTCATTTTTCTTCATTTAAACCCAAAATAAGGGTTTTGTTATTATTGATGGTAAACCCATTTTTCTTCATTGAAACCCAAAAGAAGTGTATGATTGATTGATCTTGGTTTGATTGATTTTGATTTTGATTTTTACTGTGCATGTTTTTTAATGGCGGTTTCGGATCCATCATCAGAAAAGTGATGGATTGGATTGCAGAATCAGCCTTAAAAAAGGAATTCTAGCACAGCACCAAAGGTAACCAAACTATGGCAACTTTCCCTTGCATCATACTCTCCTAGGCAAGTACTGAACTTTAAGAGGAGCCTACGTAATTAGACACTGGACTTAACTTTATTCAACACCTATAAAGTTAGTAATGGCCAGGCCAAAACAATTATAAAAGCACCACTTGAAAACGATGTTACATCACTAGCAAAGATAGAAGTTGGTAAACATAAATATTATTTGTATAGAGCAAGTGGAGATTAAAGTATTTATGTGATGGAACATGAGAGCTTTTGAATAGAGGGCCCAACTGGTAATAAAAAGGATAAATATATGTATTATACAGTTTCAAGATTAGATCAGAGTCATTTGATATAAGAAAACAAATGTTGGGCATTTCGGGGTTTGCAAATCCCAATTCAGAGAACCTTTGAAAGGTTGGTGGGTATGTAGTGGTTAAATGCTACCTAGTCTACAACATAGGGGTAAATTATTGAGGCTTACTGAATTTATACTGGTTCTCTCTGACATTAATTAACAGAAGCAGAAGCATCTATTAAACAAAACTGAAAAAGCAGTGAGCCCAAGATAAAAAATTCAGATTTGATTATTTCAACTTTCAATACCTCTTAAGTTCTGCCAGACTGACTGGAGATGGGAAGGAAATCAATGAGGTTCTGTGGACTTATAAATGCACACTTCAATGTTCATTACAATCTGGGAAACCAGTGCCAATGCCTGTCAGTAACGTGTAGTTTTACATAATAACATACAGAATTTGAGGACAGCAATGTCTACAAACAAATGACAAATCATGTAAAAGGTGGAAAAAGTCTATTGAGGTTTTGGTTAAGAACTGTTAACAGACAAAATTTGATAAGTGCAAATGTCCTGTTGATAGCAAAGCCTAAAACCAGTGTAGAAATGTAAGACATGCTAAAAAACAATTGAAGAAATTAACATCTATTAAGTGTAATAAAAAGGGGCTGTAAACACCTGGAAAACAATGTGAGAATCTGTTTGAAAAGAATGCACCTCGTATTGATTAGAGGGCAAAAGGCTGAAAACTAATTATCTTGACCACCATTGGATGCGGAAAATAAAAAGCTAGAGCTTGGAACTAATGAATCAATATTGGACAACCTTTACATTATAATGTAACAGATTAAACTGATAGCAAAGCCTGAAAACTAATGAAAAAATGTTAGAATATGACTAAAAGCAAAGTTTGAAAGACATTGAATGGAAATGTTAGAATATACCGAAAGCAAAGTCTGAAAACCAGTTAAGGAATAAAATATGCAATAGGTATCATAAATAACACTAAAGCTTGAAAGGAATGAGATGATACTGCAAAAATTGTAATCAAACAGATCTTCATGACAGATAATCTGAAATGATTTGGAAAAGAAATTGTAAGAATTGTTTCATATCCATTGGGTTAACTGTAAAAACATAAAAGTTGAGACTACTGAGACCTATAATGTACAAATGATAATCAAATTCACTTCATGAAAGCAGTCTGAATCCAACTGAATTTTTTTCTAGTAAGAACGGTTATATATCCACTGGGTACTTCAAAAATCTTAAGGATGAAACTAATAAGACCCGTTGAAAGGCTAAAAGCTTACCGTTTAATCAGGCTTGGTCTGAGAAGCTGGTGAAGTCATGAACTGCAAAGAAGGAATGGGCTGGACCACAGAGACTGGAACAGTAGTTGGAAGAAAATGATGATGAAGAGGCCTGGGATGAGAAGTTCCCGGCGTTGCAGCTACAGGAGGAGGAGGAGGTATAAGCATTGAAGACTGCTGAACAGCATTGCCACTATGTTGGTGACTTCCATTAGAAACAAAATCAGCAAGGCCCTGACATGGAACACAATTTAATGCAGCAGCAGTCACACTCACAGAGACACCGTTTCTGCTTGGAGAAGATGAAATACCAGCAGCAGCAGCAGAAGGGCCTGCAGAGACTTCGTGCTGTGTGGCAATAGCAGCAATATCAGTACTAGCGCTAGTAGTACTAGTTCCAGTAACAGCAATAGTACCACCTGATTTTTTCTTCAGCTTCTTTTTCTTCGTCTTTCCAGACAAAAGCTTAGCAATTTCCAACTGGGTATTCATAATGATCTCAGTTCTCTTCAATTCCATATCCACTCTCCTGGCCTCCATCTCTGCCCTGATTCTTTCAGAGTCCTTTAACATCTCCATTTTAGCCCTCTCGAGCTTCATTATAGAGTCCGCAAAAGACCTTATGCTTGCAGCCACCTCCTTGCTCAGATATTTCTTATACTTAATAATAGATTTGTTGATACCACCACCAACAACAGTGGCCTGCAAATGAGCTGATTTGCTTCTGGGTGTGCTAGTATCGTCACTCTCCCCAAGGGGTTTTCTGTGGGGCAAGGTATTGGATGCATCATCATTCTGATTGTCAGCATCCCCATTGCCGTTGCCTTCTTCCCCTTCGCCATTATCTTCACTATTATTATCATGGTGATGTTCATTATTGTTATTATTACCATCATTATTTTTGCTATGAGACTCTGTCCTGTGTTGATGTTGTTCTCCATTGCAGGGAGCACCACCAAACCTCGTCCTTTGTTGTTCTTCTTCATTGAAGAGAGGAGCACCACCTCCACCAATTCTCATTCTATGTTCTTCCCCATTGGAGAGTAAACCACCGCCATTGCCACCACCACCTCCACCAATTCTTACTCTATGATGTTCTACTCCATTGGAGAGAAGAACACCATCATTGCCACCGCCTGCTCCAACCGTGCCACCACCACCGCTACCACCAATTCTGAAAACTTCTTGCTCAGAATCCCCACTCTGCAGTCCACCCTGTTGCCTCAAGTCCGGGACAACCGTCTGAATAGGTTGAGGATTAGGAGACCTCACCCTTAACATGACATCCATACGACCAAAAAAGGGCCACCTTGAGGTATTGGATCCATTGATCCCCTGCAACAGGGTCTCGGATCTGTACTTCTGTTTCATACTAGCAACCTTATTCTTGCACTGAAATGGAGATTTTGCAGACTTGCCACCGCCCCCTCTAGCACTTACCCTCGTTGCTACATCTTCCCAGTCCCCTCCTTTCAGATTTCCCCTGTTTCTGTGGTTCCATTTGGTTTCATACACATCTAATAAGTTATTAATTGCATCTGTACTCCACTCATCTCTTCGAGAATCCTCCATATTACTACTGATGTTGTTATTATCTTTCATGGCCGAAACTGCGGCCTTTTTTGTTGTTCCCTTTTCTACAGGGATCAATTGCCCTTGGCAGTTCTGCACAGCAAGCTCCAGATTGGCCATAGATCAATGACCACCCCTGATCCACCACACCAATGCATCAATCGGCAATGTTTTTGGCCTCCTGTTTGTTTTCCGAGACCTGTCAATTGCCTCCTTTGGGAAAATAAAAACAACCAATCACCCAATACTTCAAAAGCTGAAAAACTACACAACACAACTCCCACAAAGGTTTCAGAATCAATCAACCCCTTCCAATCGCTTTCTTCTCCATTTTTTCGCATTCCCAAACCTGCTATCAATTGCCACCTAATGAAATCAAAACCACCCAATAATAATAACATAAGACCAATACGCGCTAACATTTACAAACACACACAAAGGTTCGGTAGGCATGTCCCTATTATGATTTAGCCAAAAAGAGAAACTACTGCTGATACGACTATGAGAGGTAGAATCCAGAACACTAGTGATCGTGTTAGTGAAAGGTTATATGTAGAGTAAATTAAGGCATCAAGGACTTATAGCATGATGCAATACTCAAAATGCCACTTGCCATTCCAACACAGTGTCACGGGATTTTGCAGGCCCCCACAGAAATTTTTAAGACACATACAAAGTTTTGGAGGTAGCCAAATAAACTTTAGAGGCACCACAAGAAAGAAAAACGATAAAACTACTGTGACCAATAAACCAGACTTGTTATGTTTTATATTTTTTCAAAGATGATGTCAATTGCCACCTTCCAAATTATAAATGCCCAATCGCCAAATAACCACAAAACATGCAAAAACGGCATACAAAAAGATTTTATAGGCACCCAAAAAGTTTTCAGAGGCACCCACAAATTTTTTACAGGCACCCACAGAATGAAAAAACAAAACCACCATTACACATAAATCAGACTGGTTCTGCTTCTGAGAGTTATGAGAATGGCTGTTTGTTTTATTGCAGTTTTTTTTTTCTTGTTCTGGGCAATAAAGATATCAGAATGCAAACTTAGCCTGTCTCACGAATTGACAACTTTACAAATTCCTGCTCTTTCTTCCTCCAGTTTGAAAATATGGAGAGCTACTGCAAAACCACGGAAGAACCCATCTGTATCAGACAAGCAGAAAACAGAGAGAAACGAAGAGAAAAGATTATTTTTTTCAATGGGCTGAGGATGGCAATGCAAATGGAAAGTATTAATATCAAATGTGGTAATGACATTGAGTTTTCGGGCTAATGGGAGGATAATAGGGCCTTCTTGATTTTATGAGGTATTGAAGTACAAAGAGCATGGAAGCTCATGCAGTAAAGGACCCACTTAATATCCTCTCTTCCTTCAATTTCTATTTTGCCATCATTGTCCTTGATCAGAATCACAAAATGGTGCAAATGATGCTGCTGCAAGATAAAAACCAATCTATAACATTCTACGCCTTGGAGCCATACTTCATATATAGCCAAAGGAAAGATTAAGGAAACATACTATATTTTTTATATAGGAGAAGGCAGAAGAGGAGAGTGCTACCTATACCACTCACTTTGAATGCTCCCTTGAGCTACCTTGAACTATGTTCTAATGGCCCTTCCTACAGCCCTCCATACATCTCTGTCATTTGATTTGAATAAGCTACTTTTCTTAGCTTATGGGCATTTAATGTCTCCCTTATCTTGTTATTAATGTTTGCTATGAGGTAAGGGCTAGGTGTTGAGGTTTATCTTTGTGTAGAGTGCCATTGTGGTGGATGTTAGGCTTTGTGGGCTTGCCATTTGGCTCTCCATGAAATATGTAAGAGGTGAAGTGTCAGTACTAGAATTGAAAATAATGCGGTGGTATGTCATATTTTGGCCAAGGACTCTAACAAATGCAAGCATGAGAGTGGTTGAGATGGAAACAAGCTGACCTTTAGCTAGGATATTTTTAGGGGAAAAATAAACTATGGGAAACCCAAAGAGCAATTTTTGTGTTTGGTGTTTTTGAGGTTATCTTTTATTGCAAGCCTTCATTAGTCGTGGGCAATGACATGGACCTACCCACTTGGTGGCTACTTGTTCAAAATTAGTAGCAAAACATTTTATAATGTTCTTGATCATTTCCTTGGCTCTTGGGTTTATGGGCGAGGCATAAATGTACATAGAGAATGATGATTATGGCTTGAACTAGCTGCGTGTTATTTCAAGTCAAGATTTTCATGGAGTAAATTTCCATCTTGATATGTTGTGGTTTTACTTTCGGTGTGGGGGAAAGTTGTAAAGTTCAAGTTTATTATTGAGTTTGGTATATATATAGTTTGGTACATGTACAAAAAGAAAATTAATAAATAAATGTAATTAATTTCAACAATAAACATATACATACGCGCGTGTGTGAGATTTAATATAGATATCACATTATAATTCAAATTTTAATTTTTTAAATTGTTGTTATTTGGATACAAATATAATTCATAGAGAATGTTTGGGGTATAAAATTTTGATAGGTGATTCCCACTTTTCTTGCTAACAATTGTTACAAATATAATTTTCTATGTAGATCCAATTGATGTTATGTGAGATTGATCTTATAAAATATACACTTGAGAACCTATCCACCTTTGTCTCCAAGATAGTTGAACTTTTCAAGGTGTTTTCTAATTTGTTTAGGAGTTTGTTAAATTGATAAGTGAAGTTTGCATAGCTTAAACCCCTTTAGTACCTATATGATGATGACGATGTGAAGCTAATCCTCTATCCCTTTAGAAATTGAATTGTGTTTTTTTTATTATTGCATATTTAATGTCTTCAAATATCATTGCATAGCAACATATCACACAAACTTGTATGAAGTCAATCCATAACAACTAGAAGAAAGGGTAAGAAATTTAGAGTTTGAATTTGAAAAGTTAAAATATAGGTTCATTCTTTTATATATCTTAAGATTGAAATAAGTCAATTCCAAGTCAATCAAAAAGAGTCCTAGTGTAAAATAATAATTTTAATGCAAGGAGTAAAGGTATGGAAGTAGATGTGAATAAGGGTATAATAATTATGAGAAAATGATGCAAATATGGATGAAATGGATGTAGATAGGAATTGGGTTATGAGCCAAACCTAACACAAGCATGTTACTTATAGATATGGTATTGCATTAAGGACTTTTCCGATAAGGTGGGCATAAAACTAATTAGGAAATCACTCGGGTATGTTGATTTCACCATTACATCTTCCCCTACATTAGTGTGTATAGAATTGTAATGCCCTACTAAGGAACCCTGTTACAATCAGAGATCATTGAGAGGGGGGGTGAATCAGTGATCTGTCGGAAATCAAATCCACAAACTTATTCTTTATCCACCGGTTAAAAATGCATAACTGAAAAGAACATAAACATGCAACAAATAAACCATAGATCCACAACAGTGGAATTTCTTTTTACATGGAAACCTGGAAAGGGAAAAAACCATAGTGGGGCTGGAACCCACAATATTCATATATTATAGCCAAGAGTACATAAATATTACATAGATGGGGAATGCATTTGCATTTAGGCTCACTACCAAGAGCTCACTGCTCAAATACAATGACCCGGAAGGCTACAACCTTCAAGGAAGTCTCACTAACTTATAATTTGATTACAATGAGATAATACTGTAAAATGAACTCTGAGATAGCATCTAACAATGCAAGAATGAGTTCCAATTAAGCACTAGATCTGTGACTGTACTAGCTCTGCAAATACTTTGTTTTTGTCTCAGTCAACTACCAAATTGTCTGTAAACCAAATGCGCACGTGAAACTGCACTCAATCAAACCAAAACGGATCACCTTAATAGTATTACATCGAAAGCCAATTGCCAAATCAATCTTATAAATTCGGTCTTAACATAAAATTAATCTCCTTCAAGTTGGCTTTAGGAAGTGTAACATGCAGTCACATGTCGGCTTCAATCTCAAACAAAACATAGCACCGGACTAAAAGATTATAATCACATGCTTCCTAAGGATCTTCCCATTCACTGAGATCAAAAAATCAATCACCAAAAACACTGCAATCAACGAAAGTCATTCTAGACCAAAATAATAGTGAGATGCCCTATTTTACCGGTTAACTCTAGCTTCCAAATACGATGAATCACGATCACTGGATCGAATCACCAAAAAGATTTGTCATCAATGACAACCCTAGACCAATAAGCAACTACCGGAAGTCACCGGATGAGTATCAATTGCCAACAATCTCCCCCTTTGGCATTGATGGCAACACCTGTGAAAAATGAATAAGTGTAGAAACCCGTTAAACCTGTACACCAGATGAAAAGAGAATGAAAGAATTCTAAGACTCTCCCTTAGATCAACAATCCAAAAATCTGCATCACCGAACTGTACACTTCATACACAATCAGTCTGTACATTTTTCACCTCATCTCTCCCCCTTTGATAGCAATGCCAAAGATAGGGTGTGCAACAAAATATTTTGTACATATATACACACATACACCGGATAACCAAATCTATACATGCTTAAGTATATTTGCATATGCCATCTTAAGAAACTCAAGATATGTGTTCCATCCTACCCACAACTTCTCCAAAATTGAAACAAAACCATAACTCTATAGCCGCAATCTCAGTTGGTGTCTCCCGAGACATGTTTTGAATGCAGTCCATCTTATGATACACTAAGGTGTATAACCGGGGACCAATTAAGTTCCGGAGTTCACCTATCTACCTAACCATTCTCTCCTTCTCCTTCTCAAAATTCCTAATCTTCTCCATAATAGTCAAAATTTGGCCTTCAATATTGTCAGTTAAGTTAGTTGTAGGATCATATGCCTGAGAAATATGAGCTAACTGTCCTTTACAATTATCTATTTGCTTGTCTATTTCAGTAGTAAAATTTATCAAAACTAGACAAGACTTGTAAATTTTACCATCTTCCGTTAGGGCCTCATCAATTAGTTTTAGTTTCTTTTCAAGTTGGGCCTTATCACTGCTGATCATTTGCAAAAATGTTTGAACTTTGGCATCTTTTAATTTCTCCATATACTACCTAGTTGATGCATTGGTCAAAGTATCAAACTAAGTGGATATATGATCTATTAAGTTTTGAAGCTTATCGGATGAACTGAAGTTAGCATCAAGTTGTAGTTCTGGTACCACCTGTTCCAAAACTGAAATTGTTTTCTCAATAAGTCTCTTCTCTTCTGATTCTGATTGAGCTAACTCCTGACTGGCTTGCACTTGGAGAGAAGCAGGAGCAATCATCCTTTCTGTCGGAGACATCTAATTGAATGGTTTGTCAAAACTGATATTAAACTGTGGAAAGCTCCCTTGGCTTTGAATTTTGGATGTGTCAATTGCCATAAGAATCGGAGTTTCCATTGCCTTACTCTTTCCTTTATTCAGTTTTTCTTGTTCTTCCTCTACCTTTTTCTCAACTTCAACCTGTCTGGATTTGTCTTTTTTGGGTTCCTCCTGTGCACCAGTGTCACCACTTGGTGCACCAACCTCTGCCTCAGTTGATTTATCATTCGCCTCAACATGCTCAACTTCAACATAATCCAAAATTTGTTGCTCTGCAACATCTTGAGTGCCCTCCTCCTTATTTACATCATTTACCAGAGGATTTTCTGACCGAGTGGCTTCATTTTGTGAAACAATTTCTACTAGTCAGTTATTAGTAAGAAACTTCTTCTAGATTGCACTGTTTCTCTCCTTATTTCTTCAACTCTTCCAACCATCAAGTTGTTGAATCTATGCTTTCTCTTGAATTCCTTTTTATTCGCTAACAAAATTAATCTGTCAATTTCCTCAATAGTGATACTGGTGCACCGATTGACTAGTTCACTCTCCTTTACTTCTCTATCCATTTGGCTAGCATATTTTCTCCTAGCATCAATTAAACTATACAAAAAATTTGGAATATATTTTTCTAATTCAATCAATGATTTACTAAATACATCCATGTACAAAATTACAGCTTCTTCAATCTGCCTTTGATCCTTATTATCCATGTTCTCATAATATACAGAAATGTTCTTCAAATTTCCATCTTTTTTATAATTTCATCTATTAATTCCTGAGTAGACAGAGGAGGAATAATGTGATACTTGGTTTGGGAGGTCTCCATCTTATTGGATTATATTGCCTCATCCAAGTCAAATTTTGTCTTCTTTCCTCGCTTAGGCTTGCTTGTCAGTACAAGATCAGACCTTGTGGTGCAGGAGCACCTAGTTTTAGTGTTGCATTTTCAAATTTTGGGAGTGATTGATCATGTTTGGGGTTAATGAGTGAATAAAGGACTATTGAAAAGTCCAAGTGTGTGGTTTAAGGTTATTTGTAGTTTTGTTGTCTCTTGTTTTAGCTTGTTTCCTCAGTTTTGGCCAATGGGCCCTTGTAAGCCAAAAATGGTATCATTTTACAAAATAGTGTAAAACTCTTTGTAAGGCCTCATAAGGCTTTTGGACATGTTATTTTGATGTTAGGGAACCATCCTAGGGGTTTTAGAGTGAGTAAAAATGCATACGTTGCAAAAATGCAAAATGGAGCAAAAATTGTCATTGTTGCTTGACAACTTTTTGCAATTTTTGGAGCAACTTTTAGAAAAATGATCAAATCGGTAGTTCAGGAACCGATGGGTGGTTGGTTATGACCAAGGAGGAATATATAATGCTTTTAAAATAATTTTAAATGGGTTGGAAGATCCATGAGCAAATTCTGAATAATATTTGAAGACAATTTTCAGATTTTTGCATAAGATTTGTAATTTTGGTTATAGCAGTCTGTACCAGATGGTTTGATATTGGTATTGTCCTTTCATGGTGGTTTAGTACATATTGTTGTGGAGATTAGGAAGTGATTTTACTCTTTTTCTTAGTGCAGGTTTAGTGCTTGTTTACAAATTTTCTTCAACTGCACTACTCTCAGTCTGAGCAAGGGATCAAGACCCTAGCTATGGCTCCAACTTGAAATCCCATTGTTCTTTCTCAAAAGCCCTTGGGATTCAAGTCATGGAGCCTGTGTAAAGTATACATATTATTTTTAGTGTCCCATAAGTTTCTTTGAAGATATTTTTCATCATAAACTAGGCGAGCTTTGTCATAGCCCGGCTAGGGATTGTGACTGTTATTTTTATCATTGCTTGCAGGGAAGATCAAATGTGGTTGTTCCAAGTGTTTGGCAGGGAAGAAGGAATCCTAATGGAGTCTCAATAGAAGAAAGGAGGTGTGACAAGGTGTGGAAATTAGCAAACCCTACCGGACAAGACTCTTAAAACCCTTAAACCCTCAAAAAGAGCCATTTTGGGGTCCATACCGGTACGGTCTTACTGGACAACCTTACCTCCCGATTCTCAAAGAGTGTCGAAAAGGGTGTTCGAATCACAAAATCTCTTAGGGGGTCCTTTGGAATATTTTTGAGTAATTGGGCAAAAAACGAGAAGGTAGGGCTAAAAGGGGCTCTTAGGGCTACTAGGCCTAGAAAATAGGAACAAGAGAAAGCGATGGAGAAATGGAGAGAAACCGGTCACATAACCACATGAAGGGAATTGAAACACCTTCTCAACATCATCTTAGACCCCTGCAAGTGAATGTGGAGATTTTGACAACTGGAGGTTTATATATACTCTAGTGAATCCCAGTCATGATCTTTGAGTAATAGGAGAAAATAAGTTGTTAGGGAGCATTCCAAAGGAGTTTAGTTGTTTGACTTGATACTAGGCAAGAGCAGCGTGTGAACAAGTATGGAATCCCACTATAACATCTTTTACCAACCTACTAATCAAGGCGCAACTCTTTTGTGAGATTCTCCCTATCACCTTGATTTCTTCTCCTTCAGCCCTTTCCTCAGCACCAGATTGGGGTTTTTGGATAACCCTAGAAAAATCTCCTTTCTTCAGAGCCTTAGGAATGTCCACATCTAACTTGGTTTCAGAATGCACCGGAGAAACTGCCACATACTCTCTTTGGGGCTTTTGTTTCTTCCTCAGAACGCCTTTCCCCTTTGCAGATGAACCAAAGGGTTCTAATTCAGCAGGAGGTGTCTTCACCGGAGTGGAAGAAGATCCTATCATTTTCACCTTGACTGGAGTAGGTGTAATCTTTTGTTTCTTTTTTTTTTCAACTGTATCCCTAGCAACTCTTGCAGCTCTGACTTTTTCATGAGGGTGACCTTCCTGAACAAGGATGTCCTCTACTATCTTGGCAACTTTTCTTTTTCTTGTCAGTTCAATGAACTTGGTGTGTAATTCTATTGATTTTTCTTGGCAAGCTCTGAACCTTTCTTCTTTAGCATCCACCGGAGCGTTAAGCAAGTGTTGAGCATAAGCATCCAAAGTCCCTGCATCAACCTCATAGCCCATAGGCATTATCCACATTGTTTGGGGTTGAACCGTCTCCATGAGACATTCATCTTTGTTTACCATGAAGCAGATAGTCCCCTCATAATAATTCATAATTTCTTTGGGGATTCTGACTCTTTGTTTCATTTTCTCTTGAAAAGTTTTGAAGAATGCCCACAATGCAACATTCTGATTGTCTCTATTACCAAGTTTGTCAAGCCCCTGTTTTATCTGTTGGGCCACCAGTCTGTCAAAAGCCCACTGCACTCTGTTGGTTATGGGGATCCAATTCATGAAGTAAAGTGCTAGACAAATAACCAAGGAACCAAATTTGAAGACATGTTTCTTATCTTGCTTAATTTTCTTCAAATATATCTTCAATTCCTCCAGCAGAACACCACACAAATCATAATGAAGATCTTCTTTGACCATCTGGTAGGTTGCATGTATTGTAGTGTCAGATACAAAATTTAGTCAGTTAGATTGGTACACTTTGTATCCTATGACCATCGTAGCAAACTTAACATCATCTTCCTTGATTGTGTTGATCTTCATTGAGCATCCATCAAACTCTACACCGGTTAACTTGTTGATAGTAGAGTTTATGACTTTGCATAGCAGGTGGCTTGTCACTGGTTTGATTCAAACAAGTTACCACCCTAATATCTTTTGAAGTAATTTTGTAGGGTTCGTCAAGCCATATAAATTCAGCATGAATTCTGCTCAATACATACCTCACCCATTTATTTTCATCGAACAACAGAAAGTTCACAAATTGAGTGAAACCCTTCCTCTGCAACTACGCAAATTTTGGCTTGGGGTTCCCGATCTCATCCATGATGTTGTTGGTATATAGGTCCAAAATTTCTTCATTGTCAATTTCCTCAATCTCGCAGTGAATATAGGCTCGTACATCATCTATATGCAGTACTCTGTACGAAATGGAAGAGAATGCTCCAATCAGGTCAACCTTCATATATTTGTAGGGGTGCTTCTTGAACTCAGGATGGGGTCTATCCTTGACCTCAACAACTAGTGGAGTAGCAATGGAGGACAAGGATGCCATTTCAAATTTTCAAAAAACCAAACTTAGAAATGCTTTTTGAAAAATACCTCAACTGACTGTCGGATGCCCTAGATCACTCGCTGGATTGCTTTTAGCTCACTGATCGCCTGGAAGCCTTGATCACCTTGGTTCTGTAGCTCGAAAACAATATTCGCAAAGTGAATAATGACTCTCATATTTTCCCTTTTAACTTTGCAAACTCTAAATGCGCCTCAGATATCCAACTGAATGCCCTATTTAACTACCGGATGTTGAAATCAACCATCTAAATCCTAGATATCAACTGAAATTCGATTCCTGTCATCTATAATCCATCAACTACAAATCTCGTCAAGGGGTATTGCAAGATTTGTATGAGTTTGCCTCCTCCTAAGGCCAAAAGCCCTAGTTACCGGATGAAGGTTTTGCACCAGATTCAAGTACATATTAATTATCTACCTTAGATTCATTCTTCTTTACCCACATCTTCTTATGTTGATCTCTGATCTCATCTACCTTTGCCTTTCCCTTTTCATCTAATTTGTTCTTGTCTACCGGAGCACTGTTTTTGCTTCTGTAGTACTTTGCAATGTGATCAATTTTGTTGCATGCACTACAAACAACATTATTCTGCATAGGTCTGAAGTTCATCTGATTTGGTCTTGTCCTGCACTGATTAGAGATATGTCCAAACATTCCACAAGCGTAGAATCTTTTGTTCTGAAAGTTAATCATTACTTCCCTACACATATTTGACTTGTGTCCAAAGTTATTGCATATGAAACATTGACCGTTAAAGGTAGGAACATTATTCATATTGTTATTGTTCATCATTCCATTATTCATCCTACTTCTGCATTGACTTGCCATATGACCAAACTTATTGCAAGTAAAACACCTACCATTGACTTTATGAGCATTAGGTTTGTAGAGTCATAAAATTGCGACCCTTGCAATTTTGACTGTATTTTAGGCCCTCACCTTTGCAACTGCATCTCCTTGCTCAATTGAGGCCCCTCTGTGCACCTTCATTCTGAGTCTCCTTTAGTTTCAGCCTTGATATCACTTCAAGACCCTGTCCAAGCCCCAAAATAGGGCAAGATAGGGGTGTGGCGCCCCTATCCCCGCCTCTTTAGGTGGCCCTAAGATAGGTCCATCTGACCCTTGAACCCAGTTTTCTTTTTAGGATTTAATCTCCCCGATGTCGACCTTCAATGAGATAAAAAATAATTCTCTTAGGCATGTATAGAAAGGAGATTCAATTCCCTCATTTGATATACAAGGATAAGGAGAATAAGCAAAATTCAAGAGGAAGGTCTTCAAGCGTTCATCAAGTTCTCTTCTTCATGTGTCTTCTTCATTCATCCATTGGAGAAACATTACAACATTCATTTGCAAGCATGTGTGTGTGTTAGGTTTTTGTCATGTTACATGCCATTTCATGCAACACTTGTGATTACATCCAAGAAGAAAAGCAATCATCATCAACAAATTGCAAATCTACGAGCTATACATTTCCATCATTTACATTTAAGCATTTGCAATTACTTTCTTTCAAGGTTGATTCCTCAACTGAGGTTTGACTAAGCTAAACCCCTATCCACAACCCTTCTTCCCTTCTTTTCTGTGTGTAAGTTGTAGGTGCGCAACTGTAATTGCGGGTTAGGCTTCATTTGCAGAGATGGAAAAACCTTTTTCGACGTGCGGATTTTTCGAAGGATCAAGTACACTTTCAACCTAGTCTCGATGAATTTTCTCCAAATTTGCAGGGTAGATCTGTATCAGTCTAAATATCCCTGATCCGAAGTTACAATGCGATCCTGAACTAGTAGCTCCTTATTTCATCCATTTTGTCTCCGATTTTCTACATAATCAACAAATCAACATATCTATTTACAAAAGAGGGAAAATTGTATTATAACCCTTGCAATCCACTTGGTATTCACATCCTTATTCCCCTTGGATTTGAAACTAGTGGATTCAACCCCTCTTTTGAATGTAAAGTATCTCCCAAGTGAAAATCATCCTAGTGGCTTCCTTTCTCTCTCATAGGTGGGGAGCCACTAGGGTTCAATTTTCCACTTTACAAAGTTGCCTTATCGGAGGATTCTTTCTCTTCTTCTGATCAGGTTTTGCATTTCCTTGTCCAGATCTAGAGGATTCACCTTTCTCAAATCCTAAACCTTGCATGTCTCTGACTTTCCAGCATCTCATCAAGCCTTGCTGAACTAGCTTTGAATTTGTCTTTGTACTCATTAGCAGTGGCAAGTTCATCCCTCAAGGTAGCAATCTGTCTTTCAAGTTCTTGACCATTATTCCTTGATTGTGTCAACTCAAGCTTCAACTGATCATTCTCACAAGTAAGCCTGAAGCATTCATCAACTCTTTCCTTTAATGATTGTGCTAGATTCTCTTCATTCTTCTTCCAGTCCTCAATCTCCTTAGTCAACCTCATCACAATGGATTGCATCTTATTTTTCAAGGAAACATTTTTTCTCTCAAGCTTGTCAACTTCATCAGCTTTGTCCTGATCTTCTTTCTCCTTCAACTTGTCCATCAATTCATTCCTCTTCTCTCTACAGACACTTGCTTGATCCTTCAGTTCACTAATGAATTCATCAGCAACATTCAAGTTCTTCTTTAGGGTATAGATCTCATTTCTAGCTACATCAAGATCCTCAAGTGCCACATTAAGTTGTCTTTGAAAACCAGAATCCATTGAACTAATCTCTCAGATCTTACTCAAGTGGTTAAGATTTCTTAGAGGAACTAGGCTCTGATACCAATTGTTAGAATCAAAGATCGCTGAGAGGGGGGGTGAATTAGTGATTTGCCAAAAATCAAATCCACAAACTTATTCTTTATCCACTGGTTAGAAATGCATAATAGAAAAGAACATAAACATGCAACAAATAAACCACAGATCCACAACACCAAATTTTTTTTTATGTGGATTCCTGGAAAGGGAAAAAACCACAGTGGGACTGGAACCCACAATATTCATATACTATGACCAAGAGTACATAAATATTACATAGATGGGGAATGTACTTGTATTCAGGATCACTGCCTAGAGCTTACTGCTCAAATACAATGACCCGGAAGGCTACAACCTTCAGGGAAGTCTCACTAACTTACAATTTGATTACAATGAGATAATACTGTAAAATGAACTCTGAGATAGCATCTAACAATGCAAGAATGAGTTTCAGTTAAGCACTAGATCTCTAACTGTACTAGCTCTAGAAATAATTTGTTTCTGTCTTAGTCAGCTATCAGATTGTCTGCAAACCAAATGTGCATGTGAAACTACGCTCAATCACACCAAAACGAATCACCTTAATAGTATTACACCGAAAACTAATCGCCAAATCAATCTTATATATCCAGTCTTAACATAAAAGTAATCTCCTTCAAGTCAACTTCAGGAAGTCTAATGTGTAGTCACATGTCGACTTCAATCTCAAACAAAACATAGCATCAAACCAAAATATTATAATCACACACTTCTTAAGGATCTTTCCATTCACCGAGATCACAAAATCAATCACCAAAAACACTACAATCAATGCAAGTCATTCCAAACCAAAATAATACTGAGATGCCTTGTTTTACCGATTAACTGTCTACCGGTTAACTCCAGCTTTTAGATACGATGAATCATGATCATCGGATCGAATCACCAAGAAGAGTTGCCATCAATGACAACCCTAGACCAATAAGCAACTACCGAAAGTCATCAGATGAGTGTCAATTTCCAACAAACCCTCGAGAATATGAACTAAATAGACATAAGAATGCATGGATTTATTTTTTTTGGAACATTTAAGTACAACATATGCAACATAAGGAATAACATTAGCTCAAACCTTGAACATATGATAAATTGTTGACTTGTGACAATGCACTCTAAGCATAATGCTTAGATCATGAAATGTCTACTAGGCATAGGGAAAGGTATCCAAACACATTAGAAAAGGTTGATAAGGTGATTAGATTGAACACAAGACCCTCTAAGAAGTTACAAGACTATACTCAACAAACAAACCCTTCTCTTAGGTTCTAAATTTCACGGATAGGCTCTAACAAGTATCAAATCGCACATGAATACCATCAACACCACTCAAACTCACTAAAAACATAACAAGGAAACCTCAAATATTCTCTAGACATCCTAAGCACTGATAGGCATCTCTAGTGAGGTCAAATTGACCCTCTATGACTCTAAAACTCCTATTGAACAACCTAATTGGGCAAGGGCGCCCACAAGGGACTAGGGTGCCTTGCCAAGATGAGCATTGGTGTGGCATGCCTTAGTCCTTTTAATGTTCCATAGTCCTAAACCTTTTCATTAGTCCACTTTTTGCACTGTACTCCCTTGTTTACCAAGTTTTTGCATTATAGTCCTTCAAACGTGCTAATAGGCAATTAGTGAACTAGTTACATAATATAGCCCCTTGAACACCAAAAACACATTGGTGTGGTCAAAATACCTTGAGGGCGCTTGAGAAACATGAAACTGGCAAAAAAGTGTGGAGATGAAGTGCCAAACAACATCTTTGATCACTAAGTGACACCTATGCATGAGGGAGACAATAGGGAGGACCCTAATCACCTCCAATCCACCCTAAACTCCCTAAAAACTACCCTAACACACCCAAAAAATTAGTATCAACTACATCCATGCCTCCTTACAAGGTTATACAAGGATTTTCAAATAGTCTTAAAAAGACCCAAATTGACTTTAATCCACACTTAACTTTATGAAATCAATCAAGATTACTTGAAAACATTGTGAGGGGACTAAGTCACCCTTTAGTGTCGAAAATTGCATACCAACTACATCCATGCCTCCTTACAAGGCTATACAAGGATTTTCAAATAGTCTTAAAAAGACCCAAATTGACTTTAATCCACACTTAACTTTATGAAATCAATCTAGATTACTTGACAACATTGTGAGGGGACTAAGTCACCCTTTAGTGTTGAAAATTGCATACCCCTTTGTTATTTGACCTACATCTTTTGTAACCACTTTGGTGATCATTCCTCTAGCACCTAAGTAGGCTCACTTCAACCCTTGCATCAACCTTTTCCCTCTCAGGACGCTCAAGACCTCCCCTTTCTAGCAGCTCCCTCATGGCAGCAATCTTGTTAGTTGTGTGTCTCCGTTGTCTCCTTCCATTTTCGAGCATGATTCATTTGGATACTAGCACGCCACATGGACATCCACGTGTTGTGCATTCATCTTGTGAAATCTCAACGTTCAAATGTCGATTGTGAGCACACCTTTTTATTTGTCACCTGCACATGTCAGTGGAAACGACTCATAATCTTCTAAATGACTCGTCGACATCTTCTTTCCCTCCTCTTCTCTCTTTTAAATCTATCTTTTCTCTCCATTCAAGCTCTCTAGATTATGGATACTGTAGACACCTAGAACTTGCACAACTAATTAAATGAATTTATATTTGTTTAATTACCCTAATCCGCTTATTGACTAAACTAAGGTTTAATCAATATCCCTTTTCTTCTAATCAACCATTAATCAAATTAAAGATTTAATTAATTCCCTCTTTCTTCTATCTAAGTCATTTTAATTAAATTCAATATTTAATTAAATATCCCCTTCTAGCCATTTTAATTAAATTCAACAGTTAATTAAATATCCCCTTCTAGCCATTTTAATCAAATTCAACAGTTAATTAAAATCCCCTTTCCATTTTAATCAAACTCATCATTTAATTAAAATCCCCTTTCTCATTTAATTAAATTTACATTTAATTAAAAATACCTATTTCCCTCACCCCACTTGCATTTTACAACATGTGCAAGTTGCATCTCCTTTTGGCTAAAATAAATCTTTTATTTTATCTAAAAAATCATATTTTCCTCCACCCACTTGCATTTTCCTACAAATGCAAGTTGCACCATAATTTTAAATAAATAAATAATTTATTTGAAATCCTATTTATCCCCACCCACTTGAAACTTTTAATGGCTTCCCTTAAAGTCTTGAAGCCTTTAATGGCTTCCTTCTAGAGTCTTCTCAAACCTTTAATGGTTTCCCTTAAAGCCTTCTTAAGCCTTTAATGGTTTCCCTCAAAGTCTTCAAGCATTTAATGCTTTATCCTCATTTTTCTCATTTAAATAAATTAAGATTTATTTAAATAAAATCCAAAATTCACATTCTTTCAATAAATTAATATTTATTTAAATATCTATCCAAATGCAAGTTGCATTCATTTTAGTTGAAATAAATCTTTTTATTTTAATTAAAAATTCCTATTTCTCCCACTTGCATTCTTCTACATTTTTCATTAACTTCCTAAGCATTCTTCTAGAACTTCTCAAAACCCACTTAATTAGTCTAATTCTTCTATCATGGTCACATCCCTAAATTTTGGGGAAGTCACTTCTAATTTTGGAAGAAAGTCTTCTAAATGCATTTAAAGTTTTATCTTTTCAACAAGCTAACTTTGTTGAGTTCCCCAAATTTGTAGGACTCTCACAAAAGTCTTGAAGGTTATCTAACTTCCAACAAGATAACCTCCAAGGTCTCCAAAGAGCTTTTAATGCTCCTACAAAACTTCACATTTTCAACACATTAAGCTTTGCACAAGATTTTGTCCATTGGACAATATCTTTATTCATTGGATAAAAGCTTTATTCCATGAATTTGCCCACATGGGATTAACCATTAAGTCCTCTAAAGCATTTAATGCCTCCTCCCTCTCCTCTCAAGCAATCTAATGGTGACTCTTGTCAACATGGGATTGGGCTGAAAATCTCAAATGGATTGATAACTTTCAATCTTGACCATCCTTAAGCCAATTCAATCTTAGCCATCCAATTCTCTAATTCTTATATAAATAGAGCCCATTTCTCCTTCAATTCATATCTCAATCTTGTGCATCTAAATTATAGTCATTTTGCAGGTTAAGGAGCTCATCTTGTCATCTTCAAGCATTCAAGCCATTTTCAAGCATCCAAGCCATTTAGCATTAGCATTAGCGTTTTAGATTCATTTTAGCATATCATCTAGTTAATTGCATATCATCTCATAGTATTTTATACTCATCTAGCATCATCTAATCTTCAATTTGGAATACATTTAACATCTCAATCATCTAGTCTTGCATCTTGCATCCTATCTCCATCCATCATCTCATCTTAGCTAATATCTTAGTTGCATCCATTTTAATCTTAGCACATCACTAAAATCTTGTTCTCTAGGTTGTCATCTAAGAGATCAACTGCTCTTTCAAGTGAGAGCCACCTTGAATCTTGGAGATCTTAGAGATAGAGTACAATGAGGCGATTTTAGGAGTTTTAAATCCACCAACTTGTGTATGATTTCTAACTCTAATGCAATGCTTCATTGGTGTGTTTGAAGTGTTTTTCTTCTTGCAGGTTGAAGACCACATTTTTGGCGTACATTAATTGGCACCCAACATGGGGCAACCCACAAATTTCTAACAAATTTTTCTCTGGTTCATGCCCAGATTTTTTATTGCATATGTGAACCTTTCTAATCTAATCTGACTTACTTTGTCTTAGCACATGGAATCATCAGAGTAGCGCATACCTGCTCCAGAGTAGCACTTTTTTAACAAGAAGAGAGCTAATTTTTGTAACATAAGGAAATTTTAGGCTTGTAAAGCCCACCATATGAACTAATTTTTTGAGAGGTTTTTGCAAGTCTAATATTTTGTTGCAGGTTCCAAGGAGTTAAAGTAGATTTTGATTTCTTTTCTCGAATTTTTTTTTACAAAGGGATTGAAAAAAAAAAAAAAATGACTTTTATTTTGCAAGGACCTAAAAAGAACCTCATCATTTCTTTGGTGTTTAAAACAAGACCTCACTTTCTATTTTGCAAAAGGTTAAAAAGAAATACAAACAAACCTTTATATTTGCAAAGTTAAAAAGGATCTCACTTTCATTTTGGTGCAAACTAAAAAGAACTTCATCATTTCTTTGGTGTTTAAAACAAGACCTCATATTCTATTTTGCAAAAGGTTAAAAAGAACTAAAAACAAACCTTTATTTTTGCAAAGTTAAAAAGGATCTCACTTTCATTTTGGTGCAAACTAAAAATAACCTCATCATTTATTTGGTGTTTAAAACAATACCTCACTTTCTATTTTGCAAAAGGTTAAAAAGAACTACAAACAAACCTTTATTTTTTGCAAAGTTAAAAAGGATCTCACTTTCATTTTGGTGCAAACTAGAAAGAACCTCATTTTCTTTGGTACAAAATAAACAGAACCTCATTGACGATTGGTTACACGATTTTCATTTTGTTGACCAATACACGATTTTACTTTGTTGACTAGGTTTATTTTCCAAAGTTTTGAAACACACATTTTGCTATGAAGGGTTAAATGTTGGGATCTGAGAACACTGAGAGGGGGGGGGGAATCAGTGTTCTGTCGGAATCTACAATATTTAACTTTCTAAACCATGCATCTATGTACCGGTAAAAAAATAACCATATAACAAGAAGCAAATAAACCATCCACAAAAATGAACACCATAACACACAAAATTTATACATGGAAAACCTCAATGAGGAAAAACCACGATGGGATTTGTGACCCACAATATCAGTTCACTGGCCATATGAAAAGATATTACATAAATAGGGGCCCACACTTGCAGGAAGGCATATTGCCTAGAGCATACTACTCATCACTAAAGAGCCTCACTGACTACAAGCTTTCTGCCAAAGTAAATTACTGAAAAATAAACTCAAGATGCATCTGCTATGCCAAATAGAGTTCTAGTTTTGGTTCTACTATGTACTGGTTCACAGTCTTGAACTATTACCGGTATTGCTTCTCCTCCAAGAGTGCTTTTCTAGCTAACTATAGATCATTTCATGATACAATGTTTGCATACAAAAATGATCTCCATACATATATTTCACATCTCACAGTTCTGCTATATGTCTATCTCTATATCATAATAATACCATGATCTCTCTATATCTTAAATTGACCTAGTAGATTGACTTATATACCTATTACATAAGCTATGCCTCATGTTGGCTTACAATGCATTTACAAAAGATATTCAATGTCTGCCTCAACAATAATTACAAAATGATTTACAAAATAAATCTTCCTTGATGTCGGCTTCCTGAAGTACTGATGTCAGTGTCGGTGTCGGTGTAGCCCTGAATTCTTCCAATGCATGTATTTGTCGGTATATGCCTCTTAGTGTTGGTTTGTGACTTCCATCAAGTCTTTTTTCCTTCTATCTAATCTTGTTGCCATCAATGACAACAAAATGAATCCAAGGAGTGTCAATTGTCAACAATCTCCCCCTTTGGCATTGATGCCAACACTCATTGGAAAAATGGATTCCCTATCGATGTGCTCCCCTTGAGCAACACACTTCAACTGATAACATATTCCCTGATATTTTTCACAAATGTACACACTCCCCCTTTGACATTAATGCCAAAGACCAGTGAAAGAATAAAGAATGAAAGAATACAGTTATTCATTCGGGCTTAGTCATCTTCATAATTTCTGGGTATGCTTTTTGCATCAACTGAAGATATGTGTCCCATCCTAATTTGAAAGTGCCCGATACCGATGCAAGTCCACTGAGCAAGTGGGAAAATGATTCCTTCTCCTAGGTATCTACCAGTGTGGGCTTTGCTAGCATATCCATGCATTCTCTCTTGTGAACACCCAAAGAGTCAAGTCTTGGACTCACCAGTCCTCTTAAATTTCTTGCTCTCCTTAGTATTTTATCTTTTTCTTTCTCAAATGCAAAAACTTGGTTCTCCAAGGATAAAATTTGTCCATCAACAAATATAGTTAGTGTAGTTAGCCCATCAAAGAATTAGCAATAGTAGCCATGTTGTCATGTAATTCTTTCAATCTATCATTTACATTGGTTGTTAGACTTCCTATATTACAACATACTTTGTAAATATTGGTGCATTGTTTCAAACAAACCTCAATAGAGATAAGTTTGTCCTCTATCTTCTTCTTCCCAATTACTATAAGCTAATCAAAAGCTGCTCTTTTTGTAGCAGAGAAACTGTCCAAAGCCTGTCAGTCTGCAATCTGTCTCAAGGATTGATAGTTATTTGATATGTGTTTTGTTAAAGCTTTGAGCTTACTGGAAGGGCTTGCTCCATCCTCTATCTGACAGGCGGGCATTATTCTATGTAATATAGTGACCGATTGATCAATTAACCCTTTTCCTACAGTACCTTCCTTTAACAATTTATGAGTGGCCATCATCATTAGTTATATTGGACTTAATTTAGAAACTAATTTCTTCTCGACCTGAGAAGTGTCAATTGCCAAGACTCTTGCCGGTGAATTTGTTTTGCCTGCCGGTATGGACTTAGTTGATTTAACCTTGTCCATCTCAACCTCTTTTGCACCGATGGCTTCGCCACTTGGTGTAGTGTCAATTACTGCTAGTGGAGTATTATCCACAATGTTTTTAGTGTCCTTTACACTCTCTTGCTCAAAATTGGTTTATGCCAGTATAAACTGTACACTCTCTATGACTACCGGTTGTGGATGTGTGCCTGTAGTTACATCCAGTTGTGATTATGTCAAAATTGGAGTAGAACTGCCTAAAATACCCTTTGCTTTTGATTTGTTAGGAATTGTAGGGGATGTTGCGTTTGCAAATTCTTCCTGAGATGTGAGAAAGTTTGGGTTCTTCCGAAATCTGAAAGAATTTTGTCCACCCCTTACTTGTCTCATTTACCACCTCATTTACTCTGCCCAACATAAGACTTATCTGCTAGTTTTTACTACTAAAAATTGTCCTATTAACAGTATCTATACATCTTTTCATCTCTTCATTGTTTATAGAGACACATTGTTCCAAAAGTACAACTTCCTTGATTTCTTTATCCCTCTTGATAGCATCAAGGTTTTTGTATGGAGATAAAGGTATCTCTTTCAAAATTTCAACTAATGCCTTCTTATAGGTATCTATATACAATAAAATAGCTTCCTCTAACTCATTTTGCTCACTCTCTTCAAAAACTTCATAATATTTTAAAATATTCTTTAATATCCCATCTTTTGTTACTTAATCAATAATTTTAGCAAAGGTCATTGATGTCTTACAAGATCTGGTATCATCATCCTTACGTTTTTTTCTTGTTGTTGCCGTTATGACTGGTTTCCTCTTCTGCATAGGCTTCCTTACGAGTAATGGAGGTGCAATAGGTTGAGCTGCCTTTATGACAAGTCTCCTCCTTGGTTCTACCTTTTGTTTCTCTACTGGTGGTTTTACCACATCCTTCCTTTGTACCCTTCTAAAAGCTAGAGGCTCATTATCCTCAGGGTTAGAGTCAGAAGTGATTGGGGAAATGTGAACTTGTGGCTTCTTCACTTCTTCAATAGAAACCTCTGTCGGTTTGACTGTCTGTTTAGATTAGGAACCTAGCTAAGTATCTATTTTGTAAATCACATTCTGCACATATGCAGACATTTTATCAATTTTCTTCTCTCTCCTTTTTCTATTGAAACCTATTTTCACTTCAAGAGCCTTTTCTCTTGTTGTATCGAAGTGCTCTGTTTTGTCATCCAATTGGGTATCTAATAGCATCTTTGCATAAAGCTCATGAATACTATCATCCACCTCATATCCTAGCTCAGTGATCCAGATTTGTCTCGGTTCAACTACTTCCATGAGTGTTTTATCAGTTTTCACCATGAAACATATGTCAGTGGAGTACTTCTCCACAATGTTCTTAGAGATTCTTTCCCTTTGCCTCATATTTTCTTGAAATGTCTTGAAGTAACCCTAGAGCTTTTCATCTCTGCCAGTACCAAGACTGGTGATCGCAATTTTGATTTGCATACCTATCGGTATGTCATGAGCCCATTGCTTCTTTCCTAAACCGAGTATCTCATTTAGGAAATAAAGCATCAAACAGACAATTAAGTTTCCATATCTGAATGCATCTTTCTTGGTTCCTTTGATCTTTTTAAGGTTTAACATTAACTCACTCCTTATCCATTCACATAAGTCATATTTTACATTATTTCTTAACATTTGATATGTGGTATGAATGCATGAACTTGCAACATAATTCAAGCGATTGGATTGAGCTACCTTATATCCTATGATCATGCTTTCAAATTTTATGTCTGAGTCGGTTATTGTGCTTATCCTCATTGATATGTTATCCGGTGTGGAACCAGTGAGTTTTTGAACTTCTATGTTGGAGATTTTCTTACCAGGTTCTTGTCCAACCCTAGGTAAGTCGGTGACAACTTGTATAGCTTCCTTTGTGATCATGTATGGTTTGTCTAACCAAATGAATTCGTTATGAACCTTGCTCAGGATGTATCTGATAAATTTATCCTTGAATTCTGATAAATACAGAATACCGCTTAACCCTACATCCTCAATTGCCTTAAATTATGGTTTGAACTTTGCAGTGTCTTCTAGTATCACTGATTGATACATGCTTTTTATGTCTTCGGTACCCAGATCCTCAAGAGTGCAGTGGATGTATGCCCTCACATCTTCAACATACATTACTCCTTCAGGAACTCTAGAAAACACTCCCGCAAAGTCTTCCTTCTTCGCAATTTTGAGAACCTCCTTAAAGACTGGTCCTAACCTATCTTTAACTTTGACGATTGTTGGTTTTGCAATAAAAATAGGAGCGGAAGATCCATATGCCATGTCAGAAAATACCTGAGTGAATGCTAGTAGATGATTTGAGTGCTTCAGATTATTGATCAAAATCCTCTCTCAATGCTTGCTCGCTCTTAGTTTGCCTTTACTTCACTCTGATTGCTTGAATGCTCGGTGAGTGAAAATGAATTCACTTAGCTTCTTTTATCAACAAATAAAACCCTAATTTTTTGTCATTAATGTTTCACCAACCCTACGGATGCTGGTTTCATAGTTAAGTGTTAGGGTAACCTTTATTGATGATAAACAAGTTCTCCACATCTCTTTCCAGATCTCCTTATGTCTCTTTCGGGGTAATATGAAAAATTTAGCAGTGACTTTTCCAACCCCTAAGGCTTATGCCTTAGTTATTGGTGGTATTTCCTATCGGTGGAGGAATACTCTATTCTACTGGTGGATTTGTCGATATAGATCTATCTCCACTTTGTTCTTTGGATATTCTAACCCATCTCTTGGTATGATCTTGTTGTATTTCATTTAACTTTTTCTTCCCTTTCTTATTGTCTTTATCATTATTAGCTGGTTGAGTCTTACTTCTACAATACTTAGCAATATGACCTATTTTGTTGCATGCATAACATATAACATTGTTCTTCTAAATTGCTTTGACATATACATTATTATTATTTCTTGACCTATAATGATTAGCAAAATGTCCAAACTTTCCACATGCATGACATCTAACATTCATTCTGCAGCCTTCTAATTTATGATCATATTTCTTGCAGTTTGTGCATTGACCGGGAACAGAATTGTGGTTTTGATTTGCCTTAGTTCTACATTGTTTAGCCATGTGCACAAATTTATTACAAACAAAGCATCTATCACTGAATTTATAAGTATCAAACTGCCTTACCGATTTCCTCTGTTCTGATGAGTTTTGCATACCAATTGTCTGATCTTCATTAGCAGTACCAGAGCTCTCACCTTGTACAAATTCAGGTCCTCTAGAATCATCAATCTGTCTTTGTCTTTTTTAGTAAGTCATCTAATTGTGCAACACTGATCTTAAACTTTTCTTTATACTCACTTGCAGTAGTCAGATCATCTCTCAGAGTAGTTATTTGCCTTTCAATTTTTTGTTCATTATTTTGGGAGTGTGCCAAATCAATTCTCAACAGATTATTCTCATGAGTCAATCTTCCACATTCATTAAATTTGTTCTTCAAAGATAAAGTAAGACTATCTTCCTTCCTCTTTCTGTCCTCAATATCTTTTGATAACCTCATGGTTAGATCTTGCATTTCATTCTTCATGAGCATATTTGCTTGACTTAGTTTCTGACATTGTTCCTTAAGAGCATTTTTCTCCTCATCATCCAGTTGTTGCAAAAGTTCTTTCCTCTTGGCTTGAGCAGATGACAACCTTTCTTGCAGAATAGAAATGAATTCATTTCTTCTTGCAATTTCAATTTCTTCATCCTTTCAACATCATAATCCTCAAGATCCATCTCAAGTTGCCTTTTCATAGCCATATTCAAAGATTCTGGTTTCAAGATTTTCCTCAAGCTGTTAAACTTATTTCAAGGAACCAGTCTCTGATACCAATTGTTGGGATCTGAGAACACTGAGAGGGGGGGGGGGTGTGAATCAGTGTCCTGCCGGAATCTGCAATATTTAACTTTCTAAATCATGCATGTATGTACTGGTAAATAAATAACCATATAACAAGAAGTAAATAAACCATCCACATAAATGAACACCATAACACACAAAATTTATACGTGGAAAACCTCAATGAGGAAAAACCACTGTGGGATTTGTCTTAAAGTAGTAGGTATATGCTCTCCCCTTAATTGGGTGATAAAAAATCCAAATCCACTTTTTCATCGCTCTATTTACTAGTGTGAAGCGTACGACCCAAGTGGGGAACGACTTTATCGCCAAGTTTACCAACCCACTATAATCAAATGTGGAAGTTGATGCAAATCCCCTCCAACAGAAGTGTGTATTTGATAGCCTTCCCCTAGTATCCTTGTGATGCAAAAAACCTTTGTTCTAAAGGTTGGGAAGCCTCTTAATTGAGTTTATCATTTGTCGCGTCGAACGAAATCCTTACTACACACCTTAGAATTAGAAGCTTTGAATTGAGTCAGTTGCCATACATTGGCAATATCATAGTGCAAGGGTGGGGAAGAATCTTCCCCCAAGATCACTCACCATATATCTCCCAAGATAACTACTCAACTGTGAAGCAATTCACTTTGAGTTAATTTTTGGCAAGACAAAAAAACGGGCGCCCTCTAGGAGGTGACAAGGTTGTTTGAGCTGACAAAGTATCGAGACTAGTGGGCTATGATATTGTCAATGACCTTTTGAATAAAGAGTCTATCTGGTGTGTCTTTTGTTGTACATCAAACCAGTGATAACATCGGGGATTTGAAAACATCCTCACAAAACATACACTCAATGTTAGCATAGGGATGACCACTATTTTCATGTGTGCTATGTCTTCCTATCATAAACATTAAAATATATTTCAAATCAATCAATACAACAATAAAGTTCAAAACAAAGAGCAAAGAGCAACCTTAGTGAGAAGAGAATTTCCAAATCCAACTAAGCACCCTTAGAAAAAGGTATCAAGTTTTCAACTATCTTGAGATCAGATTTCATCCAGCAAAATTGAGGAGTATCAAAATAGTGATCATGTTGGCAAATGCACACTCTAATGAGAAATTGTAGGTGATTGAAGGTATTGTCATTGATGGAAACCTTACAATCATGTGATACCGACATGCAGACACAGGCACCGACACCGGCAGACTCTAAACCGACATACAAATCACCGACACCAAAAGAAAGATTACCGGCACCATGGCCAACAGGAATTTTGTATAAATATACTTTGTAATTAATTGTAAAATATTTTGTAAGCCGACTTGGCGGATTGTAATATGACTCATATATGTATGATATCATTATAGATCATTTAGAGATAGAGATAGAGAGATGAAAGGATTAATGCAGACCTAATATGTGAATTGTAAGGTAGATATACGATAAGGGTTTATGTATGTAGCAGAGCTTAAACTGGTACTAAATCTAGCATAGTAGATGCTGATCTGAAGCATTATAAGACATTGGATTAGTATAATCCATTTTGTAAGTCAGTGTGACTTCTTTGTAATTGAGTAGTGAGCTCTAGGCACTTGTCCTTCCTGCATGTGCAGGCCCTTATTGTAAGCAGTAATATTCTCTTATTGGCCAGTAAGTGAATATTGTGGGTCACAAATCCCACTGAGGTTTTTCCCACACTGGTTTTCCTCATTAAAATATTGTGTTATGGTGTGTCTCTTATTTTGTGGATGCTATTCTTATTTACTGCATTATTTTTGGTTTATCAGTACACAGTTTTGATATGGTTTTCATGTTATAAGTTAAGAAAATTATTATACCGATAAGATATTAATTCACCCCCCCACCCCCCTCTCAGTATCTTTGGGAATCCTAACAATTGGTATCAGAGCTTGGTCCGCTATTTTCAAAAGCCTAACAACTTGAGGAAGATCTTGACACCGATAGAGATGGAAAATTTGAGAAAGCAATTGGAAACAACTCTTTCAGACTATGATGCAGAAAAAGTAATGAATATCAAGCTTGAGGATGATTTGAAGGCTACACAGGATATCATTCGAGAACTTCAAGAAAATTTCACTATAGCAAGGAATAAAAGAATAGAACTTTGTGAAAAGATGTAGAATGATGAAGATGAAAAGGAAACTCTTAATGATTTGGTGAACCAACTGAGACAAGATAACTGTACAATGAAGAATGAGATGCAAGATATGACTATGAGATTTTGTAAAGAAATTGAAGATAGAAAGAAGAATGAAGATGATTTGGCTAGAAGACTAAATGATGCTAAAAATGAAAACACAAGACTTAGTCATGAAAATGATATGTTGAAGACATATTTGATGCATACACAAAATGATAGAATTGAACTCATGAGACAGAAAGAAATGTTGGAGTATGAATTGACTGCTGCAAATCAACACAAGGAGAAATTCAATAAAAGTTTAGAAGAACTTGTTGCAATGCTAAAGAATCAGAAACCTAATGGTGATACAAATGGCCTTGGCTTTGAAATTGGTGAAAGATCTGGTACTGCAAACAATCATGATCATTGTAAACCAGTAAGACAACCTAATGCTTACAAATTCAATGGGAAATGATTTAACTGTAACAAGTATGGTCATAGAGAAAATCATTGTAGATCTAGAAACTATTAGAACACTAATACACCCACCGGTCAATGTTCTAAATACAACAAAATTGGTCATAATTCAAAAAACTGCAGAATGAATGTAAGATGTTATGTTTGTGGAAGATTTGGACACTTATCTAATCAATGTAGAACACATACTGACATAGAATATGGGAAAGATATTTAGAAAAACAATGTGACTTGTTATGCTTGTAACAAAATTGGACATATTGCAAAATTTTGTAGAAGTGAGACTTCACCAGCAAATAACAAAGGTCCTAGTTTGAACGGTAAAGAAAAAGTTGAAGAGGTAAAGCAAGAATTCTCAAAAACAATGGATCAGAAAGTCAGATCAAAATGTTGATGGGAATACTCCTCCACTGGTAGAACAAAGTATCACTCCACCGGCAAGAGGCTCTTCATCTAATTGAAGGAAAATCCTTTGGGCGTTTAGCAACAAACTGAAAAACATGCTAATATACCCTCGGTTGATAGTGAGAAGTTGAATTACTTCTTTACCGGCAGATGAGTTAAGTTGTGACTTAATCGGTGAGCATTAAATGTGGTAGTTGGAGAAAATAACATTATAAAGTAAGTGTTTTGGCTCTTTTTCATTCACCAAGCATTCAAATCTTCGAGAGTGCGAAAATTCCTGAGCAAAGGCATCCTTAGCGAAGAAGTGAAGCAGTTCATCCAAGCACTAATCCTAAAGGCAGATTGAGGTATTTATAACTATGGCTTCCTCATCCACTGTTGATTATTGAAACCCTACTATGATTGAAGTAATCAAGTTCCCTAGACCCGTATTCAAGCTTGTTCCCGAAATAGCAAAGAAAGATGATACCCTAGGTGCATTTTCTCAAATTCCTAAGGGAGTAGTATATGCTGAAGACCCTAGGATATACATACATTGTCATATAGAGTAATTAGGAGATGATGAAATCAAGAACATGTATTAGACTATGATTTGTGATGAATCTGGAAATATCAAACCGGAACATAAGATAGTGGAAACCCTAGGTTTTACTGAAATCCTTAGTGTCTCTGATTTTCCCAAGGATATTATATGGATTGTACTAAGCAGAGTTCATGGGGAATTATTTTGGTTGGATTCAATCCATAAGATCACAAAAGAAGCAGTAAAGGAAATAACAGGGTTACCTTCCACCAGTAGCAAGCTTGACAGAACTAAAAAGGTCTCTAATGACACAGTATTGGACCTAACTGGCACAACATTTGACAAAAGGTCTCTAAGGGTAAATGATGTGAAGGATATCAATGTCAGATTTGTCAGTATGATTTTAGGCTACAAGGCTACACATGCAAATAGGTTAAACTCAATGTCAAGCCTATTTATCAAAAGTGCATATGATATGGTTAACAATAATGCTAGAATAGATGTGTGTGAATGGCTCAAAGATGAATTAATAGACAATCTGAAGAAGATAAAGGGAGATAAGAAAGGAACCTTTAGATTTGGAAATTTTCTTGTATGTTTAATGTTGTATATTACTTAGCATGTACCCAGTATTGGTAGGAGATATTTTGGTTTTGACATACCGGTAGGAAAGCAACTTTTGGATACACTAAACAACATGGGAGATAACAGGGAGAAAAACATAAATGAACATTTTTAGGCACTAAAAGCTCGAATGAAGACTAGAACAAGACTGTCATAGGCAATTATGGATAAATATCAAAAGGAAATATGTTTTGTAATTAAGAAAGATGAAATCTGGATTGAGGAGGCAGTTGTCCCTAGGATTATCTGGGTAACTGAAATGGGCTATGAAACAGATGATAACATCATAGAAACTTATGCAAAATCCCTCCTTGAAGCACCAAAAGAACCCATTGAGAAAGTCTTTGGAAATGCAGAAACAATTGAAAGTGGAATTCAGTCAAGGAAAAGGGTTAAGAAAGTTGAACAAACTGTGATGAAGGGAACCTGACAGGCAAAGGCTATTAAGGAAGATGTTTTGAAACAAACTGGTATCAAGGAAAGTGAGCTGGAAGGAATTCAACCAGAAGCTCATCTTTCACCGGTTGGAACTTCTTCTTAGAATGATATACTGACGGTATTCAAAAGGATGGAAAGGAAAAGAAAACCCTCACTGGAACCCTCACCCACACCTAGGAGAACTAGACAAAAGCAATAGGCAGTGAGGCCTCCAGTAAAGAAGTTGACTCCTAAGTAGAAAAAGGTAAAACAAGACATTGCTCCACTGGATAAACTCCTTAGTGAAATAACAGAGGATGGAAATTTGAAGAACATTAGTAAACTATACAATACACTTTCCGCTGATGACAAAGAGAGCATAGAAAATAGTGTAATTCTACACTTAGATATTTACAAGAAATTTTTGATGGAAATTGTTGATGAAATACCCACTGATCTTTACAGGAGACTTGAAGCTAGAAGGGTAGCTATTGTTGAGCTGGATAAGAAAATAAAAATTGAGAAATTACTTGCAGTTCACCTAGTGAACTCACCTGAAGAAATTGATCAATTAATCAGTGAAGCCAACCAGATTGTATTCTCAACAGGTCACTGACATGTATCACTGATGGCAGGGAGAATGAATGAAATTTCAGAAGAGACTGCGGACCAATGGGACATATTCTTTGTTGAAAAGGAGAAACAAGAAGAACTAAAAAGACCCAAGACTATCAGAGTATATCAAAAGGACAGGGATAAGGGGAAAGGTAAGGAAGGTGGACCTCTGAACTTAAAAATAACTGATAACTTACCCCCACCTCCTTTTGATACTCCACCGGTAGAAACAGTTGACACACAACCAGCTACAAAGAGTATGGAGACTCCTCTAGAGGATACAAATCCTGAGTTTGAAGTTTTGTATACCATGAATATTGATGCACAAGAGGTGAATATTGTGGTAGATAAATAAACCACTGAGGATAAGAAGAAAGATGTGGCTATTGAGCCACCGACTGTAGATGTGGAAATTAATGTTAGCACAGAGACAAAGAAACTGACAGAGGACACTTCTGAGAAACAATCAGAGAAACCGGAAATGAGTAGTGCAGAGGCAAATACATAGAAACCAAAAGTACATTTAGAGACTACATTTGAGATACCGGCGGTTGAGAGCTTAAAGAAACCATCTAAGGCACTGGAACAAAAACATGTTGATGTACAAGTTCAAACTGATACAATGCCACCGACAAAAACTGAAAAACCAAAACCTTTGCTAATAGAAATGCATACCCAAACCGATCCTCCCGAGAAAGAGGAAAGCAAGGTTATTACTACAACTGACATCATGGAAATTATAAAAATAGTTGGACAGACATCTGGTACTTCTATAGCAGAATTCCGACCTGCAAATATGACAGAGGTCTTATTGGACTCAATAAAGAAACTCACAGTGTGTAATGCACAAGCCTATAAGGCTATTGATGACGCAATCCCCATTCTTAAATTGATAGCACCCAAGTGCATTGTGGATAAGAAAGATTCTTTAGGTCAACTAGACACATTGTCTAAATACATCACCGACAACATTTTGACAGTTGATCAAATAAATGAGGACACATTTAAGGAGAAAATGAATAAAGAGAAAGATAAATTCTTTGATGAAACAATAAATAAGTGCATGGGGCACATTGGCACCCTTTTATCAGCACTAAACAAAACAATAATGGAGTTTAAGGAACTCTATAGAGATACATGCAAGACAAATGTTCTGACAATAGATATAGACAAGGAAATAAGTAAGGTACAAAAGGAGATTGACAATATAGTTGATAACCTCATTGGTTCATTTGAACCATTATGAGTTACAGAGCAAAAGATACATAGTCTTGAAGAAAAACTTGAGAAATTTGAAAACAAGAAAGACAAAATAAAAGGGAAGGCAAAAGACCTTAAATGCAAACTCAACCCTAAATTGGAGTACCTCATCTCTTTGAGTAAAGAGATCTTTGAGGCACTTGTTCAAGGACTAAAGACATTGGAGGAACAAATGCCTCACCTCACCGATACTATTCAAAGGACAGAGGCTACACCGAAAGACAGTAAAAATTTCACTGAGTCTAAATTTGGTATTACCAGAACTCCTTCAGATTGTAACCAACAGGATACAAGGATCTAGGCAGAAAACACACTCCACTGATAGCAAATGACAACTTTTGTCATTGATGTTAAAGGGGGAGTAGTGAGATGAGAAAAATGATCAGAACATGACATCATCAACTCAGGGGGAGCATGGATTTTTGACAATAGAGTTTTGGTAATAAATTCTTTTTGGACATTATTTTTTGATTTTTCTCATGAGTGTTGCCATCAATGCCAAAGGGGGAGATTGTTGGAAAATGCACACTCCAATGAGAAATTGTAGGTGATTGAAGGTATTGTCATTGATGGAAACCTTACAATCATGTGATACCGATAGGCAGACATAGGCATCAACACTGACAAACTCTACACCGACATATAGATCACCGACACCAAAAGAAAGATTACTGACACCATGGTCGACAAGAATTTTTTATAAATATACTCTGTAATTAATTGTAAAATATTTTGTAAGCCGACTTGGTGGATTGTAATATGACTCATATATGTATGAGATCATTGTAGATCATTTAGAGATAGAGATAGAGAGATGAAATGATTAATGCAAACCTAATATGTGAATTGTAAGGCAGATATAGGATAAGGGTTTATGTATGTAGCAAAGCTTAAACCGATACTGAATCTAGCATAGTAGGTACTGATCTGAAGCAGTACAAGACATTGGATTAGTATAGTCCATTTTGTAAGTTAGTGTGACTTCTTTGTAATTGAGTAGTGAGCTCTAGGCACTTGGCCTTCGTGCATGTGCAGGCCCCTATTGTAAGCAGTAATATTCTCTTATTGGCCAGTAAGTGAATATTGTGGGTCACAAATCCCACCGAGGTTTTTCCCACACCGGGTTTCCTCATTAAAATATTGTGTTATGGTGTGTCTCTTATGTTGTGGATGCTATTCTTATTTACTACATTATTTTTGGTTTACTGGTACACATTTTTTATATGCTTTTCATGTTATAAGTTAAGAAAATTATTATACTGGTAATATGATGATTCACCACCCCCCCCCCCCCTCTCAGTATCTTTGGGAATCCTAACAAATCAAAGGTTCCACCATCCAACAAATACTACCAAAACAAATACCTAGTTAGGTTCTCAAGTTGTTAAATTAAGTTTCTACATCGTGAAACTTGGTTCATATCATTTGACACACTTTGTCGTGGAAGTGAATGAAACTAAACTTCTACTTGACAAGTAAACTTGAGTTTCCAAAACGAAGTATCCATATCCAACATCAACATCAACATTGATCATTTGTTTATGACCACTCCCCACATTTTGAGAAGAAGAAGTCTGTATCAAAAGACTAAGTTGAAGAAGAGACAACCTAGTTCTAAGTCACTTATCAAGAGGAGTAAATTTCTCTATATCAACCATCAACTTTTTACATCACATCACTCATTATTGTGTCATATGTGGTTGTATATCCAAGGAAAAACCAACGAATTTGGCAAAGAACCTTTGAGAAGTAGGGCTTACTTTTAGAAAGCAACATTCAATCAACACATTAACGGTGGAGGAAGGATTAATCCCGCCTTGTTTCCAAAGTTTCTTATCACTTACAATGAAGCTTGACCCGAGCCACCAACTCGACCAAGAACCCCAATAGAAGAAGAAGAATTCATTACTATAGAGATATATTAATGCCCATTGTCACTCAATCTTAGAGAAATAAAAAAAAGGAATCACAACCTAAATCAAGCATGAGTCATAGATTGTCCAATCCTTTTGATGAATATGCAAATATGAGAGAAACAAAGATCACCGAAGAACTTCTCCAAAAATGTCAAGAGAATGCGGCTTTCCAAAAACTCATAGAAAAACTTATAGAAGCAGATAAGCAAAAATATCTACTCATGCTGACTAGTAAAGGAGTCAATATTCATGAGTATTTTGACATAGGAAACTTAAGGAATACAGATGAGAGAATTTCACAAATAAGGGTGAGAAACTATGCTTACCATCAAGAACAACTAAGAGAATAAGAAGTGCATGATCAAGAAAACATACACAACCGAGATCACACCCATGAACAAGATAACACTCACGAACAAGACCATACCCGCAATTGGGACAATCTTAATGAACGAGGGGAAGCTCCCCATCGAAGGACAAATGCACCCCTAGCTATTCTTACACAAAAACTCTAAACACTTCAAAGACATATACAAAACATGCAACAAGGAACCATGGTACAATACTCATTAGACAAAATTTTTCCTTATCCTTTTGATAGGAGATTGAACATGGTACCTTTTCCCCCAAATTCAGATATACCAAAGTATGACAAATACAATGGTAAGAGTGATCCCCGTGATCACTTTTGGGAATTTTGTACTATGAACTTGGAGTTTTCTCACAACGACACATACCTGATGAGACTATTCACAAGAAATTTGAGAGGGAAAACAATGGAGTGTTTGTCAAAACTCACACCTCCCATCAGATCATTTGATGAGTTGGTGAATAAATTTATAACACAATACTCCTATAATATCCAACATGCGATCACCATACTTGACGTGTGCAATATGAAGAAAAATAACAAAGAAACATTCATGGTGTTTCTACAATGATGGAGGCACATGGTCTCAAGGTACCCATGATATGTACCTGAAAAGGAAAAGATGGAGATATTCATAGACAATTTAAATAGTGAGATGAGTTATCAACTCAAACTACAATGTATACCATATTTTGCAAACTTAATAGAGAATGGTATCCAAGTAGAGGAAGCTTCCATCAAAAAAGGAACCTTGAAGTTCTTCAAGGAATGTGTTAGTTCGTCAAACAATAAAACCTTTAACAATTAAAACAATAACAACAACTCAAACAAGTCCAAATTTTGGACTAGAAGCAAAAATGTTAATGATGGGGTAGTCGATGCCAACAATGTAAAGTCTAAACAACCAGTGTTGACTTTATCAGGT
Source organism: Cryptomeria japonica (assembly GCF_030272615.1). Lineage (NCBI taxonomy): Eukaryota > Viridiplantae > Streptophyta > Pinopsida > Cupressales > Cupressaceae > Cryptomeria > Cryptomeria japonica. The sequence continues at coordinate 281,609,046 of NC_081407.1, read as the reverse complement.
AACCCACCATCTAAAGGCACTAAAACTTATCAACGCAATACCAACCAAGGAGCATCAACGTCAAACAACAACAAAGGACACCCGCTCAGATATCCCTACTAGAATTGCTCAAACTTTCACCAAGACACAAGGATATATTGGAGCAAGCTCTTGTAGAAACAATGGTTCCAAACAATCTAGATATCAATTGGTTCCAAACCATGGTGGCACATATGACGGTGGCACATATGACGGTGCCACATAACATATCTTTTTTCAAACATGATGATGTCTCCTTGAGTCATCCGCATAACACCCCATTCCATATCGAGGTCTTAGTTTATAAACATTAGGTAAAAAGAGTATTAGTAGATGGAGGAGCTGGTCTCAATATATTTACTCTAGAGCTTATTCATGCATTGGGCCTCTCTGAGAAAGCTATTGATCCCCAAAACAAAATCACTATCAAAGCTTATGATAATGAAGAGAGATCATCCGAAGGAACTGTAATACTACCCATTCAGGTAGGTCCTGTACAAAGAGACACCATGTGCCAAGTCTTGGACAAAAACTTGACATACAATATACTATTGGGTCATCCATGAATCCATGAAATACAAGTGGTGCCTTCCACGTACCATCAATGTATCAAGTTCCCCTACAATGGACAATAAATTTCAATATCTACAGATAATAACCCTTTTTAGTACTACAATGATATGGGGGCAACTCAAGATAGCTTGGTTCCACACAACAGGGAGGCCCAAGCTTCCTCAACATCCAACCATCAAGAAGAACTCAAGTCTCTATCCATGAACTTCAGGCAAAAGATGAAAATAAAGGACCAAGGCAATGCTATGGGGGTAAAAATAAAGGACTTATCTGAGGGTGAAAACCTCTTTGAGGCGCGTAAAGATGAGAGACTTGACACTCTTCTTAAACATTACCAGGAGAGGTCACCAATCTTGATTGAGCCAACTCAATCAATAAATATCAGCACTGAAGCAGCAGTAAAAACCATACATTTGGTGAAATAACTGACAGAACAAGAATGACTGGACTACATCCAATTCTTCAAAGGGAACCAAACCAACTTTGCTTGGTCTTATGCAAAAATGCTAGGGATAGATCCAAATATAATCATGCATCACTTGTCCATCGCTCCTGGAGAAAATCCTATCGAACAAAAATTAAGGAAAATGAATCCACATGTGGCATTATTAGTCAAAGTAGAACTGAAGAAGTTATTAGATAGCGGATTTATCCGACCTATAGACTATGCCGAATGAATCTCAAACATTGTACTAGTTTCCAAACTAGATAAAAGCATAAGGATATGTACAGACTTCAGAGACCTCAATAAGGCATGTTCGAAGGATGACTTTCCTTTGCCAAGCATCGACACCATTGTTGATCTAACGACAGGGCACACAATGTTATCTCTCATGGATGGTTTTTAGGCTATAACCAAATCAAGATAGCTCTAGAGGATCAAGATAAAACTACATTCACATGCCCATGGGGAACATATTGCTAGAACATCATGCCTTTTGGCTTGAAAAATGTTGGTGCAACTTATCAAAGAGCCATGACAACCATCCTCCATGACATGACACATACTTTCATGGAGGATTATGTACATGATTTGCTAGCTAAATCATTCACAAGAGTTGAACACTTGGACATCCTAGATAAAATCTTTCAATGATTGGAGTAGTTCAATGTCAGACTAAACCCTAAAAAGTGTCTTTGGAGTCACATCTGACAAACTATTAGGATACATTGTATCAGAAAAAGGCATCGAAAGTAGATCCAACAAAGGTTCAGGCTATCATGGAGATGCCACCTCCTAAAAACATCAGCCAACTACGATCTTTGTAGGGAAGGATACAATCCATCAGATGATTCATCGCTCAGTTAGTAGATAAATGTCTTCCATTCAATCATTTGCTTCATAAAAAAATATACCTTTCAGGTGGGAAGACAAATGTGCTTAGTCATTCCACCAACTCAAACAATACTTGATGAATCCACCAATTTTGGTGCCACCAATAGCAGGCAAGCCACTCATCCTCTATATATCAACAACAAAAGTATCATTGGGGGAACTGCTAGCACAAGAAGATCCAACAAGCAAAGAAAGGGCTATCTATTACATCAACGGGACTTTGAATGGATATGAACTCAATTATACATTCAGCAAAAAGGCTTTCTTAGCAGTGGTGTTTACCTCTCAAAAGTTCTGCCACTATATACTAGCCCACACAATCAAGCTAGTAGAAAAAATTGATCCTCTCAAGTATCTACTCAGCAAAGCTGCTCTCACAGGAAAGTTAGCTAAATGGGTCATGATCCTTAGTGAGTTCTCTATTCAATATACAGAATGACAAGCCATCAAAGGACAAGCAATTGCAGATCAACTGGTAGAAGCACCACTCCTAGACCACCACCCACTACAGGTGGAATTTTCAGATATGGATGTGCTCACTATCACACCTAAGAAATGGACCCTATACTTTGATGGATCCTATACACAAAATGGATCAGGTGTCCGCATCCTGTTTGTCACTCCAGAAGGACATATAATTCCAAGATCCTACAGATTAATGTTCCCATGCACCAATAACATTGTTGAGTATGAATCTTTAGTAATAGGAATCAAAGTAGTCATGGAATGGAGAATCACATAATTGAAAGTCTATGGAGACTCTCAATTAGTTATCAATCAGATCAATGATGACTATTAGACAAAGGATGAAAAGCTAATGCCCTACAAACGTATGGTGGATGATTTCAAAAAGTACTTTGTGCACATCACCTTTGAGCAGATTCCAAGACTAGACAACAAGGCTATTGATGCAATGGCCACTATCGCCTCACTTCTACAAATTCTAGATAAACACAATTGTTATGAATTTTTGGTGGAGCAATTATTTTCCCCATCCTATGACAATTCAGCATCCCAAGTCATTTATGCCTTGACTGGTTCAAATTCCCCTCTATACAACAAGATCTATGATTATCTCAAAAACAATGTCCTCCCACCCAACCTATCTTGCAACCAAAAATGAAGCTTCATCTAATAGTCGCCCGCTATACCTTAACTACTGACACACTTTACCGCTGAGGTCTAGATGGTACTCTTCTTTGATGCCTCAGTCGTAATGAATCTAATTTCACCTTACATGAGCTTCATGAAGGTATTTGTGGTACGCATTCAAGTGGTCCTACTCTTGCCAAGAAACTTCTAAGAATGGGATATTACTGGTCAACAATGGAAAGAGAGTCCTATCAATTTTCTAGGAAATGTCTTAAGTGCCAAATTCATGATAGCCTCATACATGCGCCAACACAGGAGCTGCAACCATTCAACACATCTTGGCTTTTCTGTCAATGGGGACTCAATCTAGTGGGAAAGATTCATCCTTCCTCGTCAAATGGATACAAGTTCATCATCATAGCCATCGAGTACTTCACCAAGTGGATCGAAGCAATCCCAATGACCACCATGACTAGAAAGAAGATCTCATCATTCATCCTCCACTATTTCATTTGCAGATATGGCATCCCTAGTTCCATCATCACAAATAATGTACGTCCTTTCAAGAATCAGGATGTACAAGAGCTATATGAGTGATTCAATATCCAACATTGCTTTTCCACACCATACTATCTTGAAGGAAATGGCCAAGCAAAAGCATCAAACAAAACAATCTTGAAAATTCTCAAGAAAATAGTAAATGGTGCTGGCAAAGATTGCCATGTGTAACTCAATCCAGCAGTTTGGGCATACAGGACTAGTATCCATGCACCTATAGGGGCTACACCATATCCATTGGTGTATGGTTCAGAAGCAATTCTACCTCTTGAGGTAGAAATCCCCTCTCTCCGAGTATCTTTGAAAGGCCTCATCCCAAATGAGGAATATCAGGTGAACAGGCTGCAGGAACTAGAGATTCTTGATGAGAGACGACAATGTGCCTATGACCATCTCAAGGCATATCAACAAATAATGTGTAGAAGCTACAACCATAAGGTCATTCCCAGGGCCTTTAAAGTTGGTGATCTTGTCCTAAAGGAGAATCCACGCAATCAACAAGACCGAGAGAAGAAGGGGAATTTTGAGCCCAACTGGTTGGGACCATTTGTCATGATAGTTGCCTATGGATTAGGGGCCTATCAACTATCAACATCAAAAGGGGACGTGCTCAATGAGCCTACCAATAGCATTCATTTGAATAAGTTCTACACCTAAGTCATCCAATGCACCGATCAAGCAAAATAAATAAATAAAATAAAAAGCTATCAAAATCGTCACTATGGTGAAAGCCTGACAAACAGGCGCCTTGTGACACAAAATAATAATAATTAAAAAAGCAAGAAAAGTAGAAAAAAATTGAAAATCAAATCAAAACGTGTAATAAAAACAAGTGGTGAGAACCTAGCAACAAGCGCTACTTGTGATAAGCAACTCCTCCATCTATAAGTGCTTGTACATATCTTGGTACCATCTTATCTAAGCCAATGGCCATCAAATAACACTTTGTCACACAACATCAATCCTGGACATACTTAGCATATTCATTATCCTTGATTATCTGAACAATTATTTGTATCATATCCCACCATGGCTTAGTGGTCAATGTACATATTCCATATCGTAAGTAGTATCTATAGTGGGGGAAAAACCCTAACCTCACTGGGGGCACTTCGCCTTAAGCATTTTCAACACATGACCAAACACGTAGCAAGACAACAAAGATCAGAACAACTAACAGTAACCACAACAAAGCAAGAAGGCTAGACATCAAGGGATTGAATTGACTTGAATTGAACAAAAGATCTACTTGCAAGATGTTTTATGTGACAAAAATACATTTCAAATAGCATGCATGTTAACTTGTGGTTTTGATCTTTTGCTTATCATTTCTCTTGAGAACCTCCAGGATGTCTCACGACTAGAGAAGCAAGGAAGGAATGTGATGTTTTCTTTGTCTTCTACATGTGAGTGAAGCCTTTTACCATGCAAATTTATCCCATGAAGCAATTAGGTGGCATATCGCTGAGGACATTTTGGATTTGTATTGGCCTAAGGTTAACTCTTGTTTGATCTTGCTTGTTTAAGAAAGCAACTCTCTAGTCCTCTTGGTTCAATTATACCTCAATGCTTGTGCTATCTTGCAATATCAAAATCCATGTAAGTTATACTCAGGTCATTATGGTTTAATTGTACCATGATGCTTGTATCAAATTTCAACATATCAAGGCGCGACGATGAAAACAAAGGAAGCACTGGCAATTTGATCCAAATAGATGGCAACATTTGGGAATGATAATGCATTTTAATCCTGCATTAGCTACATTATCATTGTATATCATATCAAGCATTAGCTGCATTATCATGTTAATGTCCATATTAGATTGCATTTAGTAGCATATCATTTTAATCATTGCATTTAGTGGCATATCATTGTATTTATTTGCATCATCATATTTCATCATTACATCCATCACATGCATATCTATCACATCATCATGAAATCTTTCTTCATCTTCATATCTTCATCATTTATCCAATTGTCATTTATCATGTCTTATACCGGATGTATCTTTCTTGAAACCAGACGTTTTGATCATGTCTTATACATGATATATTGTTCCTGAAACCAGATGTTTTGATCATCTTTGTCTTATACAGGAGGTGTCATTCCTGAAACCAAACTTGATCTCAATCTTATAAATTCCATCAATCCAATCAATCTGATCAATCTTACCAATACAATCAAACCCATGCATGTCATCAATCTATTCACTATTCTATCTTTCATATAACATTCTTCTTCTTTCAAGAGATCCTTCATGCCCTTAAGGAATGAGCGATCTCTCGAGGGGGCATTATCATATCATTTTCATATCAACTTTGGTTCTATCATCGAATTTCATATTGACACAATTTTTCATATCTAGGGCATCATATCGACATTTTGGACAAGCGACATCATATCAAAAATTTGATGACAAATTGAGCATTTTTCTTTGAATCAACATGTGGTCACACGTTACTTCAAAGAGGGGCAAAATGTAGACACCTAAAACTTGCACAACTAATTAAATGAATTTATATTTGTTTAATTACCCTAATCCACCTATTGACTAAACTAAGGTTTAATCAATATCCCTTTTCTTCTAATCAACCATTAATCAAATTAAAGATTAAATTATTTCCACTTTTCTTCTATCTAAGACATTTTAATTAAATTCAACATTTAATTAAATATCCCCTTTTAACCATTTTAATTAAATTCAACATTTAATTAAATATCCCCTTCTAGCCATTTAAATTAAATTCAACAGTTAATTAAATATCCCCTTCTAGCCATTTTAATCAAATTCAACTTTTAATTAAAATCCCCTTTCCATATTAATTAAATTCAACATTTAATTAAAATCCCTTTCCTCATTTAATTAAAAATACCTATTTCCCTCACCCACTTGCATTTTACAACATATGCAAGTTGCATCTCCTCTTGGCTAAAATAAATCTTTTATTTTATCTAAAAAATCATATTTTCCTCCACCCACTTGCATTTTCCTACAAATGCAAGTTGCACCACAATTTTAAATAAATAAATTATTTATTTGAAATCCTATTTATCCCCACCCACTTGAAACCTTTAATGGCTTCCCTTAAAGTCTTCAAGCCTTTAATTGCTTCCTTCTAGAGTCTTCTCAAACCTTTAATGGTTTCCCTTAAAGTCTTCTTAATCCTTTAATGGTTTCCCTCAAAGTCTTCAAGCATTTAATGCTTTATCCTCATTTTTCTCATTTAAATAAAATAAGATTTATTTAAATAAAATCCAAAATTCACATTCACATTTAAATAAATTAATATTTATTTAAATATCTATCCAAATGCAAGTTGCATTCATTTTAATTGAAATAAATCTTTTTATTTTAATTAAAAAATTTCTATTTCTCCCACTTGCATTCTCCTACATTTAACATTAACTTCCTAATCATTCTTCTAAATCCTCTCAAAACCCACTTAATTAGTCTAATTCTTCTATCATGGTCACATCCCTAAATTTTGGGGAAGTCACTTCTAATTTTATCTTTTCAACAAGCTAACTTTGTTGAGTTCCCCAAATTTGTAGGACTCTCACAAAATCTTGAAGGTTATCTAACTTCCAACAAGATAACCTCCAAGGTCTCCAAAGAGCTTTTAATGCTCTTACAAAACTTCACATTTTCAACACATTGATCTTTGGAGAACATTTTTTCCATTGGACAATATCATTATTCATTGGATAAAAGCTTTATTCCATGAATTTGCCCACATGGAATTAACCATTAAGTCTTCTAAAGAATTTAATGCCTCCTCCCTCTCCTCTCGAGAAATCTCATGGTGACACTTGTCAACATGGGATCGGGTTGAAAATCTCACATGGATTAATAACTTTCAATCTTGACCCTCCTTAAGCCAATTCAATCTTGGCCATCCAATTCTCCAATTCTTCTATAAATAGAGCTCATTTCTCCTTCCATTCATATCTCAATCTTGTGCAACTAAATTGTAGTCTTTTGCAGGTTAAGGAGCTCATCATGTCATTTTCAAGCATTCAAGCCATCTTCGAGCATCCAAGCCATTTAGCATTAGCGTTTTAGCTTCATTTTAGCATATCATTTAGTTAATTGCATATCATCTCATAGTAGTTTATACTTATCTAGTTTAATTAACTCATCTAGCATCATCTAATATTGAATTGGGAATACATTTAACATCTTAATCATCTAGTCTTTCATCTTGCATCCTATTTTCATCCATCATCTCATCTCAGCTAAGATCTTAGTTGCATCCATTTTGATCTTAGCACATCACTAAAAGCTCATTCTCTAGGTTGTCATCTAAGAGATCAAGTGCTCTTCCAAGTGAGAGCCACCTTGAATCTTGAATATCTTTAGAGATAGAGGACAATGAGGTGACTTTAGGAGTTCTAAATCCACTAACTTGTGTATGATTTCTAACTCTAATGCAATGCTTCATTGGTGTGTTTGAAGTGTTTTTCTTCTTGTGGGTTGAAGACCACATTTTTGGCATACAGATACAATCTCTCTTATTCTCCTCTCTCTCTCTCTCTCTCTCTCTCTCTCTCTCTCTCTCTTGCTACAATAGTCTCTAGTTGGCTAGAAAACTCTCAAACTCTTACAATAACTTTTGGCAACACTCTTGGTTTTCTCAAGCCTCTTGGGTAATATCTCTCTATCTATTTATTTATTCCATCTTAGAGCATCTTGAGATTTATCACATCCCTTATCCATCAAATCATTTATCATTGATCTTATCTTGCAAATATATTATTTATCTATCTATCTATCTATTTAGCTGTTTGTGGAGGTGTAAACGCCAAAAAAGGGATTTGACTGAGGCAAGTCCCCAAGTAGCGCCAAACATTTTTCCTTTCTGGCTTATGTGTAGGTTGCATTAGACAAGATTTATCTGGCTAGAGGCTTCATAGTGTGGGTGTATTGTTTGTCTATGTTCTTCCCTTTTCTCTTATTTTACTTTATTTCATAGTTGTATGTATTTTTATATTATCGCACTTCTTTCATTTATCTATATGACTAGCAGTCCCTTCTTTGTACAATTGTCTATTTTTGTCTGTACAAGATGGTAGCATGTTGTGTTGGAGTCCTAGTTCCACGTGTTTGTCCTGGTCATGGAGAGCTACTAGAAATGTCTAGAAGGTCTATCTATCTCGTATTAGCTTAGTTCTATATCTCGTATCCTCTGGCTCACCCTTAGCGCCAATTTAAGTGAGGTAGCGACATATAGTTTGTTCTCTAAGATTCATCATCTTAGAGGTACAAATTTCCACCTCTACATTTTGGTGAACCTGATGTGAACGCTTCTTTTGTATTATTTTTGAAAGCATTCTTTATCATTTCTTCAATCATTCAATATCCCCCACTATATAAAAAAGGACAATTATAAATCTTTCCCCTTCCAAAAAAAAAAATTGAAGTGCTGCCTCAAACCCCATTCCATACCATCAATTTATTAATGATTCATCAACCTTTGACTGACTTGTTTGTGCATTCTTTCTTAAGTTTAAGTTTATTAATTTCAAAATGTATATGTTATATTCTTTTATTAACTTAGTCTCTAGCTTTATTCAAAGTGCTAATGATGTTCCTTTTCATGCTTGTGATGGTGACTTAGCTCTACCTATGTCACTCTAAGCATTTGATCCCTCTCATAATATATCTTCTATTTTAGAGGATATTTTGTTACAATAGGATGATATCATTAACACCTTTCTTAATGTTATTCTACCATCTCTTCATTCTAGTGCACTCTCTTCTAGAGGATGCATTAGTGAATGATGAGTCTTGACTCATATTTGATTTTCTAAAGGTTGACGTTGAGAAAATTCCTTTATCTAAATCTTCTACATATATAATGAGTTTGTGAATGTCATTTATGTCTTTGTCATCCCTAAAAGGCCTAAGAGACCAATCATTCACGTGATTGTAGCTAGTCCTTCTCCAAAGAAGGGAAAGTCTATTCATAATGTTCCTTTTGAAAATGACACACCAGATCATTTTACGAGATATACACAGTCTAAGGCTCCTTCTTCTAGAATGGTAGCCCATACTTATAACATTTGTAGAAATAAGCCAAATGTTGATAACTCTAATACTTCTTTACCACCTTCTCAACTAGATCTTACTCAAGCACCTAAGCCTTCAGTTAAGCAATCTAGTGATTACAATCTTATTAAGCAACTTTGTGTTACTCCCGCTAAGATATCACTTTGGGATTTTCTTCAAACTGCTCGAGTTTATCAAGGTATGCTCGAGGAAGCTCTTCATAAGATCTCATTTCCTTCTTCTACTAGGCCTTTAGATGTAAATGCATTGATGGATCATATTTGTGCAGATTCATTGAATATTACATTCTATCCACATGAACTCCTACCTCCAAAAGTAAGAAATCAAGCAGATCCATTAATGATAATCATTTATGTTAATAGTGTTGGTATTAGATGGACTTTCATTGATACTGGTTCAACACTCAATGTTTTTAGTCTAGATCTAGTGCCCAAAATCAAAGTGGATTCTAAGTCTCTTGCTACATATTTTATGTTCTTCTGTGGTTTTCATAATTATACTAGTAAAACCACTTTGGGCATTGTTATTTTGCCTATACTGGTTGGACCAATTACTATTCCAACCCTGGTGCATGTTGTGTCAGTACCTTTATCATATAATCTTCTCTTGGTTAGACCTTGGATTCATGCTTTAGGAGTTGTCAGTTCTACCCTTCATGGTTCTATTAAGTTTGTTGCTAATAATCAGGTAGTTACAATCAAGGTTGATCTTGAAGCTATACACTTATGTCAAATTGCAACAACTGGTCATGCCTCAGCTACACCTACCTTTCAAAAATTATATTCCATCTTTATTTTCCAATGTGCCAACAACTATTTCCATGGACTCTCCTAAAGTGGAAACCCATGAGAAGGCTATACCTAAAGAAAATCCTCCTTAAATAGAAAGTCCTAAGTCTACTCCTTCTTCTCAATCAAACACATTTCTTGGTGATGATTGGGGTTCCTTATAATTTATAAGATCCTTCATTGGAGAATATAAATTCAACCCTATCCACCTTAACTTTCCAAAAGTATCATTCACACCTACCATCAAAGATGAATATTCTTCTGTATAGCAGGATCATGTGAACACCATTGGTTACATCATTAAAGGTGATCCTCCCCCTTTGGAAGAGTTGCAATCATGTTATGGTCCATGTTGGAATCAATGAACACTAAGAGGGGGGGGTGAATTAGTGTTCTACAATTTTTTATTTTGACAATCTGATATTTAAACCATTTAATGCATATGAAAAGAGTGAAGTGCAGAAACACAAAGCAAAGATGATCAACACCATAACATCAAGATTTTTACGTGGAAACCTGGTTAAGGGAAAAACCACGATGGGATTCAAACCCATAATATTAATATAATCCGCTAAAAGTATAGAATATTACATAAGAGGAATGCACATGCATTCAAGCACACTGCCTAGAGCTCGTTGCTTAGTTACAAGTAAGGGCTACAACCCCGGAAGGCTCACCGCCTTAAAAAATATTTGTAAGAGATTACAATGTACTTTGAACTATGAAATAACATCAATAAATTCCTGAGTATAGTTCCGGTTAAGCACAAAACACATATTCTTACATTGCTCTATAACTCTGCTCTGTTCTCATAATTTGTATTATACTGGAGCTCAAATCTTCATCATTCGCATGAGAAGCTGCACAAAATTTCTCATACACACTTCACACACCTCCATCGATCTAAAAAATGATCATATAAACCTGTCTTATATATCTACATCACCGATTTAGGTCATCTCCATGTCGGCTTCAAGAACACGACATAAAATATGAAATGTTCTCACAAGTCGACTCAATTCCATCTCCAATGCATATGCAGACAAAAAAAAATGTCCACACGCTTCCCACATGACAACTCATCAACCTCGAACGCATAATCAATCACCAAAATCAATCTGCAAGATCCACAAATAGAATCACCACACGTTTGTTGGATATTGTTGCTCATTGTTGTTGCTAGGATATGTTGTCATTTATGTCAACATATTCCTATGTATTGCTCTGGTGATTCTTGATTGGGAAGATCTTATGATCTGGTTTTGCAGTATTGTTTTGCAGAGTTTGGTATATCCTCTGGTACATTCCGGTGTGATCAGATCTTGTGCTGAGATTTTGGGATATTGTTTGGGATGGTCTTGTGTATCTTTATTTCAGATGGTTCATTATTTGGTGCTCTGCAAGTTATCTTTTTTTGTTACAGTTGCCGATTGATTATGTTCTTGAGCTTTCAGACATTGACCGATGAAGATTTGAAAAGTGGTGTTGGTGCAGTTGTTCCTAATGATTCTAACTTTCTTGTTGGTGTTTATTAGTCATGTCCTATTTAGTTTGGTGATCTGCATTGATCGTTGTGTGATTTTTTGGTGGTTTCTATCAACCGGTGATGATTTTCATGTTATGCGGTTTTTCTGGTGGTGTAGCATGTTGTAGTTGATTTTGGTGTGATTTTTGGTGGAGTTGTGTGTTTGGGAATTTAATTTAGGTCCATGCTATGCTATGTAAATCATTGTATTGGTTCATTGGTTGATCATTGTATCGTGTGATGTAATTTTGTAATTTTGAGTTGAGGGTTGAGGATTTAGCTGACCTTGTTATCAAGGTTGATGAATTGTATATATAGGTGATATATTCATGTAGTTTGGGTGTCAATGTCATGTTTGCATTATTAGAGAGAGAAGTATGTATGAAAAAGTGTTTTATCCTTCGATGTTGAGATTGAGGTGAGATTGGTGTTGTTGAGAAGACAACTGTGCTTAACCGAAACTGTAATCAGGCATTTGGAGATGTTATTCCTTCAGTTCATTTCTTCCGGATTGTAGTCTGAATCTTATTGTAAGTCAATGAGACTTCCTTGAGGGTTGTAGCCTTTCAGGCCATTATATTTGAGCAGTGAGCTCTAGGGAGTGTTCCTGAATGCATGTGCATTCCCCATTGTAATATTTTCACATACTACTGCAGAGTATCATCTTACTATGGGTAGGTTCCCACCATGGTTTTTCCCTTAACCGAGTTTTCCACATCAAAATCTTGGTGTTGTGTGTTATGATTTTAATTTTCTTATATGTCTTATTGTTGTAGTTTATCAGATCTATTTTTGGTGGTTAAGTTTGTGTATCTAGTGAAGATTGATTAATCCCCCCTCTCTGTCTTCATTCTTGATTTCTGCTAACAATGTTACCATAGATATGCACTATTCTTTCCAAAAACATGATTATCAAATCTTCTCACTTGCACAAGACTTATCATCGGAGACCACAATCCTTGAATAAGGCATATTACATATCTACAAACTTTCCCCAAAATCCACAAAACACAATACTTAACCAAAAACGTACACTTTGTCGGATACCCTGTTCTCATCGGATCTCACCGGACTTAATCAATCTTCCAGAATGAATGAATTATAAACTATGGATACCAAATCTAATATGAGTTGCCATCAATGACAACATCTCAACATTCATTCACTGTCTCTTGCCATTAATCTCTCCCTTTGGTATTGATGGCAACACTTTGGGAAAAATGACTAAGTGTCGGACCAAAACCAAAATGTATACACTACGACCAAAAATATGATCACATCAATGAAATAATTAAGGAACTCCCCCTTATATAAACATTTTTTGCTCCTATGCACTCCCCCTTTGACATCAATGACAAAGGTAAGATACTAGGACCCAAAATTTCATGCCAAAGAATGTTATACACTAAGAATCAAATAATTAAGGAACTCCCCCTTAGATCAACATTTTTCACTCCTATACACTCCCCCTTTGACATCAATGACAAAGGTAAGATACTAGGACCCAAAATTGCATGCCAAAGAATGTTATACACATATGTACAAACTTAATTCATAAAAACTTAAAGACATCTGCATAGGAATTCTTCAATATGTTCAAGTGATTTTCCCAACCCTTTTGCAGATTCTCAAAAACTGTTATAAATCCACTGAAAAGTTAAGATTGTGCTTCTGTAGTCTTTAGATTTTTTGGTTCATCTATCTTGAGAGCATTCTAAGCATCTGGAAGAGTAGTAAGCATTATGTCCAATTTAGGAGTAATGAGACTCCCAATCTCTCCCATTCTTCCTATTATCTGCTCCTTATCATGATTCAAACTTCTGATTTTCTCAAGGAGAGATATCACCTTATTTTCATGACTTCTCAAAGAATTTTTCAAAGGACCAACTAATTGAGATATGTTTTCCAACTGATCCTTGAACTCTTGAGAGTGCTTCTCAATATCAGTAGTGAATTTATTCAATGAAAGACATGATTTATATAGGTTACCTCCTTGAGTTAATGCATCCTACACACCCTTCACACAATTAGCCAATGTGGCTCTATCTTTCAAAATCATTTTCTTCAAGGTGCGAAGCTTCTTTGCATTAAAATCACTTTGATTTTTCTCCTTTACAGATTTCTCAAAATATTCAAAATGAATATTTACAAAATCAGTCAAACTTTTCAAATTATAGGATGGGGTATTAGAGGAATCTTTTTCAAAATGATGGCATAAGCTTCTCCAAAATGTCGGATGCCATAGCTAATAGAAAAATATCCTCGGTGTGAGATTTCAATAGATCCTCACTAGTCTTTTATTGCGCAAAAGATGCAAGCTAAAGCCTTTGAATGGGAGACAAGGAGGCAAGATTGATTGGTCCTTGAATAAATTTAGGTTTATCTAATGCTTGTTTTCCCTTTGTTGCATCAACAATGTCTCTTTTTTTGGATTCAACTTCAAATTCAATTTTGACCTGCACTTTTTATGGTGCAACATTATATGTAGGTACCTTCTGATCATTGACGAGAGGATTTTCTGTTGCTATTCTTGAATCCTCTATTTTATCTTTAGCTACTTCCTCAACCTTATCTTCTTCCGGTTTGTCTGACTGCACATCTTGTACTTCCAAAATAAAAGTAGCATCCTATGCTTGCACTTCCGGATTGGAGTTATCTTGTGCCTTTGCCAAATTCACTTCATATTGGTTTTCTATCAAAATTTTCTTCAAAATTGTCTCAATTTCCTCTACTACCTCATCAAATTTCTTGAACATAATATTATTAACTCTATGCTTTCTTCTAAATTCATTCTTTGCTATCTTGAGTATTCTAGATATCTTAGAGAACATAAGTTAACTAATACACACTCCTTTAGTCTCTCATCTTCTTTATTTGTCGTATGTCTTCTAGCATCCAAAATTTTATACAAACTCTTCATAATTATAGATGATAACTATATCAAGGCTTTACTGTGTACATTCATATATTCAACTACAACTTCTTTTAATGATCTCTTCCCATTTTTATCAAAAATTTCATACCATTTAGACAGTGGTTTCAAAATTCCATCCTTAATAGTTGAATTAACAATCTGTTGTAATGTAATAGGAGGCACAATAGTGTAGTTACCTTGTAGTTTTTCCAAATTCAATGCCTCATCAAGCTCAAATTTGGGCTTCTTGTTGGGCCTTGTTTTGCTGGATGGCTCTCCTTAGAGACCTTGGTGGCCTTAGGATATTTTTCCTTCACTTCTCTTACTACCTCATCCGATTCAGCCTCTTCATCATCAACAACTACAAATCGGACTAATTTCTTCTTCTACACATCACCAAATGGCTTAGCTGATTATTTGGGCTTGGGAGGCTGAGAAATGGGAGCAGTACTTCTAGTTCTGGCTTTAGGCTTGGGGACTGTTGTCAGTTCCTTTTTCACTCTTACTGATTACTCTGTGGAGGTAATTTTTTTCTCTCTAGTTTTCTGGATAGCCTCTTTTGATATCCCCATGCTGTCAACAAGAGCTTCAACTTCTTTCCAGACCTACTTCTGAATGATCAGTCTCTTAAACAACTGATGTAATGCAAGGCTCTTCTCCTTATAGATTTTGAACCTTTCTTCATTGGGATCCGTGGGTTGACTTAGCAAATATTGAGCATATATTTCTAAAATTTTTCCATCAACCTCATAACCCATTGGTAGAATCCATGAATTTCATGGTTCTATTGCTTCCATTAAACATTGGTTAATGTCAACCATGAAACATATTGTGTCTGCATATTTCTCAACAATAGCTTTAGGGATTCTTTCCCTGCCATGCATCTTTGGAAATAGCCCCATATGTTTGCATTGTGGGCTATAATCACTGGAGCTATAAAGATACTCCCAGATCTGTACTCCAATTGGCCTATCAAACTCCCATTGTACTGGACCAACTCTTGGAGTCTCATTCTTGAAATAAAAGAAAATGCATAAGAGTAGAGACCCGTACTTGAAGGAATTATTCTTGTTTTCTTTGATCTTCTTCAAGTTCTTGATGAGCTCACTTCAGAGTAGTTTACATAGATCATACCTTTTATCCTCCCTCAACATCTCATATGTGGCATGAATAGCAATACCAGAAACAGAGTTGATTCTACTGGAATTGAAGATTTTGTAACCAATCACCATAGAAGCAAAATGGATGTCATCCTCTAAGATGTCATCGATAATCATCGCTCTTCTATCAAATTTTGACCCAATTGCATTTGTTACAACATCATTCTTAGCAATTTTCAGATATGGTAGCTGAATGGATGCACATAACCCTTTGATGGTCTAAATCACACCCTTAGTGATCTTATGTAGCTTGCCCAACCATATGAATTCATCGTGAACACAACTCAGGATGTATCAGATCCATTCCTACTCGTACACCATTGGAAATTTTACAAATTGAGCAAAACCCTTGCTATCAAGATCCTTGAATTTAGGTTTTAGCATGGAGCTTTGATCAGATAACCAGTTGTTGTAAAGATTCAGTATTTGAGAGCTTCCCAGTTCTTCAATTGGGAAATGAGTGTAGATCCTTATGTCTTCATTGTGTAACACTCCATGGGGTATGGATGAAAAAGCACTCTTTGGACCGTCCTCCATTGAAATGAATGGGTGATCTTTGAAGTTGGGACAAGCATGCTTGGTGATATTGACAACTAGAGGGGTTGCAGTACTAGATGCAACCATTTGCATATTTAAATTCCAAATTTCAACTAAAGAAGATGTTTTCATTGATAAATACCTTTGATGCCACATTAGGCTTACTCGCTAAATCTCTTCAGAAATCGATAGCACTAGGTTTCTCTTGATCACCTTCTTTGTAGGAATCTCTATACTTCTTCTCTTTAATTTGCAAAGTGAGAAATTAAGTGAAAAAGTCACCTTTTATTTTCCACAAACCTAACTTTCTACTGCAATAAAAGCGCTTTTCCCTAACTCTTCAAGATATTCTTTGACATATAGGAATTCTTCTCTGGATTTTCAAATCAGCTCAAATCTTTTGGAGGTTCGTCAAAACCATCATAAGCACTTCTGCAACCTTCCAAAAATAGGCACAAATCTCATACAGGGGGTTTAAAAGATTTGCATTATTACTTCCCCAAGGCCGAATGCCTAAGTTCAGTTATCGGATGTAGTTTCAATATCGAAATCATGTGTGGACCCACTTCCTACCCATGTCTTCTTCATCCGATCTTTGATCTCTTCAAATTTTTCTTTACCCTTCTCATTTGGCTTCACATTCTTCTTCTTATCTTTTAGACCTCTCCTATTCATGTTTCTGCTTCTACAATACTTAGCAATGTGACTGGATTTACTGTATGCATAGAAAACAATGTTTCTTTCTAGAGGCTTGAAGTTCATCTAATTTATTCTCATTTTGCATTGGTTAGTAACATGTCCAAACATTCCACATGCATAACATCTAACATTTCTCTTGTTCTAAAATTTATTCATCATAGTTTTGCATACATTTGACTTATGACCATATTTGTTGCATTTGAAATATTGACCGGTAAAAGATGAACCATTATTGATTGTCCTATTTTTGCATTGACTAGCCATATGACCAAATTTATTGCAAACAAAGAAGTTACCATTGAATTTGTGAGCATTAGGCCCCCTTACCAGAGGCCTTCTTTAATTGTTCTTCTATTGAGATGACTTGGAGCTTTCACCTTTCTCAAAACCAAGACCTTGTGTGTCATTTGGATTCTTCTGACTTGCAAGCATTTCATCTAGTCTGGCTGACCTGATCTAAAACTTCTCCTTGTATTTGTTTGCAACATCAAGATCAAATTTGAGAAGTAGGACATTCTTACCAAGATCTTCCTCATGTTCTCTAGCATGTTGTAGATCATTCTTCAACTATCCAATTTCATCTTCAAGTCTGCAACATTCTTCAGATTTGTCTTTCAGGGACTGAGCAAGCTTTTCTTCATTTTTCTTCCTTTCTTCTATCTCCTTAGTCAATTTCATCACAATAGCTTCCATCTTATTTTTCCTGACTATATTAGTTCTTGCAAGTCTCTCACATTCTTCTGTCTTTTGTTTCAAGGCTTCTTCATCAATGCTTTGACTTTGTTTCTCTTTTAGCTTATCAACAAGTTCCTTTCTATTTTCCCTTGACTTGTTCAATTGGTCTTTTACCGTCTCAATGTATTCCTCAACATCTTTAAGATTTGCTTTTACTTGTCGGTTTTCATCATGTGTATGATCAAGATCCTCAAGAGCAACAACCAACTGTTGTCTAAGATTATCGGAGTCTATTGATTCACCTTCTCGGATCAACCTCAAGTTGTTAGGCCTATTTCGAGGAACTAAGGTCTGATACCAATTGTTGGAATCAATTAACACTGAGAGGGGGGGGGGTGAATCAGTGTTCTGCAATATTTGATTTTGACAATATGATCTTTAAACTACTTAATGTATATGAAAAGAAGTGAAGTGCTGAAACAAAAAGAAAAGATTAGCAACACCATAACACCAAGATTTTTACATGAAACCCATTTAAGGAAAAAACCACGATGGGATTCAAACCCAGAATATTAATATGCTCTGCTAAAAGTATAGAAATATTACATAAGAGGAATGCACATGCATTTAGGCACACTGCATAGAGGTTAATACTCCGTTACAAGTAAGGGCTACAACCCTGGAAGGCTCACTACCTTACAAAATATTTGTAAGAGATTACAATGTACTTTGAACTATGAAATAGCATCAACAAATGCCTAAGTATAGTTCCGGTTAAGCACAAAACACATATTTTTACACTACTTTGTAACTTTTCTTTGTTCTAATAATCTGTATTATATCGGAGCTCAAATATTCATCATTTGCATGAGAAGCTCCACAAAATCACTCATACAAACTTCACACACCTCCATCAATCTCAAAAATGATCGTATAAACCTATATTATATATCCGCATCACCGATTTAGGTCATCACCATATCAGCTTCAATAACACAACACAAACTATGACATGTGCTCACAAATCAGCTCAATTCCATCTCAAATTCATATGTGGACCAAAATAAAATGTCCACATGCTTCCCACATGAAAGCTCATCAACGTCGAACACATAATCAATCACCAAAATTGATCTGCAAGATGCACAAACAAAATCACCACATGTTACCATAGATATGCACTGTTGTTGCCAAAAACATGATTAGCAAATCTTCTAACTTGCACAAGACTTATCACTGGAGGCCACAATCCTGGAATAAGGTATATTACATATCTACAAACTTTCTCGAAAATCTGCAAAGCACAATACTTAACCAAAATAATCCACCAACCAAAACTGTACACTCTATTGGATACCCTGTTCTCACAAGATCTCATCGGATTCAATCAATCTTCTGGAATGAATGAATTATAAATTGTGAATACCAAATCTAATATGAGTTTCCACCAATGAAAATATCTCAACATGCATTTAGTGTATCTTGCCAATAGTATAGGGTTCAATATTGCCTCCAAGTATGGATATAAAGGAAATAGTCTTGGGTGCATGGGTCAAGGAGTTAAGGTCCCTTTGGAATAAAAATTACAGTCTTTTATAGTGGGTTTAAGTTACAAAGCTTCTCCTTTATCTTCATCCCCTTCATTCTCTAATGTTCCTATGTCTTCTTCTTATGAGAAATCAAACTCTTCTCCCCTAGAGAAAGGGTTGCTTCATGTTCCTCATCCTTTATCTGATCAAGAGCTTATTTGGTTGTGCCTTCTTAAAGTCCACTTGATTTCTCTTTCTCCTCCTACACATAAGAAGTTTCATAAGGATAATAAAGCAAAACATTCTTTCTGTGCATACCATCAAATGCTTGGCCATGTTGGCAATTGACACTCAATTGGTTGGTTTCAATATGTTGTCATTGATGGCAATATGTTCCAGCTTCATATTTTGGTTTAGTAGTGTATCGGAAAACACTTCATCGACATCAGCACTGATAGATATCTTCACTGGTTGGAAGGAGTTCTTTGGTTACCGACATTGCAGGTCGACATGGTTCACATTCAGGTTATTGGTATTGGAGGCCACATCATTTGGGAGATCTGACATCGGCAATTATTTTTGATATTCATGCATTTATGTTATTGAACTAACATGTATATTCATATTATAATTATCTTTGTAAGATGACATAAGGCATGATGGATTGTAAAGGGGTATATGTTGGCATATGCACACTCCAATGAGACATTGTATGTGATTGAAGGTTTTGTCATTGATGGCAACCTTGCAATCCTATGGCACCGACAAGACATTATATTGGCAAAGCATTACATCGGCAAGATAGTGCACTGGCATTAGCAGATCACACTCTACACCGGCACTCAGGACACCAGAACCAACACAGAAGAAAACAAGTATACCGACACAGAGGCCGACAGGATTTTTATTATATAATATTTTGTTTATTATTGTAAGCCGACTTGGCAAATTGTAAAATGACTTATATATAAAGGAGATCATTGTAGACATTTGAAGGAGTGATGTAGGAGCATAAAGGAAAATATTAGGCAGACCTAATGTGTGAAATATAGGTCAAAGGGTATATGTAAAGAATAGATCAGGAATCAATACTGAATCTGGCATTGAAGATGCCACTATAAAGCAGTACAAGTTATTGGATTAGTATAATCCTTATTGTAAGTCAGTGTGACTTCCCATTGAGCAGTGAGCTCTAGGCAATTGGCCTTCCTGCATGTGCAAGCCCCTATTGTAAGTAATATTCTCTTATTGGCCATTGAGTGAATATTGTGGGTCACAAATCCCACCAAGGTTTTTCCCACACTGGGTTTCCTTGTTAGCATCTTGTGTTATGGTGTACTTTTCATGTGGATATTCTTGATTCTGTTTAGTGGAGATGCAAAATATATGAGAGAGATCATGTATGTGAGGATATTTATGTAAGAGGGTATTCCGGTAAGGGTTTAGGGTTTTAGACTGAAATAGATAGAGCTTAATCAGAACTGTATTTAGGCATAGAAGATGATATCATTATAGTTCAATCATTTCTCTAGATTATAGTATGGATTTGTATGTAGTCAGTGAGGCTCCTTTTGTGATTGAGCAGTGTGCTCTAGGATGTAAGCCTTCCTACAAGTGCAGACCCCTATATTTTGTAATATCTCTTCTATGGCCAGTGGATTGATATTGTGGGTCACAAATCCCACCATGGTTTTTCCTCTTTGATGTTTTCCACGTATAGTTATATGTGTTATGGTATTCATTTGTGTGATTGGCTTATTAGTTTCTTTACTTCTTTCAATTCTATATGTACTAGTATACCGGTTGGTGAATGCATGTTTTAATAAGGTTAAATTTTATCATTCTAATAGAACACTGATTCACCCCCCCCTCTTAGTGTTCTTGGATTCCAACAAGCCATTCTAGTAGTGAATGCAAGGCCTTAAATGATAAGATTCAACAACTTCATCAATCGGTTGCCATTGATATTTTGTGTATTGATACACCTTATTGTTCTTCTTTACATAGAAAGTGACATTGAGGTATATTTCTATCTTTCTCTCTATCATATTTCAACCTGTTGTGCATTCTTATCATATCTCTTTCTTACCCACAAAGGTGCATGTCTATCTATCACTCATTGTGGTGATTATCTTTTTGTCGCCCAATGTGGTGAGTATCTATCTTTGCCCTTTGTGGCTTTTATTAAAATTGATCTTATCTATAGTGGCCTCCCTCCATAGTGAGGTTGGTCCTATATATAGCATCTATTTATCTCCATTAGTAGTGGCTTTCCTTTGTAACAAGGTTGGTTCTACTCATCTCTATTAGTAGTGGATTTCCTTCGTAGCAAATTTGGTTCTACTCATCTTTGTCGGTAGTGGCTTTCCTTCATAGCAAGGTTGGTGCTACTAATCTTTCATCACCTAACATAACACAACTTGCTATATTGTGATCTATCTTTTTTATTATTACCATCTATATGATCACTAGCTACAAAGCAAGCTAGTGTCTGGGCCATGTAGTATCTCTTTGACATTGATTTATTCTCTTTTGGTTGCATTCTTCCTTGAGGCAATTGATCCTTGCATTCTTCTCTCCTTTTTAGAATTCCTTTATGTGTGGTTTTTTGTATTTTGGGGATGGCACATAGTATTGAGACAACCTTTTACATCGATGTCTCTTTTACTTTGCTGACTCAAGATCATAGTTTCTTTGTTATGTGCTTTTGTGTGTGTGCTATCTATTTCTTTATCATGTTCTAACCATTTTGTCTTAGGATTTTATTTTTCTCTAACCCTATTCTCTTGTCCAGGTTCTTCTATCTAATACATTTGGTTTTTAGGTCTTCATATTGGGGGAATGCTTCCTTGGCTTGGATATTTATCTACTTTCTCTACAATATCCTTTTGGTATCGTGATATTATTTCTTTTTTTTTTTAGTAGTTTTCCTTTAGCGTGCATATTCATGTTCATTCATAAGCCTGTAAAAGTGGGGGCAAAATATAGTGTCAAAAATTGCATACCCCTTTGTAATTTGATCTACATCTTTTGTAACCACTTTGGTGTCCATTCCCCTCGCACCCGAGTAGGCTCACTTCAACCCTTGCATCAACCTTTTCCCTTTCAGGATACTCGAGCCCCCCCTTTTTGGCATCTCCCTTGCGGCATCAGTCTTATAAGTCGTGTGTTTCCCTTGTCTCTTTCCATTTTTGAGAGTGATTCATTTGGATACCAGTGTTCCACATGGACGTCCACGCGTCACACATTCATCTTGCAAAATCTCAACGTTCAAATGTCAATTCTAAGCGTGTCTTTCTACTTTTCACCTGCACATGTTGGTGGAAACAACTTAGAATCTTTTAAATAGCTCGTTGACATCTTCTTTCCCTCCTCTTCTCTCTTTTAAATCTATATTTTCTCTCCATTCAAGCTCTCTAGATTATGGATACAATCTCTCTCGTTCTCTTGGCTCTCATAACTTTCTCTTGCTCTCTCTCTCTCGCTTGCTACAACAATGTCTAGTTGGCTACAACACTCTCAAGATCTTACAATAGTCTTTTGCAACTCTCTTGGATTTCTCAAGCCTCTTAGGTAATATCTTTCTATCTATCTATTTATCCTATATTTGAGCATCTTGGGATTCATCACATCCCTTATCCATCAAATCATTTATCATTTATCATTTATCTTATCTTGCATTTATTATATTTATCTATCTATCTATCCAGTTGTCTTTGGAGGTGGAAATGCCAAAACAAGGATTTGACTAAGGCAAGTCTCCAAGCAGGCCCAAACATTATTCCTTTCTAGCTTGTGTGCAGGTTGCATTAGAGAAGATTTATTTGGCTGGAGGCTTCATAGCATGGGCCTATTGTTCATCTATTTTCTTCCCTTTTCTCTTATTTCACTTTATTTCCTAGTTGTTTGTATTTTTTATATTATCATACTTCTTTCATTTATTTATACAACTGTGAGTCCCTTCTTTGTAGGGTTCTATGTTTTTGTCCTTACATTACGGTAGCGCATTGTGCTAGAGTCCTAGTTCTGTGCATTCGTCTTGGTCAGAACAAGTACCAGAACTGTCTAGAAGGTTTTTCTGTCTTGTATAAGCTTAGTTCAATATCTCATATCCCCTGGCTCACCCTTAGCGCTAGTTTAAGCGTGGTAGTGATAGATAGTTTGTTCTCTGATATTCATCATCTTAGAGGTACAAATTCCCACCTCTACAAACCCTCCTAGACTACTCAAGACACCTATAGATTCATTTAAAGAATGAATTGAATTGTTCCTCTATACATTACCAAGATATATCATTAAAAAGATAAAGATACTGATAATATGATGAAAGTATAAGGATCCAGTCAACTCCTGAGAAGGGGGAGGTGAATCAGTAGATAGAAAATAATCTAAAATTTCACAAAAAAAAACTTTCAACTCATAAAGTATACCAGTTGAGACACTCAGACAAATCTACAACTGCACTATTGAAATTTACCGGTTGTTCTAATACCCAGTGACACAATGCAACAAATCTTGAAACTTAAATACTATTTGTAAATCTGTAAACCACTTCACTAGTACCAGTAAAAACATGTTTCAGATCATTTCCGGTAATTCAAATATATCTATGTAGATTTACTAGTCATTCAAATCAACCATATCAAAAACACATCCACAAAATCATTCACCACTTGACACAATGATTTTTCATGTGGAAACCCAAATGGGAAAAACCACAGTGGGGATGAATACCCACAAGTAATCTAAACTCTTCTGATGCTCACCCTATTAGGAGCCAAGCCTTGTTAGAAGCTTATACAATAATGTCCGGTTAAGAACAGATCTGGTTAAGGACCACTCGATTAAGGGATTGACTACAATACCCTGTTAGAGGTAACCTCGGTGGAGGATTTCAAATCCAAGCTAATGGATCACTTGGTTAGAGGATTTTAACAAGAAACTTGTTAAAGATTACCCGGTTAAGGGATTTAACTATTGTAATGATTAGAGAACAACAAGTTCTTTGTTGATCTGGTAATAAAACTTTTTTTCTTAATCAGATCCTTTTCTGCACCTATCTGCCTTCACAACATTCTATAGACACACCTTCTGGTTTGGCAACAATCACACGTAATCAAATTTTCCAACACTTCATTGAAACAAATCATCGACCTTATAAGAAAATACATTAGGTCGGTAACACGGCACAAAACCTACAAATCTCATAGAGATTACAAACATATCGGTTCAATCTTGACCGTTAGATTACATAGCAATCAACTACACATTGTTCTAGACAACCTCAACCACTCTTGGATCACCGCACATTGGATCTTGTAGCTCATCACACATTTTTTACTTCATGCTATGCAATTGATCATTCCCAAGATAAACGATTATCTCTACATGCCAAATCCACTTCAAAACTCTTCATGTGCAACATGCATACGTGACATCTTCTTCTGCGATCATCATTCAGTCATAGATCATCACAACGTATTCTCCAAGCTCCATCAGTTAGGGTTCTGCTTATCAACTGGTTAGGGTTATCGGTTGATCTCTCTGCTCCAATAATACTACCGATTGCCTTCACTACTTTACTACCAATTGCTTTACTGCATCATTCCGATTGCAATACATGTTCATTACCAATTACTATTATCATAAATGAAAACACTATACTTCATCAATGCAATCTTCATACAATGCCAACATTCTCCCCCTTTGGCATTGATGGCAATACAAATATCAATACCTATTGATTGTGATGATTGAGAGTAAAGAATATACACACCTGTATAGGAATCCTGGTTTGCATTTTTCCCATATACTCTCCTTCAACTGTATCTTCATGTCTTCAGTTGGTAACTAGCTATCAATCATATACACTTCTTCTCCCCCTTTGACAACAATGCCAAAGTGAAGGTAAACCATACGGTTTCATGCTTCACCAATTTGCAACTAGTTGCTCCCCCTATGGATTAGCTCCACTCTACACCAATCCTTCCTCAAGATTTTCAATAGGCTCTGGGATTGATTTCTTCCACATCTTCTTGATTGACTTCATGTAGGGGTACAACCCTTAACTTACCTCTAAGATACTCAAATGTAGCCTTAGGTAGAGGTTTAGTAAGGATATATGCTAGCTATTCTTTAGTAGATACATGCTCTAGTGACACATCTTTAATTTGCACTCTCTCTCAAGAAATGATAGTTCAACTCAATATGCTTTGTTCTAGCATGCAACATCGGGTTCTTAGAGATGTTTATAGCACTTGTGTTATCACAAAAAATTCTTACCGGTTCTGATATCTTCAACTTGAAACCTTCCAAAATGTGTTTCATCCAAATTGCCTAGGTACAATTCATATATGCTGTAACATATTCAGCTTCTATTGTTGATTGAGATATACAACTCTGTTTCTTGCTGCTCCAAGACACTAATCTGCCTCCAAGAAAAAATGCTCCTCCAGTTGTACTCTTCCTGTCATCAACATTGCCTGCCCAATCTGCATCTGTATAGAATTTTAAATCAAAGTCTCTTACATATGGATACCATAATCCGTAATCAATTGTGCCTTTCAGATATCTGAAAATTCTTTTGGTTGCAACCATGTGACTCCTTTGGGCTTTTATGAAATCTGGCAACCAATCCTACATCATGAGCACTGTCTAGTTTGCTGTGGACAACATAATGTAGTTTACCTATCATGGAATTGTATTCATTTTCATCAACTAATGTAGAATCATCTTCCTTAGACAATTTATAGCCTGTAACCATTGGTGTTCCAACTAGTTTACAATCTCCCATTCCAAAAGTTTTCAACACTTCTTTCACATATTTGGACCATGTGATAAAAATACCTTCCTTCATCTATTGGATTTGCAAACCTATAAATTTTTTTATCTCACCTACCAGTGACATCTCAAATTCACTCTTCATTTCATTAGCAAAATCATGACACATATTATCATTTCCTCCAAAAATGATATCATCCACAAATACCTCACTTACCAGTATCTTATCTCCTTTTGTCTTGAGATATATGTTACTGTATTCACTAGTTCTTTGAAAACCTATCTTCACTAAGTGAGAGTGCAATATTTCATACCATGCTCTTGGTGCTTGCTTCAATCCATATAATGCCTTATGAAATTTGCACACCATATCCTTTTCTATAGTTAAAGCATAACCATCTGGTTGTTCAATGTAGACTTCCTCTTCCAATATTCCATTTAGGAATGCTCATTTCAGATCCATCCGATATAATTTGAATCCCCTGTATGCTTCAAATGCAAGTAGAGTCCTTACTCCTTCCAATCTTGCAACTAGTGCAAATGTCTCACCATAATCTTCACCTTCTTCTTGTGGATATCCTTTGCATACCAGTTTGGATTTATTCCTGACCACTATTCCATCTTCATTAAATTTATTTCTAAATACCCATTTGTACCTATTAAATTCTTGGTCTCTGGTCTAGGTACCAGTGACCATGTATTGTTCTTCTCTATCTGGTCAAGTTCTTCTTCCATTACCTTGATCTAGTGTTCATCTCCAAAGGCTTCTTTTTCTGTTCTAGGCTCAATGGTGGAGATCATACAAGAGTTCTCTCTTATCCCTCTTCTAGTTAACATACTTGCATTCATGTCTCCAATAATTTGATCGGGGCTATGATTGAGTATAACATACCTTGAAATAACATGATCTTGTTTTTTAGGTTCTTCTTCTTCTTCTTCTTCTTCTTCACTTTCTTCATCTTCTGATGGACCTTCCTGTTCTGGTTGAATTGGGGATTCTTTGTTCAGTTCACCAACTTCTGGCTTTACCGATTCCGATTCCAAAAATAGTGTGTAAGGTTCTTCTTCTTCCTTCTCCTTGTTGGTTTCACTTGAACTTTCAGGAAACTCATCTACTTGGACATTAACACTTTCAATGATCTTCTTAGTCCGGTTGTTGTAACACTTGCAAGCTTTGCTCTTGGTGGAGTAACCAAGAAATATGCCTTCATCACTCTTGGCATCAAACGTACCAATATAATCACCCGTTTTAATAAAACATCTGCTACCAATTTTTTTAAAGTAATTGACATTAGGTGATCTACCATACCAGTACTCATAGGGTGTTTTGTCCTTATCTCTTTTAACCAGTATCTGGTTCATTATATAAATAGCTATGCTGACAACTTCTCTCCTTGAATTAGCATAGTCCTAGTAGCTTCAACTACTGACTGATTGTTCCTTTCTACAATACCATTTTGCTGTGGTATTCTAGGTGCAGAAAGCTACCTCTTAATTCTATTGTTTTTATAGTATCTAGTTAATTCCTCTGAAGTAAATTCACCACCTTGATCAGCTCTTAAGCACTTAAGCTTTCTTCCACTTTCATTTTCAACTAAGGCTCTGAATGCCTTAAAATTTCTAAATACTTATGTTTTGTCTTTCAAGAATGTGACCCACATCATCCTTTAGCAATCATAAGTAAATATCATGAAGTACTGACCACCTTGAATACTCCTAGTCCTCATTGGTCCACAAAGGTTGGTATGAACCAAATCTAGCAAATGTTCAGATGAGAAATATTTGCTCTTGAAGGTTGAGGATTTCATTTTCCCTAACTGACATTCCTTGCACAAAGCATTCACTGGTTTGTCCAACTATGGCAAACCTCTTACTGATTTGGACTTACTGACTCTGTCAATGTTATCAAAATTTATATGACAGAATCTCCAATGCTAAAGCCAACTGTCTTCTACTTTTGCAATCAAACAACTATTGACTTTAGAGTTTAAATGAAACAAGTTACCTCTGGTCTATTTTCCGGTTGTAATAAATTCACCTTTTCTTCCATAAATCTTGCACACTCCATTCTTGAATTCTAGTGGGTAACCTTTGTCATTGAGTTGAGCAACACTCAAAAGATTGTGTTTCAGTCCTTCAACCCAATAGATATCATCTGCACTTCATTTACCATTCAGGGAGGGATCCTTTCCCTTTCACCATGTAGGGTGAGTCATTCCCAAATCTTACAACACCTCCATCAAATTGTTTCAAAGTAAGAAACTTACTCCGGTCACCGGTCATGTGGTGTGAACAACCATTGTCTATAATCTAGTCATCTGAACTATCCAAGTGAGAGACCAATGCCTTTTGATATGATATCTCTTTTTTAATAGGAACAAAGGCAATGTCCTCATTTGCATCTTCCTCAGATTCTTCATCTGTAATACCTCCATCCACTGCAATGAGACAATTTCTTTTATCTTTTCCTTTATACTTCCTATACTTCTCATGTTTTTCCTCATTATCTCCATTTGGACAATTAGCAACAATATGTCCGATCCAGTTACATGCAAAACACTTCAGTGTTAAATTACCTATGTACTTACTGGTACCTCTAGGTAACCGCTTGGCCAACAATGCTTCAAGATCAATCAAACTATCTTCATCATCTACCTCTTTGCTGGGTCTAGACTCATGACTATAAATCACTTCTCTGCTTTTCCTTACTGGTGGAGTTGAGAAAGAGGCTTCAAATGTAGACTCTGATCTCTGAACACTTCCATCAAAACTATTTAACTCAAATGCAGTCAATTTACCAATGATAGAGTCAAGAGTTACCTTTGTTTTATCAATAGATTTGAGTTCCCGAATGGCTGCAACTCGGATAGCATAGATCGGTAGAAGGGTTCTCAACACCTTGGTAACCACAGTGGTATCCTCCATTGTACCTCCAACACTTTTATTTTCTCTGAATATCTCCTTGATCATCTGACCATACCGTTGAATGTTTTTTTCCTTCAGCCATTCACATATCATCAAATTTTCCTCTAAGACTCTCTTCTTTGACAATCTTAACATGCTCATCATCGCTATAGATTTCTTCCAGTTTCTTCCATACTTCATATGTAGTCTCCAATCCATGAACATCAACATATTTTAAATTGGACAAGAAACTGTTGATGGCCTCCAATGCTTGATTGTTCTCCCGTTGCTCCTTCTTTTGACCATCTGTCAGAATCCCACTAGGCAAGTTATACTTATTAATAACATGTTCCCACTATTGACTTCCTAAGCTCTTGATATAGATCTTCATCCTATCACTCCAGATTATATAGTTTTCCCTATTGAACTTGAGACCTTCTTTCTTCATCATTTTCTCCTAGATCTTTTCCTCAAGCTATGAGGCTTAAACTCAAGAGGACCTAGATTGCTCTAATACCAATTGATAATATGATGAAACTATAAGGATTCGATCAACTACTGAGAGGGGGGGGTGAGTCAATAGATAGAAAATAAACTAAACTTTCAACTCATAAAGTATATAGGTTGAGACACTCAGATAAATCTGCAGCTGCACTGTTGAACTTTACCTATTGTCCTAATACTTAGTGACACAATGCAACATATCTTGAAACTTAATTACCATTTGACAAATACTTAAACCACTTCACTAATATCAATAAAAACATGCTTGAGATAATTTTTGATCATTCAAATATATCTATGCAGATTTACCAGTCATTCAAATCAACCATATCAAAAACAAATCCACAAAATCATTCACCACTTGACATAATGATTTTTCACGTGGAAACCCAAATGGGAAAAACCACAATGGGGATGAATACCCACAAGTATTCTAAACTCTTCTGAAGTTCACCCTGTTAGGAGCCAAGCCTTGTTAGAAGTTTATACAATAATGTCTTGTTAAGAACAAATCCGGTTAAGGACCACCTGATTAAGGGATTGACTACAATACCCTATTAAAGGCAATAGCTTGTTAGAGGTAACCTCGATGGAGGATTTCAAATCCAAGCTAATGGATCACCTGGTTAGAGGATTTCAACAAGAATCATGTTAAAGCTTACTCGGTCAAGGGATTTAACTGTTGTAATGATTAGAGAATGACAGGTTCTTTTCTAATCTAGTAATAGCACTTCCTTGCTTAATCAGATCCTTTTATGCTCCTATCTGCCTTCACAACATTCTACAGACACACCTTCTGGTTCAACAACAATCACACAACCAAATTCACTAACACTTCATTGAAACAAATCATCGACCTTATAAGCAAATATATTAGGTCGGCAACATGCCACAAAACCTATAAATCTCATAGAGATCACAAATATATCAGTTCAATCTTGACCATTAGATTACATATCAATCAACTACACATTGTTCTAGACAGCTTCAACTGCTCCTGGATCACTGTACATTGGATCCTATAGCTCATCACACATTTTTAACTTCATGCTATATAATTGATCATTCCCAAGATAACTAGTTATCTCTACACACCAAATCCACTAAAAAAATCTTCACATGCAACATGCATACGTGGCATCTTCATCTCTGATCATCATTCGGTCATAGATCATCACAACCGATTCTCCAAGCTCCATCAGTTAGGGTTCTACTTATCAACTGGTTAGGGTTACCTGTTGATCTCTCTGCTCCAATAATACTACCGGTTGCCCTCACTAGTTTAGTACCGGTTGCTTTACTTCATCATTACCGGTTGCCATACATCTATATTACCGATTACTATTGACATCAATGACAACACTATACTTCATTGATGCAATCTTCATGCAATACCAACAAATACAATACAAGAGACCATGTTTGATAGCAACACCAACACACATAAAGTGACTAATCCATTTCAATATATTTTAATTACATCAATATCCATATGGTGTGTCCAATATACAAATTATCATTATTAAAATTATTTGTTTCAATTTACAAGTGTTTGTAAGAATTGTCTATGAAGGTAGCCACCCAAGATCTAGAGGCCAAATGGAAAGCACAACAAGAGTGATAGAATATGACAAGAATAAATTGTATTTCTATCAATGATGGAATATAATTAGACAAGATTATATAAGACTAATGAACATAGGAGATCCCTTGGTTATATGGCCAAGGTGAATACACAAGAGAGGATGAGATGATGACAAGTGTCATTATTTCATGAAATGATAACACCACCAAAGGGGGATCACACACCAAAAGTGGAAAAGTGCAACCCCTATAAGTGGATATGATAAGTAATAACAAGATAAGTCTGACTAAAGTGGAAATGCTCCAACTAATCCTATATAATTCCCTAAGTAAGCTTAAGTAAAGTGTAATTAGGACATAGGTGAGAAATAACCAAGGTAAAATTCCTTAATTATACCAACACCCCCCCTTAAGTGCAAATTAGGGAGAATGTACACAAAGGATAACAATGCAAGATGGGTCTTGACAACAAGGAAGGCCATGTTACGTACACATGTACAAATTCAAAGCAACCTCTCACAAATGGAGAAAGGGAGAAAACCCAAAAGGAAAAAACTCCCTCTCAAAAGAGAGATGAAAATACAAAAGAGCTCTCAAAGAAGAATGAGAAGGATAAAACCCCATGTGAGGAAAAGTCCCCCCATAAGAGAGAAAAATAGATACCAAGTATCCCCCCCTCAATGTAGAATGTGGACAAATGGTAGATGCTCCAAGATAGATGTAGGAGCTGCTCGACAAGCATCAAACAATGTTACTCCCCTTAGAAAGAAACAAAACTAAAGGTGTATGGATGAAGTTACCCCAATCTTGAAAGGAAGATGTAGGAAGAAATATATAAATATATCGAGTCATTGAAATCTACTCAAGTGTCCCAATGTCAATGCTAAAAGTTGCCTCTTCCAAATCAGGTGCACTAGGCCATGATAATAAATTAGACAATATAGAATCTAGTGAATCCAACGACTCAAGTGTCTCCTCTAAAGATAAAGAGACCTCCTCCAAATCATGTACATAAGCATTGAAAATAACATCAAACTCAAAAGGATGATCATGTAGAGAATGAACAAGAGGGTCAAAGTGCTCCCTCACAACAATTGAAGAAGGATCATCTCCATCAAAGAGAAAATGAATATGATATCAATGATGTCTCCCAAATCTAAAATGTGGGACTCCATAAATAAACTTACAATGTCTATCAATTAATCATCCGAAATAACTATATCTAGAAGATAATGTATATCATGTTGCACTAAATCACAAGAAGCCAAAACTATAGCAACACAAGCATCATCAAGAGAAAGAATAGATGTGATATCAATAGGAGGAGATGAAATGAAAGGTTAAAGAATTAAATTACATGTGAGAACACCCAAGTTTGAGTAACCAAAGTTCTCCTCAATATCAAAATCCACAATAGAAGTGTGATCATCATCGAAAGAATCAAAGTCATCAATAGGAACAAAGTATGAAAAAGAGTACAATCAAGATGCATGATCCACCACCCCAGTATAAATGATATTCTAGTCTCGAAGTCTCTAATGATAATTAAATCAGGAGTGAACTGCATTATCTTCCTTGCTGCTCCATGAGTGATTTGATAGATAGAAAGAAGATTGTTTGTATTGAGTGAGGTACACACAACACATAATTGAATTTGCCATCCCCAATATCAATAGATCCCTTCCCAATTAAATTCATATATGTATGATTTCAAATCAAAATTGGTGGCACGTTGCAAGGTTCAAATGAAGAGAATATAGACTACAAAGATGTCATATGATGAGAAGCTCCTAAATCTAGATGCTATCTCCCTAAATCATGACTTCTAGTATCACAAATAGCTTGTCCTTTACTTGTCCCCAAAGTGTGACTCTTTTTGTTATCAAATTCTCATTTGGAAGAAGAAGTTGAAGTAGACATTCTAGAAGGAGAACTGATTCTATTATTCTCAAGAAGATGCTCTAATTCATCAATATCCTTCTTAAGATAATGGTGTTCTTCATATCCTAACTACTTACAATATGCATAAGTAAGAATCTCCTTCTTAGATAATTCTCCCTTTGGAGAGGATGTAGAATCCCTTTGTTGAGGAGGTGAAGATTTCTCTCTATTATTTTTTGGCTTTGGCTTTGATTGCTTTTGCTTCTTGTTGGAATCTTTCTCACGTTTAGTCACCAAAGTATGTGACTTAGATGACTTATGAGTACCCATTGTGTTCAACTTTTCTTGCTCAAGCTTCAACATCTCAATGAATTAATCAAATTATGGTGTAGTATAGGCACTCCCCATTGTCAAATAATGAGTGTGGAAGCTAGAAGTAAAAGCTACATATTTATAAGGAAGCTTCTTAAAAAAATTGAATACCAATTGTTCATCCTTCTTCTTTATGATGCAATCCTTGAGTTGTGCTCTTAGCTCATTTGATCTAGTGACATAGTCTTATATTGTATCAAAATTCTTAGGATCCAAGCTTAGGAGATTCTTTTCAAGTGTTTATCCTCTAATCTCATCAACTTGACAGTACAATTAACCAAGTTAAACTGAAACTTCCTTGGTTGTCTTACACTTCTCAATATGAAAGATAAGTGTTGACTAATTTCATGTCAACCTTAACCCTAAAAAATTATTGATCTGAGATCAATCTTTACTGGCTAAAACCCTACTTAAAATTTCCATATCATCCGTAAAACTCTAAATCCTAAGGCAATTCTGCCTTTAAATCTTTTGGGCTCTAAAAAATCTATTTTTATGTTGATTGACTTCACCTATCAAATCTCTTAACCTATACCGACTAGAGGGTTCTAAAACATGGCGGGACCAGTTTCTCTTTTACCATCATTGGTCAGCAAGGACTTAATGGCTTTCACCATTTCACAAAGCGAGAGACTTATTATGTTGTCCCCCCTGCAAAATGGTGAAAAGGCTAAGCGTTTCGCTGTTTCATAGTAGCATCAAGTAAGATTCTCTCCTTTGTTGTGAAACAATGAAGCAAGTATCAAAGCATAAAGGCTTTCATTGTTTCATAGGGTTCCAAGCCTTTGGGGGGACCCACTCTGCGAAACTGCGATAGGGGATGGTGGGATCTCCTTGCCACATCATCGTGGTGTTTAGTTACATAAGGATTTCGCTTTCTCGCAGTGATGAGATACAAAAAAGATTTCAAAGCCATGTAATAAAATTGCCTTCACCATTTCATAGTGGCACATAGTGAAGACTTTTCAACTCCCGTGAAGCACTAAAGAGGAATGTGAACCCAACCCGTTACATAGAACATTTGGTAGTCATTGATTTTACTTAAGGGTCGATTGAGTGATCATGTTTTAAACTCTTTTGAGCCCTTTGGAGGGCTTTGTGGCATGATATTGCACATCTATTTATGCGTGACATGGATGATCCAATAGCCAAAATTCAAACTCACAAACAGGTTAATATTTATTCTCTATGCAGGGTGGTTGCTGACTTGATGGTCAAAGTCCAATTCTTGCCTACTCACCAGCCAAATCTGATTGGATTTCATCCCAACTGCCATAATTTTCTATGATTACTCTAGAGGTGACACTAAGAATTGATTTTGGACGCCACCTAAGGAACTTTAATGTATTATGAAGACTATTGGTCCTGCAAGCATATTCAGACACACCATCAACACAGAGATATCTTACTTGCAGTGATCTTTCATTTTTTCTGAAGGATGAAGGACTTTCTCAGGGTTGTTATACATGCCATTAAATCAATCTTTTGATTGGATATTCTTTCTCTAATATTTTGTAACCTAACCTTAGGTAGGGTTAGGGTTTCTTTGTTGTAACTCATCTCATTTATGCCTGAACTATAAAGGCAATTTTGTAACACTATTACAGGGATCTTCTTTCTTTCTGTTGCAGAAAACTTATGTTGCTCTATGTTATTACAAGGATCCGGTTAATACTAAGAGTGGGGGGGGGGGGTGAATTAGTAATAAAACAAATCTACAACACTTCACAAAACTATACTGGTAACTACTCAAACAATCTTCTAAGCTGATTTAACAAACCATTCACTCAAGTGTTCATTAACATGCAGACAAAGTAAAGATATCAAATGCACAAATAAAAAATGCATCCACCACATGAACACACAAATTTTTGAAGTGGAAACCTAACTGGTAAAACCACGATGGGAATTAACACCCACAATATGTATTTGCACTCTTTTGGATTGCGCTCGGTTAAAGACCTAGCCCGGTTAAGAGCTCACAATATGCCCAGTTAAGAGTAGACCCTGTTAGGAGTCACCTGATCAAGGGATTTGCCTCAATCATGTTAGGAGCTCTACCTTGTTAGAGGATTTCAAACTCAAGTTAATGAGCCACCCGGTGAAGGGATTTACAATATCAGACCTGTTAGGATCTACCTGGTTAAGGGATTTCAAGTTGTTGTAATTGTTAGGGAACAACAGGGCAAATGATCTGATTACATCACTTCCTTTCTTGCTAGTACAGATCCTATTCAGCACAACTATGCTTCACATGTGCAAACACTTCAAACTAGTTTGACAATACCTTCTTCTCAAACCATCGACACAAAATCTCTTCTCCAACTAGCTCTAAATACACTTTTCAGTTAGGGCAGCTACAAGTCCTAATTACATCAACAAGATACAATGAATTTTCATTTAGCACAGAAAAACACTCTGCTAACATACATTACAGATCATTACAACAAATTTCTAGATGATTTCTTCCATTGAATGATCACTGCACATCGATTTGATAAGCAATCAAACCCTTGTTTCATTCTTCTAAGAGCTTTGTTGTTTCCCAAGAAATTCGATCCTTGTACGCTCTCAAATACCATCTTATAATTACACACAAATTATGACACGCCATCACTAAGTTATGATCATGATAAGATCCACCGCCAAACCTTAAATCATTATCGATTAAAGATCTGATACCAGAATTCATTCTTTTTCACGGAGTTCATAAAAATCAATTATAAATGTGCTTTTTGGTTCACCAAACTTGATGCGATTTCAATCATAGACTCATGGCAATGTTATGAACATATATTCTGAACGCCAACCATCAATTCTAACCGTAATGCATGATTCAACTTCTCCTTCTCCTTCTCTCCTCTCCTATTTTTGCATCCGGTCAAACTAGTTGACATCAATGACAACATATACCTGATCATATCAACTTTACCAATCATCTTCTCATCTCATCAACATCTCCATCTAATGCTAACACTTTGTATTTGTAATTTTTCTTTGCCTTGCATGAATAAAATTAGCCTTCTTGACTTCATTCAATTCTCACAACTTGTGTAACTTGTTATCTTCTTGTTTGAATGCATTCATATCTATTATCCTTTGCATAGTGACTCTGTTGATCCCTCTTTGAATGTCATCTATGGACTAATTTTAGTCTCTCTCACCATTTTTCAAGAATTCCAACCTTCACTCTTTCTTAGGGCACTAATTTGGATGGAGTTTTGTGCATACCTGGAGTAATTTTATTGGTGTTATGTGTAGTTATAGGTAGAGAGATCACAATTCAATCTAGGTGAAAACATTTTTTTCCCTTTCAAGAATTCCTTCTTCCCCTTTCCCCCCCTCAAATCAGTAGAATAGATTTATCGATGTTGGGTTAGACCAACACCTGCATCAAATTAATAAGGAAGACAAACTTCTTTGGAGACTCAACCTCACATTATGCAAGGTCCCACACTTGGAGGTTGTTTTAATGTGTCACAGGGTTTATGAGCTCAAGAATTCATCAAAGGTGCACACTTTTGTGACAAAAGTTTTTGGCACAGTTGGTGGGACCAATTTGTAAGCATTCAAGATAAATTCATACATCAGATAGTTCCACTTTGAGCCATTGGTCATACCATAGTTTTTGGTACGCCCAGTGGGACATACATTTCAACTTCTTTCTATGGATTCAATGATTCTCTTATCAATTCAGCCTTTGGAGGAAATCAATGAAAGAACTTGGCGACTTTGAGGAACAAATTCAGACTCTTGGCGATGACCAGTTGGAGATTTTATGCCAAGAAGACAAACCAAATCATGTTCAAGAGGTAATTTATAATTCATTTAGCTTCCTTATTTAAATTATAGGAGAAGAGAGGGTAGACATTCCTTGTCACTTGTTAGAGGAACACAAGCAAAAGCATCTACATGCCTAAGATTCCACTCTACCCCTCTTACTATAAGGTTATCACAGCCTAGAGGCCCTATCATCCATATCAATAGACTCATATTTGCTATGGTAGTGCCAAGAGCACATATGTTTATCACCTTTATGGAAGTCCCTTAGTTCTAGTCCAAAAGAATGATATCCCAGATGCAACCCTAAAAGCTATACCTTTTTTTACTAGAGAAACCTTTGTCACCACGAATGAACATATTCAAGATTTGGAAAGCACATGAATGGTGTTTGATATCATAGAGGATAATTTTGCATTGAGGCTTCTTGCTTCTTCATTCAAGGGAAATGCCCTACAATGGTACAGGGGTCTTCCCTCTGGCTCCATTCAAGACTGGGATGAATTGGGAGAAAAATTATGCAAACACTTTGAGGAAAAAAGTAACCATATGTCACTTGTGGAGAAGCTAAGTACCATCAAGAGAACACACCATGAGTTCATGGGTTATTTCAATTATAGATTCCAAAAGACGGGATAGCTACCCATCACTGGTGAAGCCTTTATCAAACTATGCTTTCTTGTATTTTCTTAGGGCTTTAAATAATGATATTGATGCAATGATTCAGTCAATGGGAGGAGATAATATTTTAGGAGCTTATGAAACTTCCATAAGGGCAGAAAATTGCTTAATTTAGGTAGGGAAGTTGTCTCCTAGACCTCCAATGCTTTTATTCCTAGTGTAACGGTGAAAAAGGTGAATGGTGGAGATATCAAGAGGAAATCTTTTCTTCCCTCCGAGGAGAGATGAAAGTTTCACTACGGATTTCCCCTCAACACTTTATCCACATTACATTTAAAAGAAGGGGGAATTCAATAGATCCAATCTCTTAGGGAAGAGATTGAATACTAATAAAACTAATAATGAGATAGAAATGATAAGCTAACCCCTCTTTTAGAATGGAAAATGATTGAATTTGTACATTAGGAAATAGGAAATCATCACAAAACAAGATAAAAACTAATAATCAATCACAAATGCATTCATTGCAATGAATCTATCCTAAGACACACTCAATAGAGACATGAAACAAAATCATTCAAAAGCAAAGAAATTATGCAAACCATAGACATGATTTGAATGCTCCTTCCATGCGGCTCCATTGTTCTTCTTTCCTCTCCAAATAGTTGTGGATCTCACCTACAAGTGCACATACATGATTGAAAGCAAGTAGACGGGATTCTTGACCAAGAGTACTAGAAGCTTAGATTTGATAGCCTGATTATCAATTACCAATTACCAAATTAAGGGGTTTGATTGAAGAAATTCATCCAATTTATAGAAGAATTGGAGAGATGACAAGATTAGCATGATTCAATTCAAATGGAAATTGCAAATCAATTATGTCAATTATGACAAATTATGACAAATTATGCACCTTCTATGCAAAATTTGTTGATTGATAATTTAAGACAAATTATGACAACTTCTATGTCAAAATTGATTGATTGTCAATTATGACAAATTTATGACAAATTGACATGTCATTTCCATGAATTTAGGAGAGAAATAGGAGGAAAATGAAATTAGGAATTAGAAAATTAAGAAATTAGGAAATTGATGGAAATTAGGAATTTGAAATTAGGTAAATTAATTAATAATCTTTCATTTATTAATTAATTCACAAAGAGGAATAATTAGCCAATTAAATGAAGATTTAATTGTAATGAGAAGACTTAGGATAAATAAGTAATTTATTAATCCTAAAGGAAGAAAATGATAAGCAAGGTTAAATGACTAAATCACAAAACCCTAGAAGATGAATTAGCAATGTGAGGATGACAATTAGGTCTTGATTGAAGATAATTAATATCGATCATGATTTTGATTTTGGATTGATAAATGACCAATGTGATAAATGATTTGATAAATGCACCAATTGACGAGGAACAATGACAAATTGATCCAAATTGACATAATTGAGACAGACAATGATCGATAGCGAAATGATCGCAAAATGACAAAATTGACAAGAGGACAAAGATTGATGACAAAATAGATTGCAAGATGACAAGACCACGATCGATGACAAATCAATCGCAAAATGACAAGATCGAACATGACAACGACCGATGACAAATCGATCGCAAAATGACAAGATTGAAAATGATAAAGATTGACAACAAATCGATAAGAGGACAAAACCCTAATTAGGATTGACGATGTCCAAAATGATAAGATTGATGATAAGATTAATAAGAGGACAAAACCCTAATTAGGATTGACAATGTCCAGAATGATAACAAATTAGCACGCACATTGATGTGATAGGATAAAATCGATCAAAATCATGATTGGATAGTGTTGTCAACAAGACCAAATTTGAAAGCGAGACCGAATGAAGAATGTAGAAGAATGACTTGATGCTCGCAAATGATAAAA
Source organism: Cryptomeria japonica (assembly GCF_030272615.1). NCBI lineage: Eukaryota > Viridiplantae > Streptophyta > Pinopsida > Cupressales > Cupressaceae > Cryptomeria > Cryptomeria japonica. Next base: position 281,569,222 of record NC_081407.1, on the reverse strand, counting down.
ACCAAGTGTGTGACATAGGAGAAATGTTAATGCGACGCAAAAACCTAAAATGAGGCAATGCGCAAATGTTAAAGTATGACCTCGCAAGCGTTGACCATTTTTAGGTGTCTACATTTTGCCCCTCTTTGAGACAATGCGATTTTAAGCGTTGTTTCAAAGAACAATAATGAAAATGCCCTAGATGCTGACAATGACATATGAAAATGCCCCAGACAATAACAATGATATATGCATGCCCCCTCGAGGAATTGGCCAGAAACATGCAGAAAAGAGGCCAATTGATCGATAAAAATGATAGGATCGAATGGACGGACAATCGGAGATCGGATGCATGAAGGACAAGCAATTGAAGATGCAAAAGACCGCGACCAACATAAGATGGAGAAGATGCACGTCCATCTATGCAATGACAAAGAGCTATAAATGAGACCAAGAGGTGGAAAATTGCTCATTTGCACTAGCTAAAGAGGAGGATTTGTTGCTCTGGACAAGGACACTTGCAGAGAGATGGTGAACATTCCAATGGTGGATCACCTTGGAGAACGTGTACGCACATTCAGATGACTGGACAACGCAGGAGCAACGGTATGGATCTCAAAAACCCATGTTTTCAATTTCATGACTTTTGATTGCTTGTGGGACATTGCGGGGCCCACAGGGGATGCAGAAACTGACTTCTGCGCTTGTGTAGGGCGAATCCTGCGCTTGTGTAGGGTCTTCTGCGCTTGTGTAGGGAGACACAGGCACAAGTTACCTGACACAGGCGCAGGTTCTTGGACACAAGCGCAAGTGTGCATTGGAAACCCTAATTTTGGTCAAAACGGCATGCAAATGCTCCGGAAAGGGGGGACAAGGATAGGATAGGTCAAATGAGATGAAAAACACCCTGATTAGACATGAAAATGAGGAAATGCAACCCGTAGGAGCAAACCCTAAAACTGACAAAATTTGCCCCCAATTGTGATGCAGAGTCGACAGTATCCATTGATCACACGGGAGAACTGACCGGATTGCTTCATGTTACGACATAGACTCAGGAGCAGAGAGAGAGATACCTTAGCAGGACTGGGGATATACTATGTCACATTCATGCCTGAGATTAGGGCAAACATAGGACTGCTTACCGCATTGGCAGAGCCATGGCATTCAGAGACCTCCTCATTCCATCTGGCGACCGGAGAGGCGACAGTGACACTGGAGGATGTATGGCGTATCCTCCGCATTCTAATTCATGGAGAGATGATAGAGTATGACCCAGTGACAGGGAGAGAGGCATTGTGCAGATTGTTTGAGTGCGACGCAGATGAGATGGATATTGTCAAGAGGGAGATTGGCTGGGAGACAATGGCATCAGAGTATGATCGACGATACGTGGTGATAGCCGTGGTGATAGCATGTCTACTGGCAGGAGACAGATGCGGACATGGATTCCCTATTGGATGGGGAAGAGTGCTAGAGTGGATGGTGACAGAGGGGACAGTGTACGCATGGGGACCATGTGTACTGGCTATGCTGTATTTTCAGCTGCATCAGATAGCATATCAGGGAGTGCAGACATTGAGTTGTGGAGTTACACTGGTACAGGTATGGGCATTTGAGCACATAGCCATATGTCGACCGATTACAGAGAGACAGGTTGTACCACACCGACCATATGTGTATTGCTATGGTGGAGCACTGAGACAGGGTCCATTTGGATACGTATTATACTGGCGACATGAGCTAGACAGACTGAGAGAGTTCACATGGAGGCCATATCTTGATTGCCCTGGATGGTCAGATGACAGTGAGGAGTTACCATATTGTAGACAGGAGAGGTACCTGATTGGGCGACCAGTGAATCGCCAGAGAGTGATTGAGATGTACCTGCCAGAGAGAGTCAGATGATAGTTTGGAGAGACGCAGGACGTACCTAGGAGGACTGCATGCTTTGCCCGATCTCATAGAGAGACGAGTCAGTGGGGGAGTATGATTCAGCCACACATAGCATATGCCGACTTTGCAGAGCTACAATAGAGACAGTGGGATTGGAGCTCAGATGTGGCAGATGCCGGGATGACAGATGAGTATGATAGATGGTTTGCACGACGATGGCCAGTGCCATTGACAGATCCGGACATTCCAGTACCGAGGCGACAGGAAGACTTCCCACTCACAGGAGAGGAGGGAGATGATGAGGACGAGGAGGATGAGGACAGGGATGAGGACAAAGACGAGGATGAGGAAGGCGAGGATGAGGATGATGAGGAGCAGGAGGATGAGCCAGATTCAGGCGAGCATGAGGCATTACAGGACATACCCATAGAGCCAGAGACAGCTAGGACAGAGGAGATGGAGATATTCAGGGCTACCATAGCGAGTTAGCAGGACTATATTGCAACATTGGAGAGACAGAATGCCAGCTTGAGGACAGAACGAGATACAACAATAGCTCAGGCATAGCGAGAGGGATAGAGAGTCACTGAGTTCATTGGGTCGATTAGGGATGCCAGTGCACGGGAGATGGCACAGATGCTGGTAGAGACCGGAGAGGAGAGACTGTATTGGAGGACACTATATGAGAGTACAGTTCCACCGGAGCGGAGAGCACCTTCATACTGGGCACGATCGAGGATAGAGAGCAGGTCACGCTCTTGGAGGTCATTGAGCAGCATGGGGGTGAGTGGACCTATGAGACCACCACAGCCAGGACCAGGAGGGACATCATCCGCGAGACATGGTAGGGATGAGGAGGACAGAGGGAGCACCCAGTGATAGAGGCACGTGCTTCTTAGACAGACAGTGGACATAATGTAGTTTGACATGTTGTAGTCAGCCTGTGGGCCATACTTAGGACAGACAGTCCGATTTTGTACTCCGATATTATTATGATATGTGATATGAAATGAATCGATATGATGGGATGCAATGTGTTATGATTTGTAGTTATTTTGCTATGTATGGATGACTTATGTATTGTTTATGAACATGTATGGATGTATTTTTATGTATTTTTGATGTATTTATGAAATGAAATGGATAAAATGCTTGATGTAAGATGTGATGGAATGCAAATGTACTAACCAAATGGATGCAGGATACAACATATGTGTTTGGATATCGGAGCACTAGACCGAACTGACTATCTGGACTGACAGAAGAAATGTTAGTAAGCAGAAATGAGACAGGGGAGAGTTAGAGACAAAGAAAAACTTGCTTTCAATAATGCACTTTGTAGGTGAGAACCTTTATTTTTATGTAGCAAAATGGATGCGTAGCATCATGGCATTGAAGGCCAGAGCTGAAATGCAACCCTTTTTGCAAAAGACAGACACATCACAAACAAACGACAATCACAATCAAAAAAGAAAAAGACCATGAGCCATCCTGGTCACTCTAAATCACTCAGTGACATCATCGAGCAACATAGGAACATGATCGAAGCCAAAGATAAATCAATAAAAAGATAAGATGCACAAAGTCCAACAAATCAAACAAACATCTTGATCTTCATTGTCAAAAGTTGAAAGTGCTGATAGGACAATCATGCTATCTGGTTTCAAGGAATGTGGTACCCCATCTAAGACAGGACACAGTCTGGTTTCGAGTATACCACACCCTGTATAAGACCCATGATAATGTGCCAAGGACGAACGATATTGAGGTTGATTGATATGACAACTCAAATCAGTTTGAATGTCTGGTTTGAGTGAAAAAGTTCATCTGCTAATGTGTGATTTCAATAAAGCACAATGTTGGATTGCGAGTCGTTGGATGTATACTCAGTGATCTTTTTATGCACAGAGGGATCATTTATTGACAAAATGCTTGTTTTGGGATTTTAATGTTTTTGAAATGTTTTTGTGTTCATTTTTTCAGGACATTATTCGATTTTTTTGAGATTTTTTTCAGGACATTATTTGATTTTTTTTGAAGATTTTTTTTTTTCAGGACATTTTAAAATGTTTTTATGATCTTTTTTTCAGGACATTATTTGATTTTTTTTGAAGATTCTTTTCAAGACATTTTAAAATGTTTTTTGAGATTTGTTCAGGACATTTTTAAATGTTTTTATGATCTTTTTTCAGGACATTATTTGATTTTTTTGAAGATTTTTTCAGGACATTTTTCAATTTTTATGATTATGTCAGGACATTTTTCAATTTTTAGGATTATTTCAGGACATTTTTCAATTTTTAGGATTATTTCATGATTTTTGCCCCCAGTGTCTAGCAAGGCAAGGAATATGACAGGTGAATAAATAGGCTTGCTGAAATGATGGTGGATAGAGGGAAGACAAAGGCCTTTTATTATGGAGACAATACAGATGCAATTTTCAAGGGCTATGGCGTGATGGGACAAAAGATTGGATATGACAATGTAAAGCAGGAACATGGCATGAGGGACATGTCAAGAGGTTTTTGAAACCATGTTTAAATTTTGCGTCCTTATGTCAGATCAAGATCAAGGAATGAAAAAGAGTGTATGGATAGTGATAAGATATGGATAGGATAAGCAAGACCAAGAATGGATAAGGGACATGGACTGAAGGTCGGGATAGGATAAGGGATAGTGTCAGAAAGTTGCAATAAGATAGGGAATATGGATGAAAGGTTGTAATAAGAAAATGGATAAATGACCAAAAGCTATGATGGACTAAAAGATGCAAACAAGATGCATGATGCTCATGATGATCCTCAGCCTTGTCAAGATCAAAGGTGGAAAGGGAAACTGGACATGAGGGATGATAGGACAAGGAAGGAGTAATAGGACATGAAGGAGGAAACCTACCCCCAAGTGTGCTGTGCAAGAAGTTCATAGATTACGCATGATGCCTGTTTGCCAGGTTTTCATCATGGTACTTGCCCAAGGCGCCTGTTTGCCAGGTTTTCACCAGTGGACGAATTATTTTTTGCTTTAATTTTTTTTTCTTTTCTTTTTTCTCTCTTTTTTTTTTTTCACTTTTTGTTTTTTGTATTTTGACTTTTTCAATAGAAGATGGACACATGATAGGGGATGGAAGAAGGACTCAAGCATCTTTTTGTTTGGATAGTAGCCTTGAAAAAAATGGACCATGACCGTTAAAAGTATGCTCAAAGACGTTGGTAGGATAAGGACATGGAAAAAGAGGTGAAACTAAGGCAAGGATTTATGCAAAGGATTGGATCAAAGGGATGGAAGGATGGAAAATATGCATTGGATAATAGGTAGGGTATTGGAAGAATTGGGCTTCAGTGGATGGAAATGAAGGCAAGATCAACATTGGCACACACCTTGAGGGGTGATGGACTGATGGAGGAAAGACGTATTTTGGATATTGAGATTTTGACGAAGGAAAGGCTATGGATTTTGGGACATAAGGGCCCAAAACGGATGAAGAAGGTGGTGGAGAAATAGACTTGGAAGGTTTGGATGAAGGAACAACAATTTTAGATGCCAATCTAGGTTGTTCTTTTTGTGCTTCAAGGAGCTTCTTGGGGATCCACATGGTTTTCGACTTTTCATGCTTTTGTGGTTCCTTGGAGTGCATTTCTTGCAAAAGGGATTTAGGAACCCATATATATTTTGACTTTGATTTATTTTGCTCAGTGGGCCTTTGTGGCCTTTTGGATATTTCTTTTTCTTTATATATCATATTGTTCTTTGTTTTGACATGTTGATTATATTGGACATGTTGATCCTTGAATACATGTGGATTTCTAGACTTATGACTTTTATGCTTGGCATCCAAATTGCTTGGAGGGGAAAAGGAATGTATGGATGGATATGAATGAAATGGAGTTCTTTTGGATTGATGAAATTTACTCAAGGATGTGTGCCTTTGCTGATGGTGCATAGGAGATGGAGGGATATAGGGACCTAGAATGGATGGAAGCGATGATGGGGAAGGTGGACATTTGGATTTTGACTTTGAAGGGATACCAGCATCTTGAGAGTGAGTTGTGTAGACATGACCCTTAACATTTTCTTTCACATGAAGGGATTCTTGCTCATGAAGGTCTACTCCTTTGCCTTTATGAATATCTTGACTTGTAGGATACTCTTTTCTTTGGGAAGAAGACGCGAGTCCATTATGAGGTGGATATGATATGAGAGAAATAATGAGATCTTGAAGTGGATCGGATTTCACCAAAGTGGAAGAACCCATTATGCATGTCGAGGGTTCATGAACATCTTGCACTGACACGTTAGAATCATGAAGGGGATTAGGATCATGAGGGCGATTAGGATCATGCAGTGGACATAGTTCAATGATAGGCTCTTCAAGAGATGGAATGGGAGAAATAATGGGATCATCAAAAGAAATACGATCTTGGAGTGTATATGGAGTATTAAGACAAGGAGATGGAGGAACGAGTGGATCTTGTGGAGGATCTGAAGGAATAATTTGATCTTGACAAGGAGGAAGATCATTGGAATCCTCTTTAAAGGTGTTTTTCTCTTGACTTTCAATGGGATCATCGGAAAGGATGGAAAGGATATCTTGATCTTTCTTAGGAAGTGGAATGTCAATGGGATTTGAAAGGACATTTTTTTCATGAAATGGAAGGGGATCATTTGGGATTGGATGGACTGGGATATCTTGATCTTGCTCGGGGAATGGAGTGTCAATAGGACTTTGGATAGGATGGACAAGAATAGGGGAATCATCGTGAGTGTCTAGGAACATGGGGTCCTGGTCAACAATTGGATGGGATGATAAGGTTTCAGGATCTTGATCTTGATTTTCTTGAGGACTCATTTCTTCGTGCTCTAAATTATCCTCTTGACATGGGGTTGGACTTTGGATATGCATGGGGGATTTTGGCGAGGTATCAATGCTTTGGCATGAAGGGGATGCACTTCAAACATTTGTGATGGATTCTGGCAAGGAATCAATGCTTGAACATGAGGAAGAGGGACTTCGAATGGGGTCCTCTAAAATAGGTAATGGCAATAAAGTGCATGGTGGCATTGGGTCTTGTATTTCTGAAACATGACAAGGATGTGCATCATGAATTGGATTATCATGGCAATCAATTATGGATAGCTCTTGGATAATTGCATCCTTGGGTGTATTGTTTGATGAGAACAATATGGAAGGTTCTTGTGAAACTTTTAGAGGTGTAGGGATAGATGCCACTGGAGCGTCAATTTGCTTGTGGGGGGATGAGGCATTGCTAGACATAAGTGTATTATCTTGATCTTCCTCAATAAACTCACTTGGTAATTTCCTTAAGAGCATTGCAATAAAGCCACCTCTCTTTCGAGGTTTTGACATAGTTGTATTTGGAATTTGAACTTGTTTGGCAAGAATTTGGTTTTTGTTTGATGTCATGTTTTGATATTGGACTTGATTCAATTGTTCTGACATGTTTGAAACTTGGCTAGGTGTGTGTTGCAACCTTTGTTTTTGAATGTTTGGTTGTTGTTGTTGACATTGATATTCCACCATTGGTTGAACCATTTGTTGACATTGTATAGGTCGTTGGACATATTGTTGAAATTGGACCATTGGTTGTATTGGTTGTATACGTTGAACAATTGGTTGAACCATTGGTTGTATTGGTTGAAAATCTGATTGATAGTAACTTCTTGTTCTTGTTGTGGAGGCACATAATGTTGAAATTGATGTTGTCTCTTTTCTTGAAATTGTTTCATCATCTCTATTTGTGAGAGGAGAGCTGGTATGTCTGATCGTTCGATAAGAGACCTTACATCAATTGGCTCAATATTTGGATTTCGACCTGGAAGTTTTTGAAACATTTTGGACATTTGTGATCTATTCTTCTCAATGTTTTTCACCCTTTGTTCCAATATCTCCTCTTCTTGAGTTAGTTTCTCCTCTAGTTTTTGTATTTGGACATTTACATCATCATGAAAAGTTTGATCAATGTTGCTTTGTTGTTGGGTTGGATAGAATTGTGATTGCATTGTTGGTTGATATGTCAAACTTTGTTGTATCATTGGTGCTTGGAACCTTGTTTCAATAGACATGTCACTATGCAAATGCAATATTTTTGGAATTTTTCAAGGATAATGTATGATATGCAACTAAATGCAAACTAGATGAATGAGAATGCAATCTATGGTTTTTGGTTGTTTTTTAAGATTTTGACAAACTTATGAATGCAAATCTAAGAGAGGGACCCTTGGGAAATTGGAATGATGTCTGGACCTCAAAGGACAAAAGGACTAAGTGACAAAGGACAAGGTGACAACGTCTCCCCTATATGCTTGGATACTAAGCTAGGTTTGACCAAATGATATTGATGACAAAAGGACAAAAGGTTTGATAAGGTCTAGACTTCTTAACAATGACTTAGGGTTTATCAAAGATTTGGATTACTCAAGTATGACAAAACCTAATTTTGGCACTATATGCAAAGGGACAATTACTATGCAAGTGACCCTAATATGACATGATAATGACTTAAGCTTAATGAAGAGACTTAGGATATGCAAGTGCAAATGTATGACAATGGTATGACTTTAATGCAAGAGGACACATGCAAATGGATGACTCTTATTGAAAGGAGTATGACTTAGGTGAAACCTAACCTTGGTACTTGACAATGAACTTTGCAAAATGCAACCTAGGATGAACCTAAATGTAAGTGACATGAATGTTGAGACAAGATTTTGAACAATGTTTGCTAACCATTTTTGGAGATGAGTTTTTGAACTTTGTTGAACTTTTTGTTGGATGAATGTCTCTTGTGTTTAATCTTATGTTAGATCAATTTGCCTTGTTCTTGAAATGAGATACAATTCAACTTTTGACAAGAAAAGAATACAAGATATTGCAACTTAGACTCAAGACAATCATGCTCATTTCCACATTTCTTATGATAGGCAAGGACATTAGGTACTTGAGAGGTAGACTCATTATGGGATTCAAGGAGAATACATAGATGCTTGACCCCACGGGCTCCCCTCCATGGCACTCACTTCTCAGGGCAGCCAAGCATCACTCCCCATGGAAATCTCCCCATGGCGAACTTAGTATCTCTTCCAAGTATCCGAGTTTGTCCTTCTCAAGCAACTAGAAGGGTTTTTGGCCTCTAAAAACAAAGTGTTTAGTAAGGATTTCTGTTAAGCATTACTCCTTGATGTCACGCAAGCGTGATTGAGACATTAAGCCCATCAAGATACCAAACAAATGTAGTCGCGCAAGCACGATTTAGACCAAGAGGCCCTACTTAGATGTTGATATGAGAAAGAGTTCAAGGGTCATCACTTCCCAAGTAACTGCAATTCCCACGTAATACTTCCTTCAAAGCTTTCGCTCATCGGGTATTTTTTTATAGTGAGTTAGAATGCCAAGGAATTCTAGCCGTACTCACTTTGGGTCGTTCCCTTCTCACGATTATCACTTGCTTGCAAAAGCAAAGTGGTCGGGAAGGCAGGCCCTCTAAATGTGACACACAATCAACAATACAAGCATGGTATCAAAGATCTGGATTTCTGATCACCCTAAGAAGGATGAGAGCATACTCTCCTACTCCAATGTCATACTCAACAATCAAAGCAAACAAATGTTCATTCCAACCTATTTAGAAATCACTAGGTGCCTAAAAATTAAATGCAAACACAAAGTTTGATTATTTCTCCAAGGCAACCTGCAAAAAACCCAAGTTAGGAGTTTGATACGCTTATTCTTTGACTTTCGAATCTGCACAAAGCATGTTAGTAGTTTGATTTATTGTCTTTGCCATGCGTATGCCAAGATTCTGCACAGATAATTAGTACCAAAAACCAAAAAATAGAAAACAGAATGCAAAAACAAGACAATTTTCAAGTAAAACACTGCATTTTTACCTCTGTTCTAGACTTTACACAGGCGCAGAAGTCATGACACAAGCGCAGAAGACATGACACAGGCACAGAATGTCTTCAACACAAGCGCAGAATGCATAACACAGGCGCAGGTTGTCTGACACAGGCGCAGAAGTCTCCAGAAAACCCTGCACGACCCTGTTTTTGGGTTTTTTTGGCCTGCAAATCAACTTGAGAGCACTCAAAACACCATAAAGAGGTTAGAAGGTTAGTTTTCACGTCGGGTTCACCAATTAATGTACGTTAGGAAATAGGAAATCATCACAAAACAAGATAAAAACTAATAATCAATCACAAATGCATTCATTGCAATGAATCTATCCTAAGACACACTCAATAGAGACATGAAACAAAATCATTCAAAAGCAAAGAAATTATGCAAACCATAGACACAATTTGAATGCTCCTTCCATGCGGCTCCATTGTTCTTCTTTCCTCTCCAAATAGTTGTGGATCTCACCTACAAGTGCACATACATGATTGAAAGCAAGTAGAAGGGATTCTTGACCAAGAGTACTAGAAGCTTAGATTTGATAGCCTGATTATCATTTACCAATTACCAAATTAAGGGGTTTGATTGAAGAAATTCATCCAATTTATAGAAGAATTGGAGAGATGACAAGATTAGCATGATTCAATTCAAATGGAAATTGCAAATCAATTATGTCAATTATGACAAATTATGACAAATTATGCACCTTCTATGCAAAATTTGTTGATTGATAATTTATGACAAATTATGACAACTTCTATGTCAAAATTGATTGATTGTCAATTATGACAAATTTATGACAAATTGACATGTCATTTCCATGAATTTAGGAGAGAAATAGGAGGAAAATGAAATTAAGAATTAGAAAATTAAGAAATTAGGAAATTGATGGAAATTAGGAATTTGAAATTAGGTAAATTAATTAATAATCTTTCATTTATTAATTAATTCACAAAGAGGAATAATTAGCCAATTAAATGAAGATTTAATTGTAATGAGAAGACTTAGGATAAATAAGTAATTTATTAATCCTAAAGGAAGAAAATGATAAGCAAGGTTAAATGACTAAATCACAAAACCCTAGAAGATGAATTAGCAATGTGAGGATGACAATTAGGTCTTGATTGAAGATAATTAATATCGATCATGATTTTGATTTTGGATTGATAAATGACCAATGTGATAAATGATTTGATAAATGCGCCAATTGACGAGGAACAATGACAAATTGATCCAAATTGACATAATTGAGACAGACAATGATCGATAGCGAAATGATCGCAAAATGACAAAATTGACAAGAGGACAAAGATTGATGACAAAATGGATTGCAAGATGACAAGACCACGATCGATGACAAATCGATCGCAAAATGACAAGATCGAACATGACAACGACCGATGACAAATCGATCGCAAAATGACAAGATTGAAAATGATAAAGATTGACAACAAATCGATAAGAGGACAAAACCCTAATTAGGATTGACGATGTCCAAAATGATAAGATTGATGATAAGATTAATAAGAGGACAAAACCCTAATTAGGATTGACAATGTCCAGAATGATAACAAATTAGCACGCACATTGATGCGATAGGATAAAATCGATCAAAATCATGATTGGATAGTGTTTTCAACAAGACCAAATTTGAAAGCGAGACCAAATGAAGAATGTAGAAGAATGACTCGATGCTCGCAAATGATAAAAACCAAGTGCGTGACATAGGAGAAATGTTAATGTGATGCAAAAACCTAAAATGAGGCAATGCGCAAATGTTAAAGTATGACCTCGCAAGCGTTGACCATTTTTAGGTGTCTACAAAATTATGTGTTTTCAAGACTAAGTGTAAAAGTAGCAAAGAACTGATTATAACTCAGGATAGAAGCGTGAGATGAAGCTGTGCACCTGGATTTGGCTACAATATGTCAAGATGAAGCTGCCTTGCAAATTTGAGGAAAAGTTGTTAGGACCGTGCTGAAAGTGTGCACGGTCCTCTAAAAAATCCGCGAAATGAAAAGGGTTTTTCCGCCTCTGCAAATGCAGTTTGAATCTGCAAACACAGCTGAGCACCTGCAACCTACACACAAAAAAGAGAGGAAAAGGGGTTGGGATTGGGGGTTTTCCTTTAGGTGAAACCCTAGTTTGGGAATTAACCAAATGATGAAAGAAAGTACTTGCAAGTAAATATAAATGAAAGACTGAAATGTAATTCACCTCAAGGTAGGTTGTAGATAGAATGTAGGTAGATTTGCTTATATTGAATTGAATGTTGAAAGGGATATCCTCTTCAATGGTTGAATCCTTGACTTGAATGCAACACCTAGCATTGAAGGGAGACTTGAGAATGCTCAATGCTGGAGAGGAATGCTTGAATGCTTGAACTCATGTAAACTTCCTAGTCATCCAACTTATAACTTCTACAAATGGGAAGGACAAATGCAACTTATATACTCGTCAATTAGGGTTAATTGATCGATTTTTTTTGACTAGCCGACATAGGGAATGTTTTTCTCGCTTTATTAAAAGGCCAATGCAAAGATAGGATAGAGGGGGGCCCCAAATAGGGAAAGTACGTGCCACACCCCTATCCTAGGGGGGAAAGGGGTGCCACACCTTTGTCCCACCCTTGTCTCAAGATAGGAAGTAGGTTTAGGCAGTGTGAAGGGTAGAAAAGTGCAGTTTCTGGGGATGAGCAAGTCATGGGTCTCTGATCAGGCTTGGGGATTCAAATCTATAATGTGAACACCCTAATATGGTCACAAATTGCAAGGGTCACAATTTTATGATACTACACCTAGAGGCTCCTACACAACAGCCTACCTTGGCACCCATATCGGTGGCATCAACAAGTCAATTTCTCACACCTGTACCTACTCCATTATCTTTAGAATTTAAGGAGCTAAAAACCTTGCTATAGACATCACTTGATACCTCAATGTAGAAAATGAACCAATGAATGTAGGGATTTGGGAATGAACTAGTTTCAATCAAAAGGTAGTTGTTGCAGGCCAACATGGGTCATTACCAACCATCAAATCATAACTATCAGTAGAGGTCTAACGTTCAAGGGAAAAACCAATGGAGTAATTCTAGGCCCTTGAATAGTTTGAATCCTACGACTGCAAGTACCTCAAGAGAATTGATACCAACACAAAACAATCTTGCTCAGGAGAAAGAATGGTGCAATCAACCTCATAATCATATTGCTTGCCAAAATGGAGAGTTCTCTTAGGCCTTGATGGCACAAAATGAACCAACTTTAGGACAACAACAATTTGGTGATTGCCCAAACCATCCACAAGTAGATTCCCTTTTCATGAATTGATTGGAGGCTGACTTTTGTTGTATTAATCATCAGATAAACAGTGATCATGTCACTAGAAATACAAGATCCAAAAAGAGGGCCATAGATGCTAATGCTACTACAATAGCTCAGGCTTCACAAGTGGCCATGCAATTTTCAACACCATGTTGGCAAGAGACATTGTTCTGGTAAATATTGATGCATGAGGAATACTTAAGAGTTGTCATTGATGGAAACTCAGTCCAGAAATCATATTCAGTGTACATGGATTTGATTTATTAGAAGTCATATTGTTCATGAGGCATAAGTCTGGAAGGTGGAACACAGTAACAGGAAGAACATGCGTACAATGTGCATATCTTGATTTTGGTTGTATAATCTTGGTTACAGTGATAAAGGTAGATGATTTGAGGTTCAAGGAAGATTATTCTATAATCTTGATATATGGTGTTGATTCATGAGTGAGATTAAAGGTCCAACATTTGGTAATTCAGTTAGAGTAGAGTTATTTTGGTGTAACGTGTGTTGCAGGATCTTAGGGTTGATTTTGGTGATTGGTTTTGTGATCAAGGAGATTGGGCCAACTTGTATGAATCTTGTTATCATTTTGTTTGGGTCCACATATGGATTTGTGGGCAGATTGAGCTGGCTTGGTGATACACATTTCATGTTGCGTGTTATGCAGTTTATGGAACCCGACATGGAATTCATTTATTTTGTTGGTGTAGATATATAAGATCGATTTGGTTGAATATTTTGGTGAATGTAATGAGCACGAGAAGTTTGTATGAGCAAATGTGTGAAGCCTGGTGAATGCGATTGAAGGTTTTGATGGTCCTGTGTATGACAGTGCAGGAAAACAAAGCAGAGGGACAAAACAGTTGCAGAAGTTAATCTTAGCCTAACGAAAACTGCTATTTGGAATATGTAGATGCTATACTTTAGTTCATTCATTATTATAATCAATTGTAATAACTTGTAAGGCAGTGAGCCTTCCTCCTGATTGTAGCCCTATTTTGTATTTAAGTAATGAGCTTTAGGCAGTGTGCCTGAATGCAAGTGCATTCCCCTTACGTAATATCATCATACTCTTGGCCATAGTATAATAATATTGTGGGTTCAAATCCCACCATGGTATTTCCCTTTATAGGTTTCCACGTAAAAATCTTGGTGTTATGGTTGTTTGGTTGACTGCTTTATGTTTCTGCACTTTACTTTCATTCTTATGCATTCGGTGGTTTAAGAATTATCTTAATAAGTTTGTAAATTGAAAACACTAATTCCCCCCCCTCTCTATGTTCATTGATTCCAACATGCCAAATATATTTGATAAGGTGGCTGCTTTAGATAAAGAGAAAGACTTGACTCAAAATGTTAAGTATGAAGAACCACCTAAAGCTCCTACATAATCAAAGCTTGACCTTATTACTACAAAGGCTCCTACTAAGGTTGTGGTTCCATTCAACATAGCTGAGGAAATGAAGAAGACTAGCCTTAATGTCTCTATGTGGAATGGTCTTTCTATTCTATCTCAGAGAGATTTAATTCAAGAAGCTCTAAAGGATTTAAATGTTGTAGAGATTACAAGCAAAGGTTGCATCTCTTCAACTCCTACAAGTTTGGTACAACATATGGAGGTAGAGAATTCAAGGAAAATTAGTAGGCCTCTTCCCTTCTATCTTTCCTTAATTATAGGAAATAATATTGTTCATAATTGTATGATAGATAGTTGGGCTAGTAGTTCAATTATACCTAAGGGAATAACTGATCACCTAGGTATCAAATATGAGCCTATATCAAGGGGGGTTGTGCAACTCGATGGCACATAAATTCAGACCATGGAGGTTATTAAAGAGCTAAATTTGATCTTGCATGCCTACCCAGTTTGTAGTGTTTTGCAAGATATCTAAGTAATTGACCTCTAGGCCTACTTCACCATTTGTCTATCTAGGGAATTCAATGATAAGATAGGTGGCTACCTATCCCTGGATTGGTCTCACATGTTGTTTGGGAGAAGATATGGTACAACAGTTACCATTAAGGCATAACATATTGCTTTAGACCATGTTGAACCCTATACCACAATCCCTATTAACAAGAATTGCACCCTCCATGAGGAGAAAGAAGATGTTTCAATCAGAGATCCTGCAACTTAATTGGAGGAGGTTCTTGGTTGTCTACTTGATGAGTGGGTAGATGCATTTTAGTTTGATCCCATTGATGAGGTCAATGACATTGAGCTTGGCATGTATTGTATTCGTGAGGAAAATGCCCCCATTCCTAATCTTTCCAAAGAGAGAAATGATATGCAGGGATTATGGGATGTATTCTTTGATGGATCAAGGAATAAAAATGGTGTAGGAGCTGAGGTATTACTTATTTCTCCTAAAGGGGAGAAATATTACTTTTCTTTCAGACTTCATTTTAGCTACACTAACAATGTAGTTGAGTATGAAGCTTTTATTTTGGGTCTCCAAATGACACAAAGAAGAGGAATGAGATCCTTAAAGGTGTATGGAGACAATGAGATGGCTGTGAATTAGATGAGAAATCAGAGTATCACAAAGAACAACCTTCTCAAGTACTGTAAGCATAGAGAATGGGACCTAATTGAAGGGTTTGGGCCTTCAATATTTCTAGTGTCCCTAGAAATCAAAATAAACATGCTGATAGATTAGTATTAGTTGGTGCTCAACATGATATTGTATATCATGTTGCAACAGAGAAAGGACATCAAATCAGACTTGTGGTGAAACTTGCAATGCTTGATAACCAAGTGAATTGGTAGGTCTTTTATTTTGATAAGCAAATTGTAAACTTTCTACAAGATGAGGTATAGTTCTCACACAAGAAACAAGCCCTGTTGCAATACCAATATGGAGATAAAATTATGCATCTTAATTCTAACAAGCTGCCCAAGGGATTGTTCACCTTGGAAGAAATATTCAATACTAATGATCAAATGAAGGGTAGAGCTATGAACTTGGCCACAAGGAAAGGAGACTACAAATAAATATCCATGAAGGAAAGAAAAGTTCTTAACTTGGGAAAGGCATGTTCCCAAATAGATCAAAATATTTTTGTAAACCTTTGTCAAGAATATGGTGATGTTTTTTCTTTTACATATGAGGATCTAAAAGGGTTTGACCCTAGCTTAGCTTAGGATACCATAGAGCTTGATCCTAATGCTAAGCTAGTTGGACAAAAGGAACGACCCACAAACTCCAAGGTTGAGCCCTTGATGAAGAAAGAACTATCCAAGCTTATATAATCTAGCATTATTTTTCCAATCAAGCATTATTCCTGGGTAGACAATCTTGTTCCAGTTCATAAGAAGAATGGGGAAATCAAACTGTGAGTAGACTTTAGGCATCTCAATAGAGCCTCCCTCACAGATCATTATCTCCTTCCTTCCATGGAATAAATTTTAGTCAAAGTTAGTGGCTCTAAAATATTTTCATTCTTGGATGGATACTCAGGGTATAATCAAATCCTAGTCTAGGAATCAAACCAATAGAAAACTACATTCACTACTAAATGGGGTACTCATGCCTATTGTAAGATGCCTTTTGGACTAACAAATGCAGGTGCAACTTTCAAAGAGCCATGGATATGCCCTTTAAGGGAGTATTAGCAAAATTTATGCTTGTGTATCTTAATAATATCATTGTATACTCCAGACATGCAATAGATCACTTTGCACACCTTGAGCAAGTATTCAAGAAGTTCAGGGAATATGGTGTTTTCTTGAAACCCAACAAATGTGTTTTTGCCACTCAGTAGGGAAATATTTTGAGACACATTGTATTCAAGGATGGTTTGGCCATTGATCCAAAGAGAGTGGAGGCCATTGTGTCCCTTCCACTCCCAAGTCACAAGAAAGGCTTACAAAGTTTCCTTGGGACAATTGATTTTGTAAGAAGGTTCATCCCCAACTTGGCTGCTATGGCGAAACCTCTTACAACCATGCTAAAGAAGGAAATGATATTCAGTTGGGACAAGGAGGGTAAGGAAGGCTTTGATAAGATCAAACAAGTCATTTCTTAGGCTCTTACTTTGGTTAATCCAAATTATGAGAAATACTTCATCCTCTACACTTTGGGAGGAGAAGCAAGTATATATGTTGTCCTAACACAAGTAAATCAGGATGGGTTGGAGCAAACCATTTCTTTTTTTAGTGAGGGCCTAAAAGAATATGAGCTCAAGTATAGTTATGTTGATAAATAGGTCATCATAGTTGTTAGAGCATTGAAAAAAATTAGATATATGCTCTCTAATAATCGTATCTAGCTCCTAGTTCTACATGCCAGCGTTAAAATTTTTCTCTTGAATAAGGACATAGGTGAGAAGAGAGTTGGATGGATTATAAAGGTCATGAAATATAACCTTAAAATCAAGATAAACAAGATAGTAAGAGGTAGAGGACTATGTGAGTAGTTTATTTCAATATTTGGAAAAAACCTAGAGGTTTCCCTCTTGTTGCAAGAAGAAGAGAAACTTGATAGGCAAGGAGATGCACAAACTGATTGTTTTGAGAACATGAATACCTTCCTAAAGGATGGTAGTTATCCTCCTCATTTTTATAGAACAAAGAGAAGGAATCTTAGGTTGCAATCCATCCCTTATGCTTTGGTGGATGATATTGTATTCAAAAGAAACCTGAACGGTGTCTTGCTAAGGTGCATAACAGGAGATTAGATCAATAGGTTGTTAGAATAATTGCACAATGGCCCCTCAGGTAGCCATTCCTTATCTAGAACCAAAACCATGAAGATCATGAGGGCATGTTATTATTGGCCATTCTTATTTAATGATGCCCACTGGTAGGTTAGACAATGCAAAGAGTGTGCACTCTTTTCAGGCAAACAAAGGTTAGCTGCCCTCCCTCTTCATCCCATTCAAACTGATCAACCCTTTGCACAATGGGGCCTTTATTTTATTGGTAATATTAATCCTCTATCAAGTTTAGGCCATAAGTGGATTTTATATACCATAGATTATTTTACTAGGTGGACAAAGGCAGTTGCTTTGAAGGATGCAACTGAGAACTCAATGGTGCAATTCCTTGAGGGGATTGCAACTAGATTTGGAGCCCCTTCCACAATCATATCAAATAATTCCAAAGCCTTTGTTGGATCTCAGATAATCTTATGGGAAATCCAACATGATGTGTACTTGAAAACATTATTAAATTATTACCCTCAAGGCAGTGGCCTAGCCGAGTCCTCCAACAAAAATCTCATCAAGATTGTCAAAAGGACTCTTGATGATAATAAAAGGTCTTGGCACCTTAAGTTGGGAACAACCCTATGGGATGATAGAATCACTCCAAAAAGAGCATTAGGTAACTCACCCTTCATGTTAGTAAATGGAAGGGAAGCAAGGCTTCCCTTATCTCTTGAGTTACCTTCTCTAGATTTAGCACACCAATTGGAGCTCCTAGAAAATAATGCCATGTCAATCAGGTACACAGAACTCACAAAGCTGGAAAAAGTTAGAGAAAGGGTTGTGTAGACCCTAAGTGTCCATCAAGGACAAGAGAAGAGATATTTTGACTAGAGGGCCACTTTTAGGACCTTCAAGGTTGGAGACCTTGTCCTAAAGTGGGATGCTGATAGAGAAAAACCAAGGAGACACTCAAAGTTTGATGCTATTTGGAGTGGTCCTTATGTGATTATAGACTAGAAGGAGGAAAATTATTTCAATTTACCTAGGCTAAGTGGTGAAGCCCTCCCTACTGTAGTTAATAGTATTCACCTTAAGGCTTGTACTTATGGTGGGTTTCTGGTTCTTTTTGTAAACATTTTCTAGTTTTTGTTCCAAGAAGTGCACATGCAGAGGTTGTTCTTCTAGAATGGAATTTTTTTGACATCCTACTGTAATACCCTAAAAATGGTCATCTAAATCATGGACCCCTAATCTCGACTACATCAC
Organism: Cryptomeria japonica; assembly: GCF_030272615.1. NCBI lineage: Eukaryota > Viridiplantae > Streptophyta > Pinopsida > Cupressales > Cupressaceae > Cryptomeria > Cryptomeria japonica. The sequence goes on along the minus strand of NC_081407.1, from coordinate 281,550,191 downwards.
CAAGGTCTTAGCTAAAGGCAATTAAATCAATCTTGAGCATCTGAATAATTAGTTCCTAAATCATCAATGTTACATCGCAAATTAATCACTTCAATTAAATATATCATCAAAATCTCTTTAATCAATTATTTTATTTATTTAATTAAATATCTTATCATATTTAATTAATAAATCAATTTGTCATTAAATCATCAAAAAAGAGTTATTTTGAAAAAGAAATCAATTTGAGATGATTTGAAAAAGAAATTTCAAAAAAAGGAGCAAAAATTTAATAAAAGGGAATAAATCAAAGAAAGCTTTCTTTAAGAAAGGAAAATGGAATAAATCAGTTTTTCTGATTTTATCTTAATTTTAGTTCAATCTTATTTCCTTCAAATTTGAAGAAAGAAACCAATCACATCAAATCACCTGGAGTGTGCTTCCTCTTGGAGAATCTCGACCGCTCATCAGCAATCAATCTCGACGATCGCTTTCTCTCTGGATTTTTTATAAATTTAGGCTATATTCTCTCAATCAATTATTTTAGAGATTTTATTGTTATCATGCTGGTTTTTCTCTAGTCATTGAGAACATTGCATCTTAGTTCATTGCATATTTGCTTAATCATGTTAGCTTAATTTGCTTAATATTGCATCCATCTAGCTTAATTTTCTTAATCTTGCATCCATCTAGCTTAATTTGCTCAATCTTGCATTCATATAGATTAAATCTTGCATCTTGATTTAGTCTAGTCACTAGTATTGCTTAGATAATTTGAGAGCAATTCTATACTCACATATTTTAGGAGGCAATAGGTCTATTTTTTATGGTTTTACATTTATTGATTTTGATCAGCTAACCATGCATGCAATGACTTATTGAGTGTTTGTGTTTCAGCTACAGATTCCAAATTTCACTCACATTTTTGGTGCCCACCGTGGGGTAGGAAACTCAAATTTTTGGCCTCGCAGACCATCAAATTCTCATTTTTCAGATTCTGTCCATACATTCTCTGCAAAAACTCGTACGATATTATATTCATTACAATACAATAATCTATCTTCTGTCGTACAATCAAGTAAAAAACTCGTACGAATCACTGTTTTTTCGTACGATCATGTGAGAAAACTCACCCAAATTTATGTTAGTTGTCATACAATTATTTATCTTTTGTCGTATGGTCTGGTGAGAATTATCGTATGGTCAAGTGGGAAAACTTGTACGATTTTTTGCTCTTTCTTATGAAAAATAGAGAGGTTTTTTTAGGGCTTTTCTGATGTGAATTTGCTGATGCTAACGCTGACCCTTCTATGTTCTCTATTTATCTAATGTTTTGGACAACCTAATAAGTTTTTGCAGAACGTTCGTTAAATAATTTATCGCTCAAACTTATGCTTGTCAAAGAATCTATTACTCAAAAACAATGACTACTGATTCTTTGTTTTTGCAAGCTACCTAAGGAGATGCAAGCAAACTTTTGTGTATTCTTAATTGTTTTCTAGGCACCTAAATTGCGATGTGGTAAATGAACAAATTTGTTTTTCATGTTTGAGAAAAGTATACAAGGTAGGAGAGTATGCTCTTGTCTGCACAGACAATCAGAAATCTAGACCCTTTAAGCTTTTCTAGTTTGAGATTTGTGTTCCTTTTAGCGGGTGTGTCACAGTGGGAAAAAGTAATCACCCTATGAGAATGACCCAAGTGAGTATAGCTAGACCCAAGCATTCTGACTCACTATAATAAATAGGCCTCTTTGAGATTAAAGTCTCAAAGGATGGAGTTATTTGAGTTTTCTCTTTGAGATCTCTCATATCGGACATTTTGTAGGGCATTATGGTCTCAATCACGCTTCCGTGACTACATCTTGTTTCGGTACCTTGTTGGGCAATAGGCCTCAATTGGTCTTGTGTGACTTCAAGGGGTAATTTCAAATGGAAATTCTTACTAATAAATCTAGGATAAATGCCACCCAGTTCACCTTTGAAAGGGGGATAATCATTGTGCAAGAGAGATAGTAAATCTCCCAAGATACTTGCCATATCATGCCCTCATTAGCATTTGGATTCGGCTAATACGGCGTTGAGAATCCATTGTGCGAGACTCAATGGATGCACTCTAATTAGCTATTGGGTGTGTACCTTAGTTTGCAAGCAAAGGTTTTCTCTCTCAGCCAACTTCCTTAGGATTAGCATGTTGTGCTTGAATTTATTTTACATCTTGTGTGTTTGCTATGTCTTTGTCCTTGAAACTGAAATTGAAACCTTTAACAATCAATTGAAATTGGAAAAAAAATCAAAACATCAAAATTCAGTGGTCAAAACCTTGTTCTTGTCAAAAAATTGTCCTTTGTTCAGTCCTGTGTCATATGAGTCAGAATCCTAGGGTCCTATTTTTGCTAGTTTTTTGTACTATCTTGTGAGAATTATTGTCTGATAACACATAAATTGTCGTACGAGTTTGTGCTATTTATTGTAACTTTTTACAACTTAAAATAGTATTCCAGTTTGTCATCTAGTAACCTATTCATTGTTGTATAGTCTTGGGAAGTTTGTCGTACGAATATCTATTTTCATCAGTCCAGAAACCTGTGTTTCTACGTGCCTTTTTAGATATCTGTCATACTTGTTTGATCAATCCTTATACATCACAGTGAGCATATACCTAGTCTTTTTCATTGTAAGCATAGTAATCTTGATAGTATACCCGTGCCGTTGTGTTACATGATTTTGTCAATTATATCCTAGCCACTTCAATCAATCATCCATCAATCTGATCCACTTAGTTCACACATTATACATGATAGATAATTCCTGAAACTAGACTTGGTCTCAATCTCTTCATCCAATCATCACCTCAAACAAACATCTAGATTTGATTTGATCTTAACATTTGTATCACTTCTAGCTCCATATCACATCAATTGTAAATGCCTGTTCAAACCAGGAGCTCTTCTAAGAATTTCGACGAAAGTAAGAGGCAGTATTACTCATTACAAACTAATCCATTCTTTCAAGAACAACCAACCTCTGACAAACCTTCGTCATCAAACCAACCAATTTTTGATCAACCCTTATCTTCCAATATGTCTATGGAAAGACAAGAAAAAGAGGCTTCTAAATGTAGTGCTCAAGATAACATTAGCACTCAAGCTACCAATAGTGACACCTCATCTAGTGATTTTGTATCTTCTGAACCTGAAGAAGATACTATAGCTAAATGTCAAAAGGACAAGGATTTCTGGAAAATGATGAAAATTATTATGGCTCGGGAAAAAGAAGAATATTTTCTAGAATTAGCTAAACTGCAAGGATCCAGACTTCTTGCTAACTACAATGTTGAAAATATTATCATTAAATAAGAAGAGACACCACTGTCGTTGGTAACCAAACAATTGCAAGAATTGCAAACTGAGATAAAACAAATGAAAGGCAAAGATAAATCTTCTTTGTAGTATTTCTTGGACACAATTTGCCCATTTCCATTCGACAAGAATCTTCACATGCCTCCATTTCCTTCAAGAACAAAAATTCCTAAATTTGACAAATTTGATGGCAACTCGGATCCTCAAGACCATGTCCAAGAATTTTGTGCTCTATGTATGGAATTTATGCATGAACAAACATATCTTATGTGTCTCTTCCCAAGAAGTCTAGGAGGACAAGCTATGCAATGGTTTTTTAGAACTACCTATGAGAATTAAATCATTGGAGGAGCTAGTTGAACTATTTCTCTAAAAATACTCCTACAACATCCATCATCTAGTCACCATGATTGATCTCTCTAATACAAACCAGAAAATAAGAGAACTTTTCCTCACTTTCCTTCAACGTTGGAGAAAGATGTTCTCTAGATATTCGTGACCCATTCCTGATTCTGAAAAAGATGAAAATCTTTGTCAATAATTTGAATCCCGAGTTACAATAGAGTGTTCAAATGCAAGTACATCCTTCATTTAATAAGATGCTAGACAATGCTCTCAAAATAGAAGATGTGCTTGTGAAGAAAGGAGAAATCTCACTTTATAAGGAAACACAACATGGCTCTAGTTCTAAAGAGAAGAACAAATACTAGAAATAAGGCAAATATAATAAAAGAAATGTTGTGAATGATGGAGTAGTTGATACTATTAAACTAGAACCAAAACCAACAGTATTTAATCTGACTAGTGGCACACAGATCCTCAAAGCTGCTAAAAGTGCTGCAGAAAACCCTCCTAAGAAATTTAAAAAGTGGTTTAAAGATAAGCCTTGGATTTCAAAGCCTAAATGTGATTTCACTCCTTTGGGAGAATCCTATGAAACAACTCTTAAGACTCTGTTGGCAAATGATCTGATTGTATTGCATGGAAACTCCAAACCATACGATCCTGAAGTCAAACCCAAATGGTGGAGGGAAAATGATTACTGTGAATGTCACCGAAACAAGGGACACAAAAATAATAATTGCATGAAACTCAAACATGAGATTCAAAACCTTATCGATAATGGCAAAATTGTTGTTGGGAATCATGCAACTAACTTTGATCACAAAGCTTTCAAAGATCCCTTGCCTACTTATGAGCAGGGAGATTCTTGTAAATCCAAAGGAGGTGCCAAGATAAATTACACCTATACCAATGACAATAACATCATCAACATGCTTGAACCTTCTCAATCAGAGCATTGTAATGTAATCATAGTCAAAGAAGAGAAAAACAAAATGAGAGATGTAAACGTTGTGACCCATGCTCAAGGAAAAGTTACTCTCAAAGGAGTTGGTTCCTTGCCTTACGATCAAATACCATCATCAAATCCATCGACATCATCAATGTTAGGATTCCCACAAATACTGAGAGGGGGGGGGGGGGTGAATCGGTATCTAACTAGTATATTAAATTTCTTAACTTAAAACATGCAGAACATATTAATACTGTGTACCGGTAAGAAGGAAGTAACGCAATAAACAAAGATAAAAACAACCACATGAAAAACACACCATAAAACAAGGATTTAATGAGGAAACCCGATGTGGGAAAAACCTTGGTGGGATTTGTGACCCACAATATTCACTAACTGGCCAATAAGAGAATATTACTGCTACAAGAGGGGCCTGCACATGCAGGAAGGCCAATTGCCTAGAGCTCACTACTCAAATACAAAATAGGAAGTCTCACTGACTTACAAAATGGATTATATAAATCCAGTGTCTTGTACTGCTTCAAAATAGCATCTATAATGCTAGATCTAGTACCGGTTTCTACTTTGCTTCTAACATAAACCCTTAACCTATAATTCGCATAATATGTCTGCCTTATTTCGCCTAATTACATTCCTCTTTCTTTCTTACAAATGTTCTACAATGATCTCTCTTATATAAGAGTCATTTTACAACTTGCCAAGTCGACTTACAATGATTTTACAAATAATAAACATAATATATAAACAACAAAAATCCTGTCGGCCTCTATGCCGGTATGCTTCCTTTCACTACTGGTGCCGGTGACCTAAGTGCCGGTGTAGAGTTTGATCTTGCTAGTGCTGGTAGAATGCCTTTCCGGTGTCATAGGATTGTAAGGTTTCCATCAATGACAAAACCTTCAATCACCTACAATGTCTCATTGGAGTGTGCATATGCCAACAATCTCCCCCTTCGGCATTGATAGCAACACTCATGAGAAAATTCCAAAACTTGTAATCCAAAAATTGTGTATCAAAAATATTACCAAAAATATGTGAGCTCCCCCTGAGAAGATAAGTCTTTTGCTGATTATTTTCTCATACTAATACTCCCCCTTTGGCATCAATGACAAAGGTTGTCAAGGTATCAATAGAGTTGTAGTTTTCTGCCTCAACCTTGTAACTAGGTGGTTACAATTTGAAAAAGATCCACCAAAACCAAATTTATGCTTTCCATAAACTTCTTACTATATTTTATTGCTGCCTTTGTTCTTTGAACTGTATTGGTGAGGTGCTGCATATGCTCTGCCAGTGTTTTCTGTCCTTGTATTAATGCCTTAGATATTTCCTTTCTCAAGGATGCTAGATAGTCCAGTCAGGGACTTAGTCTTAGTCTTAGATTCTTAGCCTTGTTTACTATTCTCTCCTTTTCTCTCTCTAGCTTCAGTAGTTCTACCTCAAAACTAGTTATCTTTTGCTTAAAAACTGATAATGTATCAGGTGAATTAACAAAATTGTCTGCAAGTTTATTTATTTCTTCTTGTACCTTGCTCATTTTCTTATCTATGTCCACTATCAAAAAGTTTGTCTTGCAAGTATCTTTGTACAAAGTTTTACATTCCTTCAATATGTTGCATAGTTCTGGTAGAAGTTTGTCAAATTCCCTAGTACACTTCTTTATTTGATTCTCAAACAATTTTTGTTTTTCAATTTCCAACCTATCTTTGAATGCATGTTCCTTTATTTGTTCAACTGTCACTGTGTTGTTAGTATAATACTTTGACAAAGTGTCAAGTTGACTCAAAGAATCCTTATTTGTTGCATTTAGGAGCTATCATCTTCAAAATTGGGATTGTGTCATCTATAGCTTTATAAGCTTGTGAACTACAATCAGTTATTTTCTTCAAATAATCTAAAATAACTTCAGTTACATTGGTTGATTTATAACCTGTTGAGGAGGAACCAACATTCTGAATTCCACCAGTGGTGGAAGTAACCATGCTTGTAGTGACCTCTAGTAGGTCAGTCTGTGTTTCCATTTCTTTAAGCAAGGGTTTTTGTTTCTCTCTTGTTGCCGGTGGCATTGTTTCCACATGAACCTGTTCCTCTTTCGGAGCCTGTTGCTCTACTTGTTTCTCTGTCCATGTCTTTGTCTTCCCATCTGTCAGTTTACCTTCAGTGTTAACAATGTTGTCAACTACCAGTGGCTCATTAGCCATGTTAGTTTTACCAGTTGTGTCCTTGTCTATCATAATGTTGACCTTTTGAGTATCAACATCCACTGTGTATAGTACCTCAGGATTAGGATTAGTATCCTCTTGTGATACATCCATACTTTCATCTGTTGGTTGGTCTTCTGTTGTTGTTACCGGTGGAGTAATCAGATGTGGTGGGGATAAGTTATCTTTTATTTTGATACTAGGAGGTCCACCAACCTTTCCTTTACCCTTGTCTTTGTCCTTTTGATAGACTTTGATAGGCTTGGGATTCCTGTATTCTTCCTTCTTTTCTTTTTCCACAAGGAATATATCCCATCCATTTTCTGTTTCTTCTGTTACCTCATTTACTTTTCCTACCATTAGTGCAATATGTCAGTGGGTAGTAGAGAATATTGACCAGTTGGCCTTTGCAATCAGATCATTTATTTATTTTGGAGTGTTGATTGGGTAGACAACAAGTAATTTTTCAATTTTGATTTTCTTGTCAAGTTCTACAACAAATTGTCTTCTTGCTTCTAGTCTCTTGAATAATTCATCTAGTAGTTCATCTACAACTTCCATCAAAAACTTCTTATAGATATCCAAGTGCAAAATAACATTGTTTTCAACTTGCTCTTTCTCATCTGCTGATAGTGTATCATATAATTTTTCCATGTTCTTGAGTTTTCCTTCTTTTGTGATTTCATCCAATAGTCTGTCAATCGGAGAAATATTTTGTTGAGTCCTTTTCTTCTTAGGTGTTAGCTTTTTCTTTGGAATTGTCTTCTTTACTGGAGACCTCATTGCATGTTGTTTTTGTCTAGTTCTTCTAGGCGAGGGTGTGGATACCGGTGAAGGTTGTCTTTTCCTTACAACTCTTTTAAATTCAGCTGGCATGTCACTCTCTGAAGAAGTTGCTACCGGTGAAAGGTGAGTTTTTGGTTGTTGAACCTGTAACTCATCTTCAGTGATACCGATTTGTTTCAGCACATCTTCTTTTATAGCCTTAGCTTGCCTTGAACCTCTCCTCACTGTTGCTTCTACTTTCTTTACTCTCTTCTTAGATTGAATTTGGCTTTCAATGGTCTCAGCACTACCAAATACTTCTTCCTTAGGTTCATTTGGTGCTTCCAGAAGAGCTTTTGCATATGTTTCAATGATGTGGTCATCAGTCTCATAGCCCATTTTAGTAACCCAAAATGTTCTTGGGATAACTGCTTCCATCTAGATCTCATCCTTTTTAATCACAAAACATATATCATCCTTGTATTTGTTAACAATTTCCTGTGATGGTCTGATTCTTTTGTTCATTCTGGCCTTTAGTGCTTGAAAATACTCATTGATATTCTTTTCCTTGTTTTCACCCATGTTGTTAAATAAGTTTGATAATTGTTTTGCTATCGGTATGTCAAATCCAAGATTCTTGTTGTCTATACTGGGCACCTGTTTGGTTATATGTAGCATTAAGCATACACGTAAGTTACCAAATCTAAAAGTTCCTCTCTTATCCTTCTTGATCTTCCCTAAATTGTCAATCAATTAATCCTTTATCCATTCACATACATCAATTTTCACATTTCTTTTACCATATCATGTGCACTTTTTATGCATAAACTGGAAACTAAGTTAAGTTTGTTTGCATGTGTTGCTTTGTATCCTAAAATCATGCTAATAAATCTCACATTTATGTCAGTCACATCATTAACCCTTAGAGACCTTCTGTCGGATGTTGCACCAGTTAGGTTCATTACCAGATCATTTGAGACCTTCTTTGTTTTGTCTGGTCTGCTACCGGTGGAGGGTAACCCTGATACAGCTTTCACCGCTTCCTTGGTAATTTTATGGATTGAATCTAACCAAAAGAATGCACCATGTACTCTGCTCAATACTATCCTAATAACTTCCTTGGGGAAATCCGGAATGCTGAGAATCTTAGTGAATCCTAGGGTTTCAATAATTTGGTGTTCAGGTTTTACTTTACTAGAATCATCACAGATAACAAATTTGTACATGTTCTTGATTTCTTCATCTCCTAATTCTTCTATATGGCAATGGATATAGATTCTAGGGTCTTCTGCATAAATAACTCCTTTGGGAATTCGGGAAAAAGCACCTACATTGTCATCCTTTTTAGCTATCTCGGGAACTAACTGAAATACGGGCCTAGGGCATTTGATTACCACGACTATAGTAGGATTTGCTATGAATTCAAGTGCAGAGGAGGATGCCATGATTATAAATACATTTTTTTGCCTTTGGAAGGATTGATCGCTGAAATGCTTTGCCTCTTTGCTTGAAATGCCTTAGCTCTAGAGATTTTGCACTCTTCGAATATTTGAATGCTCGGTGAAGTAAAATGGAGCCAAAAACATTAATTTATAATGTCAATTTGCCAACTACCACATTTAATGCTTGCCGGTTAAGTAATCAGTTAACTTTGTCTGCTCGTATAGAAGTAATTTCAACTTCTCACCATCAACCGAGGGAATAATAGCATATGTCTCATTGATTGCCAAACCCTCAAGGAAATTTCTTCAATTTGATGAAGAGACTCCTACTGGTGGAGTGCTACTCTGTTCTTCTGGTGGAGTGTTGCTTGGTTCTACTGGTGGAGGAGTATTCCTATCCACATTCAGTTCTGATTTCCTTATCCATTGATTTGAAAATTCTTGCTTAACCTCTTCAACTTTTTCTTTTCCTTTCAAACTAGGACCTTAATTGTTTGCCGGTGATCCTTTACTTCTACAAAATTTAGCAATATTCCCAATTTTGTTACATGCATAACAAGTCACATTATTTATCTGAATAGCCTTTCCATAACCTATGCCTGTTTGTGTTCTGCATTGATTAGATAAGTGTCCAAATCTTCCACAAACATAACATCTCACATTCATTCTGCAATTCTCAGAGTTATGACCAACTTTGTTGCATTTTGAACATTGACTGATGGGTGCATTGGTATTCTGATAGTTTCTAGATCTACATTCATTTTCTCTATGACCATACTTATTACAGTTAAAGCATTTGCCATTGAATTTATAAGTAGTAGGTTGTCTTACCCATTTGCTATGATCCTATGTGTTTGCAGTACCAGAGCTTTCACCAACTTCAAAGCCAATTCTAGAAATGTCACCTTTAGGGTTTTGATTCTTCAACAAGTTACCAAGTTCCTCTGAGCTTTTCTTGAATTTTTCTTTATGTTGATTTGCAGTATCTAGTTCTCTTTCTAAGACTTCTTTCTATCTCATCAGTTCATTGGAGTCATTCTGAGTGTGCATCAGATCTATTTTCAACAAATCATTTTCATAACTGAGTCTTGTGTTCTCATTTGTAGCATCACTTAGTCTTCTAGTCAAATCTTCTTCATTCTTCTTTCTATATTCAATTTCTTTACAAAATCTCATAGTCATATCCTTCATCTCATTCTTTGTTGTCATGTTCTCTTGCTTCATCTTGTTTATCATATCATTAAGAGTTTCTTTTTCATCATTCTCATTTTGCATCTTTTTAGAAACTTCTCTTCTCTTGTTTCTTGAATAATATTCTGAGCAGCCTTTAGATCATCTTCAAGTTTGATATTTTTCAATTTTTCTGCATCATAGTCTGAGAGAGCTCCTTCAAGTTGCTTCATCAAGTTTTCCATCTCTACCGGTGTCAAGATTTTCCTCAAGCTGTTAAGCTTCTGAAAATAGAGGACCAAGCTCTGATACCAATTGTTAGGATTCCCACAGATATTGAGAGGGGGGGTGAATCAGTATCTAACCGGTATATTAAATTTCTTAACTTAAAACATGCAGAACATATTAATACTGTGTACCGGTAAGCAGAAAGTAATGCAATAAATAGAGATAAAAACAACCACATGAAAAACACACCATAACAAAAGGATTTAATGAGGAAACCTGGTGTGGGAAAAACCTCGGTGGGATTTGTAACCCACAATATTCACTTACTGGCCAATAAGAGAATATTATTGCTACAAGAGGGGCCTGCACATGGAGGAAGGCCAACTGCCTAGAGCTCACTGCTCAAATACAAAATAGTAAGTCTCACTGACTTACAAAATGGATTATATAAATTCAGTGTTTTGTACTGCTTCAAAATAGCATCTATAATGCTAGATCCAGTACTGGTTTCTGCTTTGCTTCTAACATAAACCCTTAACCTATAATTCACATAATAGGTTTGCCTTATTTAGCCTAATTACATTCCTCTTTCTTTCTTACAAATGTTCTACAATGATCTCTCTTATATAAGAGTCATTTTACAGCTTGCCAAGTCGGCTTACAATGATTTTACAAATAATAAACAAAATATATAAAAAACAAAAATCTCGTCAGCCTCTATGCTGATATGCTTCCTTTCACTGCTGGTGCCGGTGACCTGAGTGCCAGTGTATAGTCTGATCTTGCTAGTACCGATGGAATGCCTTGCTGGTGTCATAGGATTGTAAGGTTTCCATTAATGACAAAACCTTCAATCACCTACAGTGTCTCATTGGAGTGTGCATATGCCAATAATCAATACTATCAACATCTTCAAACAAATAACATACTAGAAACACTACTAAGCCTTCCCCATCTATATAGTTGAATTCACTGTCTTCTTTCAGTTACAACATTGTTGAACAACTAGAATGAACTACTGCTTAAGATATATCCTGCTCATAGAGAGATCTTGGACAAAGCTTTTCTCGCTACCAACATCCCTAAAGACTTAGATCTAGATTGGTTTCAATCTATGGTGGGTCACCTAGCCTCACCTCACTACCTGTCCTTCTTTTAAGAAGACAATAATCCTTGAACAGTCCACATAATCAACCATTACACATTGAAGCCATGATCCATAAACACTGAGTCAAATGTGTTTTGAAAAATGGAGGTGTTGGGTTGAACATTTGTACTTACAATCTATCATACAATTGGGATTTTCTAAGAATGATATAGATCCAAGAAAGAAGATAACAATAAAAGCTTATGATGGAGAAGAGAGAATCTCTAAGGGTTTGGTGCTATTACCAATTAGGGTAGGACCTATGGAAAGAGATGTTATATGTCAGGTGCTTGACCTTCCTCTATCTTACAACATTTTGTTGGGTAGACCATAGATTCATGATATGCAAGCAGTGCCATCTACATACCATTAGTGTTTGAAGTTTCCCTATAATGGAGTTGAGGTTAGTGTTCTTGCTGATAGTAGCTACACTTGTAATACATTAAAAAAATTTGCTAATACTCTTGTTCCTCACAACAGAGTGACCTCTATAGCTGAGAGTCCAGAGGCTATGATGAAGGACTTAGAAAAGAAACTGAAAATCACAAAATCCAGCATGGGCAGATGTTGGCATATGTGCAGAGTTTGATGACATGATGGGATTGTATGTTGTCATTGATGTCAATATGCCAAATTTTGAACTGGTATATTGAAGTAAGCAAACTGGGAAGTGAACCGGTATGATGATATGAACCGGTATATGCAAAAAGTGAACTGGTATGTTGGAGTGTGAATCGATAATGCAAAGTTTGTATTGGGGTTTCATTTGATATGACTATCAGTTGGTAGTCTTAGCTTCAGGGTTTCTGGTTGATGCATTCCAAGTCTGTGTGATTTGACTGATGACATCCTATGATGAGTTAGCATTGAAATGAAGATTAGACCATTTTGCCACGTCAGCCTTGTGCACGTGAAATTTTTTCTCGAGGATCTTGCATGAAGAAGATTGATTCTATCCACCTTGGGAATGTGTAAAATCTTAGTAAACGATGGAGAGCACGTGATGGGTTATCAACTTCCAAAAGTGGTGAAGAATGAATGATGGAGAATGTCTTGAGATTTGTTCAAGATTGTTTTACCCTATGTAATGTGTTTAAATGGTAAGGATTGGACCGACTGTATTGTAAACCTAGATGCTTAGGGTTTTAGGTTTTTGCCACCAACCTAATTATTGTCTATAAGGTCGATGATCATTTTCATTTGAAGTTGTTGGCAAATGAATGTATGTGAAGTGATTCTTCTCAGACCAGAGAAGTGAGTAGAGACCTAAAGAGTGTGATTGCAGAAGTAAAGAAACTGAAGCGGATCTACCTTGGCATTGAGTGCTATTATCAAATCAGTGTATTACTTGTTGACTTCTAACCATTTCAGTAGATGGAAAATCCCTTTACCGGGTAGCTTTAACAAGCTTTTTGTAAATCCTTTAATAGGGTGACTCAAAATCATTGAGTTCTTCAAATCCTCTTACAAGGTAACCTTTAAAAGGGTTTTAACCTCTAACTGGGTATTTAGCCATCCCTTAACCGGGTGATCCCTAGCAGGATCGGTTCTTAGCAGAACCTATTGTAAAGTCTTTAACTGGACTAGTCTCCTAATAGAGCAAATTTTAGAAGAATTCAAGAACAACTTGTGGGTATTCATCCCCACCATGGTTTTTCCCAGTTGGGTTTCCACGTGAAAAATTATTGTGTTATGTGTGATGCTTTTTCATGTGATGTTTTAGTGTTTTCTGTTAAGCGGTAAAGCATGCTAATCCAATGGTCATTGTATTTCTGATGTATTACTTGCTTAAGCATATGGGTGAAGTTGAGATGATATATTAGGCTTTGAGAAGATGTAGATGTTACCGATTTATGTCTTTTATAGTTATACTATGTTTTACCGGTAGTGCCTTGTTTTAGATCGGTGATATTGTTTACCAGTCAGTGCAGTCTTTGCAGTTTAAGTTGTTGAAGAAAGTTTTTGTCCATACTGATTCACCCCCCCTCTCAGTATCTGTTGGGTATTTACTGTTCATCATTATTCATCAATTGGTATCAGAGCGTCCTCCAGGTCCTCTGTGTTATAAGCTTAACCACTTGAGGAAAAGATCCTATTCTAATGATGAAGAGGGAACGTCCTAAGTTCAACAAAGATAACTTTAAGATATGAAAGGATAGAATGAAGATCTACATTAAAAGCATGGGTGCTCAACATTGGAATTATGTTGAGAATACTTATGTTGTCCCTACCGGTACTCTCACCGATGATCAAGGAAGAGAAATTCAGGAGAATGGGCAAGTCATGGAAGCTCTTATCAGCAGTCTATCTGATATTGAGTTTATAGATGTTCAAGATAAAGACAATCCCAAAGATGTATGAGATACTTTGGAGACTATCTATGGTGGTAATGAGCATGTGAAGCAAGCTAAGGAAGAAAGCCTTAGAGGAAAATTTGAAGACATGTGGATGGTTGAAGGAGAGACCATTCAACAATATGGGATGCAGGAGGTACAATGGATGATCCCACCATTGTTAGCAAGGTTTTGAGATCCTTGTTACCAATCTATGAAATAAGGGTTGCCGCTATTCAGGAGTTGAGATCTATTGACAAGACAAAGGTATCCCTTAACTCCATTATTGCCAAGTTGACCGCATATGAGCTAAATAGTTATGATGACAATGTTCAAAAGATTGAATTAGCCTTTAGAGCATCTGCTGCACTATCTAGAAAGGGAAAAGAAGCTTGTACTAGCTGTGAACCAAGACAAAGCAGAGATATGGATGATGAGGAGATCGTGATGGAATTTGAAGCTTTTCTTTCCAAGAGACTTCCTAAGGGAATTGGAAAATGTAGAGGTAAGCTCCCTTTGAAATGTTTTTCTTGCAATAGGATAGGACACATTGTTGTCAACTATCCCAACAATGATAATAAGGACAAACCGGAGAAGTTTAAAAATTTCAAAGGAGGAAATAGGAGAAACTATCTTGTTGTTGTCGATGAAGGTGTCACTAATGATGAATCAGAACATGAAGAAAGTGAAGACATAGTGTTTGTATTCGTTAAGGAAGATGTGTCAGACAAGAAGGCTCTTGTTTTCCACTTTGATAATTCTAATGAGTGGATTATTGATAGTGGATGTTCTCACTACATGATTGGTGACCGAAGAAAGTTTCTATCTCTAGAAGAGTACGATGGAGGTGTAGTCCGATTTGGTAATGATGCACCATGTATGATAAAAGGCAAAGGGTCCATCTCTCTAAATGGAAAAAATAGTGCTAATAATGTGTATTGGGTAGAAGGTCTTAGGCATAACCTTTTTGAGTGTTGGCCAGCTGAATGATATAGGACTCACTCTGGAATTCAAAGATGGAGTGTGCAAAATAAAAGGAAAGAGTGGTGAACTAATGGCCATCGGTATGCAGACCAAAGGTAACTTATTTTAGTTAAATACAAATATTAGTCAATGTCTAATGGCTATGCTTGATGACAGTTGGTGTAGTCACATAAATCTGTCCACTTAATTAAATGAATATTTAATATTTATTTGATTATTTAACCATCAATTAATAATTAATAATTAATTAAATTAATATATTTAATTAATTCATCTTAACCCTATTCTCCTATTAATTAAATAAATTATTCAATTTATTTGATTTAATTCACTTAACCAAATTCAGACCATTAATTAAATAAATAAATCATATTTATTTAATTAAATCTTCTCTCACATTTAAATAAATTAATATTTATTTAAAACCCCCAAAATCTCACCTCTCACATTTAAATAAATTAACATTTATTTAAATCACCTTTATCCTCTACCCACTTGTATTTTCCTACAAATGCAAGTTGCACAATTATTTTAAATAAATAATTTATTTAAATCACCTTTATCCTCCACCCACTTGTATTTTCCTACAAAAGCAAGTTGCACAACTATTTTAAATAAATTATTTATTTAAAATCCTATTTATCCTCACCCACTTGAAACCTTTAATGGTTTCTCTTAAAGTAGTCAAACTTGATGGCTTTAAAATCTTCAAACTTGATGGCTTCCTTCTATAGTCTTCTTAAGACTTTAATGGTTTTCCTTAAAGTCTTCAAGCCTTTAATGGTTTCCCTCAAAGTCTTCAAGCATTTTAAATGCTTTATCTTCTTTTTCTCATTTAAATAAATTAATATTTATTTGAATATTTATCCAAATGCAACTTACACCATTTAATTGAAATAAATGATTTTATTTTAATTGAAAATACCAAAATTTCTCCCACTTGCATTTTCCTACAAAATCCACTTGTATGCCTAAACCCCTTCTAGATTCTTCTAAACCCTTCCTAATTAGCCTAAATCCATCCCCTAAATATTGTCACATTCCTAAGCAAATTGGAGTCACTTCTCAAAGACTCCAAAGTCTTTGAAAAGCAATTAATGCTTTGTGTGTTCAACAAATTAACCCTCAAAGTCTTGGATAACCTTTGAAAGCTTCCAACCTTCAACCACTAAATGGCTCAAAGTCTTTGATAACCATTGAAGGCTTTCAACCTTCAACCACTTAATCCCCAAAGTCTCCAATAACCATTAATGGTTACCTCAAACCCTCCCACATGGTTAAAACATTTGTTTTGACTCAACCTCTACCCAACCCAAGGGTCTCATCAAGCCTTTAATGCTTTGACCATGATTATCTCTTAATCATTTGCACAAAGGTTTATCCTTGCATTAACTCCTAATCCAGTGGGTAATCCTAATTTAGGCTTGACCCTTACCTTCTAGATAACCATGAAGTCTTCTCAGGCCTTTAATGCCTCCAACCTCCTCTCTCAACCCAATCCTATGTTGACACTTGTCACCATTTTATTGGTGCCAATTGTGCACATGGATCCCCAACTTTCAATCCTAACCCTTGTTAAGATTGCTCAATCTTAACCCTTCATTTCCCTATTTCTTCTATAAATAGAACCCTTCTCCTCAAGCAAAAAAAAGAGAAGCATTTTAGAGTATTGTTGTTATACTGACATTAGCATAGAGCTTTTTCATAGCATCACTATCTACTCTAGCATAGTATTTAGCTTTTCATTTCATATTTGAAGCTTAGTATTAAATCTCAATCCTCCATAAGCATCCATAGTGCAAAAAGCTGCTGAGAGCTACACTCATTTGGGACTTGGAGAGGAGAGGAACAAGGGAGGAGCAACTATGAGCATCTTGATTAGCTATTTCATTTTATGTTTATATGCTTTCTATTTCATGCTTAATATCTCTCTTGATATGCCTGTTTAGGATAATCTTTTGTTGCTAACACTAACGTTTGTTTCTTGTGCTCTTGTGTGTGTTGCCATCAAACAGATTTTCTAATCCTTTTTGCAGAGCATCAGTTGGATATGGCATAAGAGACTTTGCCATGTAAATTTTGATAATATTGTGAAGGCTAGTAAGATCAAGGCAGTTAGAGGATTGCCTATGCTGACCAAATCAGAGAATCCTTTGTGCAGAGAATGTCAATTGGGGAAAATGTCTTCCTCAACCTTCAGAGGTAAATATTTCATAGCAGATAATTTACTTGATCTTGTGCATACTCATTTGTGTGGTCCTATGAAAACTAGGAGTGTTCAGGGAGATTGGTACTTGATGATTCTTACTGATGATTGCTCAAGAATGATGTGGGTCACATTCTTGAAAGACAAGTTTGAAGCTTTTGGAAAGTTTAAAGCCTTAAGAATACTAGTTGAAAAGGAAAGTGGTAAGAGGATTAAATTCCTTAGAACCGACCAAGGAGGTGAGTTCACTTCTGGAGAATTCAATAAGTACTGTGAAGAGAATGACATCAAGAGGCAAATTTTTGCCCCTCGGACTCCACATCAGAATGGCCTAGCAAAAAGGAACAACTAGGCTATAGTTGAAGCTACTAGAATGATGCTCATTCAAGGGAAGGTTGCTCAGACTTTTTGAAGAGAAGCGGTGAGCACTATAGTCTACACTATGAACCGGGTACTCATCAAGAAAGGTAAGGATAAAAATCCTTATGAGTATTGGACCGGTATGACTCCAATAGTAAGCTACTTTAGAGTGTTTGGTAGCAAGTGTTACATCAAGAGGAGTGAACACCAGAGCAAGTTTGATGCAAAATGTGATGAGGGAATATTCCTAGGGTATTCCACCAAGAGAAAGCTCTCAAGTGTTTTAACAATAGGACTCAGAGAATTGTTGAAAGTATCAATGTTAGAGTTGATGAAACCTCTGAGAAACCCGAGGAAACTGGCAGCGAGTGAGCGGTAGATGAACTGGATGTAACCTTTTGGGAACCAGTTGCAAAACAACCAAGTACAAGTAACAGTGCTCCTACACCAGTAGATGCTGATGAAGATGAGGATGAAGAGGAAAAGAAAGAGGAATCAGTTAAGATCATTCCTAGGTATGTAAAGCTGCATCATGATCCAAATCAGATCATAGGGGATAAGGATGCATGAATACTTACTAGAAGAAAGGTCAGAGAGAATTATTGCATGATTTCTGAATTTGAGGCCAAAATATTTAACGAGGCATGCAAAGATGAAGACTAGATTAAGGATATGGAAGAGAAACTTGACCAGATAGAAAAGAATGGTACATGGTCTTTGGTACCCAGACCTGAGCCCAAAATTTTTATTGGGACCAAATGGGTTTTTAGAAACAAGCTAAATGAAGATGGCACTATGGTAAGAAACAAAGCAAGATTGGTATGTAAGGGATATTCTCAAGAAGAAGGAGAAGACTATGGGGAAACCTTTTCTCCAGTAGCTAGATTGGAAGGAGTTCGAATGCTACTTGCATATGAAACCTTAAATGGATTTAAAGTGTATCAGATGGATGTGAAATCTACATTCCTGAATGGAATACTTGAAGATGAAGTGTATATAGAGCAACCAGATGGGTTTGCCCTTTCAGAAGATAGTGATGTGGTGTGTAGGCTACATAAAGTCTTGTATGGATTGAAGCAAGCACCTAGAGCATGGTATGAATGTTTACACTCCCATCTTGTGAATATTGGATTTGAAAGATCAAGTGAAGATAGCAATATCTATCTGAAGATAGAAGGAGATCAGATTCTGATATGTGAAGTGTTTGTTGATGACATAATTTTTGGTGGAAATGACAAGATGAGCCATGTGTTTGCAGATGAAATGAAGAAGGAATTTGAGATGTCACTAATCTAAGAGATTAAGCTCTTCATTGGACTACAGATTCAATAAATGAAAGATGGTATCTTTATCACTCAGTCCAATTATGTCAAAGAGGTGTTGAAGACCTTTGACATGGAAGATAGAAAACTGGTTGGTACACCAATGATGACCAGTTGTAAATTGTCAAAATAAGATGACTCAACATTGGTGAATGAGAAGGAATACCGTTCAATGATTGGTAAATTGCACTATGTAGTACACAACAAACTAGATATTGCACATGCAGTGGGAATTTTCACACATTTCCAGAAAAGTCCAAGAGAATCCCACTTGGTAGTAGTCAAGCAGATTCTTAGTTATCTAAAGGGAACTATAGATTATAGATTGTGGTATCCATACAATAATGATTTCCATCTCAAAGTGTTTATTGATGCTGATTGGGCTGGTAATGTGGACGACCGGAAGAGCACAACTGGTGGTGCATTATTTCTTGGTGGTAGAATAGTATCATGGATGAGCAAGAAGCAGAGTTGTATATCTCAGTCCATAGCAGAAGCAGAATATGTAGCAGCATTTATGAACTGCACTTAGACAATTTGGATGAAGCATGTATTAAGTGGTTTCAAAGTCCCTATATCTGAACCGGTGAGTATATTTTGTGATAACACAAGTGCAATTAATATTTCCAAGAATCCGGTATTGCATGCTAGAACCAAGAACTTCGAGCTCAAGTATCATTTCTTAAGGGAGAAAGTTAAGAACAAAGAGGTTGTATTGGAACATGTTTCCAGTAAAGAGTAGTTAACAAATATATTCACCAAGCCTCTACCAAAGGCTAAATTTAGCTATTTAAGAGGTGAATTAGGGGTGCTGCCCCTTCAAGATGTGAACTAAAGGTATGTGCTCCACATTAGTCAGGTATTGCATTGTCAAATCTTTTCAGGATTGATGTGTTGAAGAATGCTACTCCTCAAGGGGAGCAACATAGTGGAACATGGAAGCTTGTGCCTCCACTTTGGCATTGTTGTCAAAGGGGGAGAAGATGTGAAGCAAAGAAGAAATTTGCAGTATTGAAGACATATTAAATGGAAGAAGATGTAGAGATATATGTGTATATTGCCATCAATGCCAAAGGGGGAGATTGTTGGCATATGTGCAGAGTTTGATAACATGATGGGATTGTATGTTGTCATTGATGTCAATATGTTGAAGTTTGAACTAGTATATTGAAGTAAGCAAACTGGCAAGTGAACTGGTATGATGATATGAACCGATATATGCAAAACTGAACCGATATGTTGGAGTGTGAACCGGTATATGCAAAGTTTGTATCGGGGTTTCATTTGATATGACTACTGGTTTGTAGTCTCAGCTTCAGGGTTTCTAGTTGATACATTCCAAGTCTGTGTAATTCGACTGACGACATCCTGTGATGAGTTAGCATTGAAATGGATATTAGATCATGTTGCCACGTTAGCCTTATGTGTGTAAAGAATTTTCTTGAGGATATTGCATGAAGAAGATTGATTCTATCCACCTTGGGAATGTGCAAAATGTTAGTAAATGGTAGAGAGCACGTGATGTGTTATCAACTTTCAGAGGTGGTAAAAAAAAAATGATGGAGAACATCTTGAGATTTGTTCAAGATTATTTTACCCTATGTAATGTGTTTAAATGGTCAGGATTGGACCGACTGAATTGTAAACCTAGATGCTTAGGGTTTTAGGTTTTTGCCACTGACCTAATTGTTGTCTATAAGGTCGATGATGATTTTGATTTGAAGTTGTTGGCAAATGAATGTATGTGAAGTGATTCTTGCCAGACTGGAGAAGTGAGTAGAGACTTGCAGAGTGTGATTTTAGAAGTAAAGAAACTGAAGTGGATCTACCTTGGCATTGAGTGCTATTATCAGATCAGTGTATTACCTGTTGACTTCTAACCATTTCAGCAGATGGAAAATCCCTTTACTGGGTAGCTTTAATAGGCTTTTTGTAAATCCTTTAATAGGGTGGCTCAAAATCATTGAGTTCTTCAAATCCTCTTACAAGGTAACCTTTAACAGGATTTTAACCTCTAACCGGGTATTTAGCCATCCCTTAACCGGGTGATCCCTAGCAGGATCAGTTCCTAGCAGAACCTATTGTAAAGTCTTTAACCAGACTAGACTCCTAACATAGCAAACTTCAGAAGAGTTCAAGAACAACTTGTGGGTATTCATCCTTGCCATGGTTTTTCCCAGTTGGGTTTCCATGTGAAAAATTACTGTGTTATGTGTGATGCTTTTTTATGTGATGTTTAAGTATTTTCTCTTAAGCGGCAAAACATGTTGATCCAATGGTCATTGTATTTATGATGTATTACTTGCTTAAGCATATGGGTGAAGTTGAGATGAGACATTAGGCTTTGAGAAGATCTAGATGTTACCGGTTTATGTCTTTTATAGTCATATAGTGTTTTACCAGTAGTGCCTTGTTTTAGATCGGTGATATTGTTTACCAGTTAGTGCAGTCTTTCCAGTTTAAGTTGTTTAAGAAATTTTTTGTCCATACTGATTCACCCCCCTCTCAGTATCTGGTGGGTATTTACTGTTCATCATTATTCATCAACGGATACAAGATAGAACCCGTACTTTCATTGATATCTCTTCCACCATCACCTAGATAGTCTGGAAAACCATATGAAGCTATGAAACCACAAACTTCACCTGCAAACATCATCTATGATGGTAATTTTGTACAATCATATGCTTCCTTTGTAAATGAAACAAAAGATGCAGCTATTCTCATATGGATTTATAGAAGGGAAAATGAAGATAGAGAAGTGCATCATTGTGAAATTTCTCCTAAACAATATGGTAAAGGCTATCAAATAATCCAACACATGGGGTATTTAGGTATAGATCCTATGGGAAAACAACAAGAAGGAATTATTGAGCCCATCAAGTTGCAAACCAAGTCTACAAACAACAAAATCAGACTTGGATACCATCTAAGTAAACCATCAAGTCAAAAGTGACAATCTTATCAGCCACATCAAACACTAGAGGAAGTAAACAGACAACAAAATCAAGAAGAATATGAGAAAGAACAAGAAGAGATGGAAATCAAAAGAGAAGAAGAAGCTTATAACCAAGTTCCAAAGGTACCGACAGGAAAAAGACCAGAAGTGGAAATTCCAGAAGAAATGAGAGAACAAGTGGATAGAATCAAAGAAATGTTTGCACCATTAAACATTCCTGTCACATATACGTGAATAATACTAGAAGAAGATTCAAAAAAATACTCAAATGAGTATGAATGGGGTCCAGAACCTCTATCAGATGCATCTATTGAAGAAAATCTTGAATAACCCAATGATACTATATATGAAGCACAATAAATAGCACATGTGAAGGTACTATAAGAACTAGACAAAGTTAGACTAAGAAAAGAGAAAGCATAGGAAAATTACTCACCTACTGTATGTCCATCCGAGGAGAAAAAATAACAAGAGGCTAGTCAAGCAAGACTGGTCATAATTCCAGAAGAAGTTGAATGGGGAAGAAGACAGAAACTCACAGAGTCATCAAGGCTATGTGAACAGGTATGCCAACTACAGGTTATCACTAAACCATAACAAGAAGGAACTTGCCACATAAAAGATGTTCATATTGATACCATACATTCTTTTACTGAGTCTCTTGAAGCGAAGTCAGATTCTTCATCTTCTAACTTTGATCAACCTGAAATGAGGTCCATCTATGATATTACCTATTCAACACTAAACTATGACTACTTTGTCATGAATGTTGAAACTCTATTTGAAGAAGATATTACTGTTGAACCACAATACGAAGTCCAGTCTGAAGTAGGAGAAGGGTCTAGTGGTAGGTGTAGACACTTAAAAATAATTATTTTAATTATTTTGAAAGTTCCTGACATAATTAATTTATTAATTATGTCAATTTTTAATTCTCTTCAATATTAATTAATTATAATTAATATTGTCACTATAGTCTATTGATTGATTGATTTAATAAATCAATCCCCTTTTATTCTTTTAAAAGTCCTCAATATTAAATCTTCTCAAATTCTTCCTCTTAACTAATTAATTTTAATTAATTAGTCAACCTAAGTGATTCCTACAAATCACCTTTTCCTAATCCATCATTAACCTAATAAATTCTTCTAGAAACTCCCTAAGCTCACTTAGCATTATTCTTCTTATTTTTAATTCCCTCCACTCATTCTCTCTCCTAGTCAAATCCTCCTACAAATCTTATCTACCCTAATCCCACCTAATCTTTCCTCTAATCCCTCTCCTAATGAGTTTCTAGTGGCTAATCATCATGATTAGTCATAAAGTCAACTCCTTGTCCCTTCCATCCAACCACTCTCCTTAAATGCCCTTTTCCTAGGTGAATGTGAGATTTTCAAAATCTCTCATTCCTGTAGGCATCTCATATTCCAAAGAATTTTTAATTCCTCCTTATTCCTCCAATCCCCATGAGCATCCCTTTTGAAGAATTTTTAATTCTTCCTTTCCATCCCTCAAGAAAAATCATATCCCTTTCTCTTCTCAAGGCACATTGGAAAGTCTTCCCAATGAATCTTGAGGAGTGTGGAGACAATAAAGGCCTTTAAGGCATATCTCTTGGTCTCCACACCTCCTCTTGGGCCTTGTGTGGGCTCACAAGGAACCCTGACCCTCCATCTTGGGTCTATCCCAGCCCTTCATTTCTCCTCATCTCTCCCTATAAATTGAGAACTTCATCCCCTCACATTTCATCTCCAATTTTAGCAAGTTCATGCTGCTAGTTTGTGCCTAGGAAACCATCTTTGCACCCTTATCATGCCAAAGTTATCCCTCATGCATACTTAGCCATATTATCCATCTCATACTTCAAATCCATCACATTTATTTGTGCACAATGTTGGAGAGCCAACCACATCAAGCAATCTAGGAGAAAATCAACATCACGTTGGAGGCATTTGGGCACACTTCAACTTCATCCAAGCTCCATTTGAGGGAGAAGGTAAAGGTTGCAAGGTATAAGCATTGTCTTCATGTTTTTATGTGGTTTTATGCATGTTTCATGTTTTAATATCTTTGTGTTTTGATTGCATACTAACCACTTGAATTCACCTTGCTTCTTGTAGACACCTAAAAATGGTCAACGCTTGCAGGGTCATACTTCAACATTTGCACATTGCCTCATTTTAGGTTTTTGCGTCGCATTAACATTTCTCCTATGTCACGCACTTGGTTTTTATCATTTGCGAGCATTGAGTCATTCTTCTATCATCTCACCTTCGAATTTGGTCTTGTCGACAACAATCTTCAGTCATGATTTTGATCAATTTTATCCTGCCGCATCAATGTGCATGCTTATTTGTCATCATTTTGGACATCGTCAATCCTAATTAAGGTTTTGTCCTCTTATCAATCTTATCATCAATCTTATCATCAATCTTATCATTTTGGACATCGTCAATCCTAATTAGGGTTTTGTCCTCTTTTCAATCCTGTCAATCTTGCGATCGATTTGTCATTGATCGTGGTCATTTTCAATCTTGTCGTCTTGCAATCTATTTTGTCGTCGATTCTTGTCCTCTTGTTGATCTTGTCATTTTGTGATCAATTTTGCTATCGATCATTGTCTGTCTTAATTATGTCAATTTGGATCAATTTGTCATTGTTCCTCGTCAATTGGCACATTTTTCAGTCAAATCGTTTATCACATTGGTCATTTATCAATCCAAAATCAAATCAAATCAAGTCAATTATCTTTCAAGACCTAATTCATCTTCTAGGGTTTTATGATTTATTCATTTAACCTAATTTGTCATTTCTTCCTCTAGGATTACTAAATTATTTATTAATCCTAGGTCTTCTCATTACAATTAAATCTTTATTTAATTGGCTAATTATTCTTCCTCTTGTAAATTAATTAATAAATGACAAATTATTAATTAATTTACCTAATTTCTGCTAGTTCCTAATTTCCTATTTTTCCATCAATTTCTAATTCCTAATTGTCATCAATTTCAATTTTCTAATTTTCTTAATTTCTAATTTCTTTTCCCTCCTATTTCATCTCCTAATTCTATGGGAATGACATTTCAATTTGTCATAATTTGTCATAATTGACAATCAATCAATTTTGACATAGAATGTGTCATATTTTGTCATCAATTATCAATCAATCAAATTGTGCATGGAAAGTGCATAATTTGTCATAATTTGTCATATTGATTTGCAATTTCCATTTGAATTGCATCATGCTAATCTTGTCATTTATCCAATTCTTCTATAATTTGGATGATTTTCTTGAATCAAGCCCGAATCCCTAATCAAACTATCGAACTTATGCTTCTAGTACTCTTGACCAATAACCAACATCCATCTTGCTTTCAATTGTATGTGTGCACTTGTAGGTGAGATCCACAAATCCATTTGAAGAGGAAAGAAGAACAATGGAGCCGCATGGAAGAAGCATCCAAATCGTCATCTGGTTTGCATGATATTCGTTTTTGAATGCTTTGTTTTTATGTCTCTATTGAGTGTGCTTAGGATTAGATCATTGCAATGTGTGTTTATGATTGAGCTAATAATGATAATGTCTTTATACTTGCTTTGATGATTCCTAATTCCGATGCTACACTTCTTTTTCCGATCTTCATTTTGGCATGCCCAGTGGGAGCCACGTCCCTAAAAACTAATGTTTTTTGAGTTTTTGTGAGTTTGCAAGTCATAGGTATTAGAAAAGCGTGAGAGACTACAAATCAGCATGAGCGATTCGAGTTCGATGCGATAGAGAGATCTCTTCGGCGTGTGGACAGGCGCATCAGCATGAGCGTAAGCGCACTAGCACGACCGTGCTTAAAAATTCACAAACATTTCCCATTTTCTATTTTTTATAAAAAAAAGTACTCTTTGTTTATCTATTTGACGCATGTGCACGCGCATCAGTGCAGGCAGACGCATTTCGACATGAGGGAAACTGAACCAGCGCAACCGTTATAAAAAATTCCCGCCCTCGACAAAAAAATTGTTTTTCAAATTTGAATTTTAAAATTTAATCTGCTAACCCTTTTTTCTTTATTTTTAGGTTTTCAATGTGGGCCTAGGCGTGTTAGCGTGGCTGATCCAGAACAACGCGACAAACAGGTATGAAATCACAATTCTGTTTGTTTTAATTTCTTTTTTATTATTATTGTTTTTTGTTTCTATCATTTGCAGCGCGTACGTATGCGTTTTGGCGCCTGCGTAGGCGCTTCAGCGCGACTGACTACATTTCAGCACGTGCATTGTATGTGTAGGCCAGTGACTACTGATTTTCCTTTTTTTGAGTGTTACAGCTTTTTCGATCGTCCAAGACCTAAGAAACACAAAAAACTACTAATCTGAACTGTTTTGCAGGTTGCCTAGGAGTTCCAACAAAATATTGTGTATTTTCTTAACTAGGCACCTTGATTTAATTAAAGGATAAATGAACCATTGTCTTGTGTGTTTTGTGAAAAGTGTAAAGGTAGGAGAGTATGCTCTCGTCTAGCTAGACGATCAGATATCTAGAACCCTCTAAGTTTTTCATGTTTGTTGCATGCTTACCTTTAGCAGGCCTGCCCTCCCAACTTTCTCTTTGAGAAGGTAAGAGGGAAATGACCTAAGTGAGTACACCTGGACCTGGGGTTCCCAACTCACTATAATAAATAGGCCATTAATGATGAAAGGGTCAATGGTTGGGGCTATATGAGAGTTCACTCTCACATTGGGTGCTTAGTAGGATCCTAGAGATCTCAATCATGCTTGCATGACTACTAAGTTCTTGGTGCTTCATTGGGCTATAGGCCTCAATTGCGCTTGCGCAACTGCAAAGGGTAGCTCCTAATGGGAAGACATATTAAACACCTTGTGCATAGTAGCCAAAAACCTTCTAGGCATTGGTGCAGGAGGTCGGACCTCTGAAGGCGCCCATATTTTTATGACCCTTAGTAGAGACACAAAGTTTGCCATGAGGAGTTTTCATGGGAATTGATGCTTGGCTGCCCCCCAGAGAAGTGAGTGCTGTGGAGGGGAGCCAGTGGGATCAAGCATCTAAGTGTCCGCTCTGGGTAAGCGTAGCTAGGAAACCAATTGGGATCCAATGACTATTGTCCTTGCCAGCCTTAAGAATGTTGTACATGAGTATGAGTGTCTTTGAGATGAAATTCATTTGATCAGTGTGTTTCCTTTGCTTGATACTTGCTTGCCAAGAGTAGACTAAAAAAACATCATTATCCTCAAACACTTTGCAAAACCATTTGTCTAAAAGCAAACAATCATCCAATTCACTATCCACACAAAGTCCTAATTGCGTCAAAACTTCGTCCGTTTCATGTTTCATAAACCTAAGTTGTATAAGCATCCTAAGAAGTCAATCCACTGACCTATCAAGAAGAAGAAGCTCACACAAGCACAACTCATTAGATGGAAATTTTGGTATACAAACCGCAAACTCTTGCTTAAACATAGGACATTCTTGCATCATTACCATGATTACGTCGATTGTCATAGCAATGAGTTTGATGCTAGTGATGGACTAAGAGTCCGTGCCCTCCATCAAGGTTCAGGTTTATCTTTCAACACCAACTATCATCAAAATCAGGGTGGTCGTGTTCTTTCATACAACTTGTCATCCGAACCAATCATCTATTGAGTCATGTTCATGCCAAGGATAGCGTAGTCACCAAATTTCTTCTAATCATCACTATCATCCCTGCTCAATGAATCATCCTCAATATTTTCCTAAGGACTTAGCACATCAATCAATCACAAGACCAATCACCTTCAATTATCAAATCAATTCTCAAAATCCAAATCAAATCATCCTTTAATCCAATTTAACCTTACATTAAGGTTGCATGCCTTGTGAAGTTTCATTTAGACCTCATCCTTAATCACTTGGCTTTTGTGCTTGAAGAAGAATCCTCTCCAAGTACCTTTTCCTTATCCTTTGAGTCAATCAAGACTCTTAACTTACGCCTTTTCTTTGCTTAGGGTCATTACTCAACCCTTAGTGGAAAAAAAGGCTTTTTAATCATCATTCCAAGGTCTAAATTCTAGCCAACTTGGTCATTACCTCACTTGTGGTTTCATCTACCATGTAAGATCCTCATCCAAGGACTAAGGTGTCAATCCTAATCAAATCCAGGTTCTAATCCAAGGACCCTACCAATCAGCAAAAATCCTTTTTCATCAAAGACAAATCCAAAAATCCAAAAGTCTCGCTAAGTCCTCTCATAAAAAAATTCCTCCTCCAATATTTTCTAAGGTTATTCTTTTATGGTCACAAGTCGATCTCAAAAGAAAAAGATGGCCAAAAAACAATATGGTATGCTGGACATTAGTGTCCTATATGAAGATCCTACACAAGATCCTATACAAAGTGTGCAACCTAGCACTCAAAATTAAACACAAAATCCTAATATGGTTGACCAAGATGAACTCTCTCCGGAAGTGCAAACTTTCCTAGAAGACTCTTATAATTAAGAGATAATTGAGAAATTTATCCAACACAATCCTATTGCACTTCTAAATAAGCTCTTTGAAAATGGAGCTCAAATCCCACTTGATTTTGATAAATCCACCCTTGGTCAACAACCACAAGGAGACCTTGCTCCCACACAGAGTGGTGCACCTGTTATTCAAACTCAATCAATTAGAGCGCCGCCAATCATTCAAACTCAATCAATAACATCCACGACACCTCCCCCTGTGCTCTCCATTCCACCTTCTTCCCCCTTACCATCTATACCACTATCAAATTTGATCTCATCTATTCTCCAACATGCCTTTATACCATCTTCTTCTACTCAACCATATATTTCTATTCCACAAAATTCACTTCCTATCAACAATGTTGCTAACCTCATTTAGGCTGCACTTAATCTCGTCACAACAATTTGTGGGCCACAACAAACTATCACTCAAGTCCCTGCGACATTAGTCATCACATCTCACATTCCCGCTTCCTCATCATATCAATACATTAGTAGTGGTGCACCTTCCATGACTCATCCGATTCTAGGGGCAAACACAATCCATGATTTCCAAAATCCACAACAAGACCTCATTAATGAAATTCAGGATATGAAAAACATTATCAAGGACATGAAAGAAGGGGCTAATAAGAGGAAACCTTACTCGTTTGAGGAATTTTGTCCTTGTCCTTATGACCCATCTATATCAGTTGCACCCTATCCCCCAGGGTTTGAGATCCCAAAATTCACCAAGTATGAAGGCAAAGGGGACCCCCACGACCATGTTCAAGAATTTCACATCCTATGCCAAGAAGTCTCCTATAGTGACCTATACCTTCGAAGGCTCTTCCCTAAGAGTCTCACAGGAGATGCCCTAACATGGTTCTCATCCTTACGACAAGGTTCCATTATCTCCTTTCCAGACTTGGCAGAAAGTTTGTGGCTCAATATGCCTACAACATGGCTAATGATGTTTCCATGATGGACCTGTGTAACACAAAGCAAAGGCCCCGAGAGACTTTCACCAAATTCTTGCAAAGATGGTGACACCTCATCAAGAAATTCCAATGGGACATGCCAAAACATCACCAAATTGAATTATTTCAAAAGAACTTGGTGCCCAAACTTTCAAGACCTTTGACATCTCAATGTATTAAATCTTTCCAAAAATTGACTGATAAGGGCCTAACCCTTGAACGTGTCTTGTTAGAGGAAGAAACCTTGAAACACTACCAAAGATCAACTCAAAATTCTTCCTCTTATCATAATGATAAACCAAAATTTTGGTCCAAGAACAAGAATGTAGTCAATGACAGTGTAACTGATGCAAAATGGGTCTAGACCATGGCCTCTCCTCCAAAACCCACCACCACTAATCATCAATTCAACAATCAAAACAAACAAAATCATTCCCAAAATCCTCATAACAATGTCTCAATCCAGGGGTGACCACCCTGATTCAATAGCAGGACTCCAAGAGACTTCACTCCTCTTGCTTAGCTTATTGAAGTGGTATTTCAAAATGTTGTTCAAGAAGGCGTAGTAGTTTTCCCGATCACTCGCCCGTTTGATCCCAATCAGCCCAAACCTAGGTGGTATAATGAGAATGGATATTGTGAGTATCATCATATCAAGGGACATGATACACGAAAATACATGAAGCTTAAAATATACATACAAGATCTCATTGATAGGGGTGAATTTGAAGTAGCAAATGCAAAACCTAGTAATAACAATGACAAACTCAAAATGTACCAGGAACCCTTCCATAAACATGATAAGGGAAAAGGCTCATCATCTAACACAGTGAACTATGACTACAATAATCACATAACTGACTTTGGCTCTTTAGTAGGTCGCATTAAGCCTACAGACAATCATGTTAATGTC
Source organism: Cryptomeria japonica (assembly GCF_030272615.1). Lineage (NCBI taxonomy): Eukaryota > Viridiplantae > Streptophyta > Pinopsida > Cupressales > Cupressaceae > Cryptomeria > Cryptomeria japonica. Next base: position 281,520,050 of record NC_081407.1, on the reverse strand, counting down.
ATAACTATCCAAGGAGTTAATCCTCCCCCTTCCCAAAGTAGACCTAATCCTGCTAGGATAGTCATTCAAGGTGCTACACCTTCCACTCCCTACTCTCAGAATGACTGCAATGTAACCATGCATAGAGGTAAAGTCACTGTCCAAGGAGATCCTCCCCCACCAAACCCTCTGCCCATGTCTTCCACCCGCCGATATGACCTCCTTGACCAACTTGGGAAGACCCCCGCATAGATCTCCATTCTAGAACTTCTTAAGACTTCCCCTGTCCATAAAGAAATTTTGGAACAAGCCCTCCTTGAGTCTCGTGTTCCTGATAATATTAATGCTACCCAATTTCAAGCTCCATGCTGCCCAACAACACCTTGTGTTCACTTCCAATCATGCTTGTACAGATGAAGACCATAATAAACCTTTGCACATTGAAGCCCTTATTTAGAAGCACAAGGTCAAACATATCCTGATAGATGGTGGATCTAGACTCAATTTGTGTAAATACAAGTTAATAAAACAATTGGGACTTTCTGAGGACCTGGTAGACACATCAGGAAGGATTACAATAAAAGCATATGATGATGTGGAAAGAGTTTCAAAGGGTATGATCACCTTACCTCTTCAAGTGGGCCCTATCACAATTGAAACCCCTTGCCAAGTACTAGATATTGATCTCTCTTACAACATCCTTCTCGGTCGGCCATGGATTCACTCCTTGCAAACCATACCCTCCACCTATCACCAATGCATCAAATTCCCCTTCAATGGAAGAGAGATCACTATCAAAGGTGATCTGCAACCTTTCCAATATTTCAAACTCTTAAAGGGGAAACATTCATATCATTGCCCACTAAATAGACCCTTGCCAACTCCTCCATCTGACACATCAAATGTTTCCTCCACCTCATCCCAACTAGACACACAAATCAAGATCTTGGATAATGGCTGTGGAGAATACTAATTCGAGGATGTCTTATTAATAGGAAAACTCCCCCTATCTCCTAAGTCATTTGGCAAACCAAAAGAGCTAAAAAAAGATCAGAAACTGGTCATACAATGCAAAGATACCACCTTCCAGCAATGGGGCCCATTTGATGAGGATTGCCTCGACACAGATGTCTCTTCATGGCTGTACTAGGAAGAAGATGAAGGTCCAACAAAAATATCTAAAAAAAGTACCCCAAAGCATCAGCTATAGTTGAAAAAATGGGTTACAAAGGACCCGACTTGGGACCAGAGGAGAAAGGAAGAAAAACACCCATAAATCGTATCTCCTATAAGTACAACAGAGGCTTGGGGTACACCCTGGTGCCTAAGATTACTATCGCTGGTGCCCCTTCAAGTCCTTCCTTGGATATCAAAAGCTTTGATGAAGAGGAGTTCCATGAAATTCCTTATGAATATGAAAAATGATATCTTCTTTGACACTCACAACAATGCCATCACCCCCATAACCTCTCCCATTTTACATGAGCTACATCTTGTCCATCCTGAACTCATAGACTGGGGCAAACAAGACAAACCCACTTTAGATAACTGCACCGATGATAATGCTCTCATTACTCTCTTGACTATGCAAAATTTGGAAGACTGCAACCGAGTAGATGGTATTCAAATACAGGAAAAGGGATACTTTTGTAGTCAGGTCAATACCCTTAGCCACAAAAAAGATAATCAAAGGAAAAAACATGATTCCCTAGGTGAAAACCTCTCTGAGGCACCTTTGGATGAGCAAAAAATAAAAATAAAGGGTGTATCCGAAAGTGAAAACCTGGAAAAGGCACTTGACGATGAGGGACTTGACCTCACTACCATTGGTTACCTTCCACAAGACAGGTCAAATTTACTGATAGAAGAAACAAACAATATCAACATGAGCACCAAAGACATTCCAAAAAATGTGCTCATTGCCAAGTCCCTCACAAAAAAGAGAAACAAGACTTCATCAATTTCCTTAGTGAAGTAAAAATCAATTTCACATGGTCCTATGCTGATATGCTAAGTTTAGATCCTAACTTGGTGGTTCATAATCTTGCTGTCCGCCTAGACGCAAAACTTGTAAAACAAAAGTTGCACAAAATGCATCTGCATATTGCACTCCAGGTCAAGGCAGAACTCCAAAAGATGTTGGATGCAGAATTCATCAAACCAATAGACTACACTGAATGGGTCTCCAACATTGTACCTGTCAGCAAACCCACTGGGGGCATCCACATCTATACTGATTTTCGAGATCTAAATAAGGCTTGTCCTAAAGATGATTTCATGCTCCCCAACATAGATATGATTATGGACCTTATAGCAGGGCATGAGATGCTATCACTTATGGATGGATTTTCTGGATATAATCAAATCAGGATTGCAGACGAAGATCAACATAAAATTGCATTCACAACACCATGGGGGACTTTCTATTACTGGGTCATGCCTTTTGGCCTAAAAAATGTTGGAGCCACATATCAGCGTGCCATGACGATGATTTTTCATGACCTCTTGCATAAAATTATGGAGGACTATGTGGATGATATTCTAGGCAAATCAAAGACAAGACAAGAACACATCCCTATCTTAAAGCAGATCTTTGAAAGATTGAAAAAATACAAATTGCACCTAAATCCTAAGAAGTGTGTTTTTGGTGTCACATCAAGAAACTACTAGGTTTCATTTTTTCTCACAGAGGCATCGAGGTCGATCCTGCAAAGGTAAAAGCCATCATGGAAATGCCTCCACCAAAAACTCTCGGACAGCTGCTCAACCTCCAGGGGAAACTCCAATCTGTTAGACATTTTATTTCACAACTGGCAGATAAGTGCCATCCATTTGCGCACTTGCTGCGCAAAGACACAAAATTCAAATGGGTCTCCTTGTGTCAAAAGGCCTTCAAAAAACTATAAGTATATCTAGCATCACCTCCAATGCTTATGCCTCCTACTCCTAAAAAACCTCTTATTTTGTACATATGTGCTACCGCAGTGGCATTGGGGGCATTGTTGGCACAAATAGATGATCAAGGGAAGGAACATGCCATTTACTACATCAGTCGGACACTAGTCGGGTATGAAATCAATTATACCCCAATTGAAAGAGCATGCCTGGCATTGGTGTTTAGCACATAGAAACTCCGACACTATATGCTGAATAACAAAACAAAACTGATAGCTAAGATTGACCCACTTAAATATCTCTTGTGAAAAGATGCCCTCACTGGTAGAACTGCTAAATGGGTCATGTTGTTAAGCGAGTTTGACATTGAATATGTAGACAAAAAAAGCAATCAAGGGACAAGTCATCGTAGACCAGTTGGCTGACGCTCCACTTCCAGGTGACCATCCTATTCTCACAGAATTACCAGATGAAATCATTATGACTGTCACCACATACTCCACATGGCAATTATACTTTGATGGCTCTTGCACCCAAAATGGATCGGGGGCAGGAATACTACTGATCACACCTCAAGGAGATTGCATCCCAAAGTCATACAAGATAGATTTTGCATGTACCAACAACATTGCATAATATGAGGTACTCATTATAGGATTACACTTGGCTATCTAGTGGAAGATAAGGGAATTACAAGTCTATGGTGATTCCCAACTTGTCATAAAACAAGTCAATGATGAATACCAAACAAAAGATGACAAACTCCTCCCCTACCGTAGCATAGTTGAAGATCTTAAGCAACACTTCACAGCAATCAAGTTTGATCAAGTCCTACAGACAAACAATAGAGATGAAAAATGCAATGGCCACCATTGGCTCCCTCCTTCAGATGCCAACAAATAGTCAGAAGTGTGAGTTCTTGGTCGAGCAACTATTTATATTGGCATATGATCTACTAGAATCTGAAATGGTATGTGTACTCATTGATCCCGAGTCCCCATGGTATCAAGAAACCTTCGCTTTCATAAAAGACAATGCCATTCCCCCACACCTTACCAAAACCCAACAACAAACCTTCATTCGCTGATGTGGTCATTACACCATCCTTGGAGACACCTGATTCAGAAGGCATTTTGATGGTTCCCTCCTAAGGTGTTTAGATAAACAAGATGTGGAATGGGAATTACATGAAGTACACGAGGGCATCTATGGGGCACACTCAAGTGGGCTCACCTTGGCTAAAAAACTTTTGAGAACATGATATTATTGGCCTTAAATGGAAGTAGATGCATATAACTATGTGAAGAAATGCATCCCTTGCCAACAACATGGCGATAAGATTCATGCGCTATCACAAGAATTTCAGTCGTTCAATTACACCCTGGCCCTTCTCACAATGGGTGCTCAATCTCATTGGGAAAATCCACCCCTCATCCTCCAACAGACATAAATTCATTATCACTGCCACCGAGTATTTCACCAAGTGGGTAGAGGCTATCCCTCTTACTTTTACCACTAGTAAGCAAATATCCAAATTCATCCTGAACTACTTGATCTGTCGATATGAAATTCCAAAAGTTATCTTTACAGATAATGGTAGACAATTTAAAAACTAGGATGTCAAAGAACTCTACTGGAAATTCAACATCCAACATTGCTTCTCCACCCCATATTACCCCCAAGGTAATGGTTAAGCTAAGGCTTCTAATAAAACACTAATCAAAATCCTTAAAAAGATAGTCAATGAAGTTGGCCGTGATTGGCACCTCCAACTTCATCCTTCTTTGTTGGCCTACCACACACCCATAGGTGCCACCCCTTATTCCCTTGTCTTTGGCTCCAAAGCTATCCTCCCCCTTGAGATCGAGATCCCCTCTCTAAGGGCATCGCTGCAAAATATCCTACCAGATGAAGAATACATAATTGCCCACCTACAAGAGCTAGAATTATTAGACGAAAGGTGCCTCAAGGCCTTGAACCATCTCTAGGTATATCAGAACCGTCTACGCATGAGTTATCACAAGCAAGTCAGAACCTGGGAATTCCAAATTAGTGATCTTGTCCTCATGGAGAATCAGAAAAACCTTCAAGAAAGAGAAAAGAAAGGAAAGTTTGAGCCTAATTGGCTTGGACCATATGTAATCACAACAAAATATGGATCAGGGGCCTATCAGTTGGCTACTCCTGAAGGCGATCCTCTGGATGATCCAATAAATATCATGCACCTCAAAAGATTCTATGCCTAGTCCTTAGTGAGTCTTAAATTGTCAATAAAAAATAAAAATAAAATCAAAAAATCATGAAAATACATAAAAATAAGAAAAAGATCCTAAAAAAATTACCACTCTGGTGAAAACCTGGCAAACAGGCACCCTGTGACACCCCAAAAAAATAAAATAAAATAAATTAATTCATCCATCAATGAAAACCACTTTGTGGCGCTATGGACAAGTACCTTGGTGAAAACCTCCATGCAGGCGCCAAGGTAAATAAACTGGATCCATTGTCTATCAGGTCAATGCTCCAATCACCCTCCCCATCCAAGCATTCCTCCCCTTCCATCTCCGTATAAATCATGCATATGATGATGAGTCTTTGCCTAAATCATGAATACAGAATGTCCCATCAACTGAGCTTGTGTGCCTCTTTGTGAGCTTCATGAAGTTTTCAGAATAGTCCTAAGTCCACAAGTTAAACTTCAAGGCCATATGATCACTTGCCTAATCCAAAGAGTCTACCCACTTTATCCTTTGCCCTAGGGGTGAATCCTTCCCTCGGCCAGCAACTTAATACTCCACCCTAATCCTACTCTTGGCAAGAAGTGTTAGTTGGTCATGACTGAATGTCTTGTTTGTGTATACACATAAAAAATTGGCTATGAGCGATTAAATAAATATTTTAATTCATTTATATTTATTTAATGTTTATTCTTCTATTAAATAGTTAATTTGAAAAGATTAATTTATTTAATTCATTTCATGTCTTTCTATTAATTAATTTAATTGAAATATTTTATTAATTAATTCATCTATCCTATTCCTCTAATTAATTAAATATCTAATATTTAATTATTTCCTCCAAACATTAAATATCTAATATTTAATAGTTATTCTCCTATCCTATAGTCTCAAATATTAAATGATTTCGTAAATTATTTAATCTTTCTTATCTAACTCACCCTCCATCTCCACTTCATCTTCCCTTTTCTAACTCACCCAACATGTGGCTAAGGAAATTAATATTTCTTAAATATTAATTCATCATTTATCTCCAACATCCAAATTCAATGAATATTGTGTACATACACATATTTTATAACCATCTCCTATATTCTCTCCAACACCCCCTACATATTAGGAAGGACTTCAGTCCACTTGTCCTATCATGCCTAAATATTCTCTAACCATCCCTAGATTCCCCTAGTCAACAACCCAGTCAAGGTGAGATGAGTGACACTTGTCTTCTCCTTCCCCCTTTCTCTCAACCTTCACCTTTGCTCATAGCCATCCAAATCTATAGATATGATCATGAACGTTGATCTGAGCCACATCATCTCATCCTCTCAAGGTCTATAAAATCAAGAGATTCAATTGAGAGAGAGTTAGAGACTTCAAGAGACTTCAAGTGCATTTTTCAAGCAAATCATTTGTTAAACTTATGCATCCATGAGTTTTAATCTTGAAGCAAAATAGCAATAAGCATTTTAGCATAATCATTTTAGCATAATCATGTAGTATTGCATATCATAGCATCAGTTAACTACTAGATGTCAGTCCATTCTTCATATGCCATCTTGGAAAGCTGTTAGTGCATTGTCTGAGAGCACACCATCTGCAGCCAGGAATAGTGGAGTTAGGACACAATGAGACATAAACCGTGAAGGTAACATTAGTATTTTATTTCATATATATTTCATGTAGTTTCATTGGTTGAGTTTGGATTTCCTGTAGCATTTCTGTTTGTGTTTTGTGAAATTAACTTGTTGTAGGTAGCATTTTGAGGATGAAATTCAAGTCGACACATTTTGGCACCCAACGATTGGCGCCAAAATGTGTCAACTTGAATTTCATCCTCAGAATGCTACCTGCAACAAGTTAGTTTCACAAAATACAAATGGAAATACTACAAGAAATCCAAATTCAACCAATGAAACTACATGAATTACGTATGAAATAAAATACTAATATTACCTTCATGGCTTATGTCCCATTGTGTCCTAACTCCACTGTTCCTGGTTGTAGATGGTGTACTCTCAAACAATGCACTAAAAACTATTAAATATTAGATATTTAATTAATTAGACGAATAGGATAGATGAATTAATTAATAAAATATTTAATATTTAATTATTTCCTCCAAACACTAAATATCTAATATTTAATAGTTATTCTCCTATCCTATAGTCTCAAATATTAAATGTTTTCCTAAATTATTTAATCTTTCTTATCCAACTCACCCTCCATCTCCACTTTATCTTCCCTTTTCCAACTCATCCAACATGTGGCTAAGGAAATTAATATTTCTTAAATATTAATTCATCATTTATCTCCAACCTCTAAATTCAATGAATATTGTGTACGTACACATATTTCATAACCATCTCCTATATTCTCTCCAACACCCCTACATCTTAGGAAGGACTTGAGTCCACTTGTCCTATCATGCCTAAATCTTCTCTAACCATCCCTAGATTCCCTCAGTCAGTGACCCAGTCAAGGTGAGATGAGTGACACTTGTCTGCTCTTTCCCCTTTTCTCTCAACCTTCACCTTTTCTCACAGCCATCCAAATCTGCAGATCTGATCATGACCGTTGATTTGAGCCATATCATCTCATCCTCTCAAGGTCTATAAAATCAAGAGCTTTAATTGAGAGAGAGTTAGAGACTTCAAGAGACTTCAAGTGCATTTTTCAAGCAAATCATTTGTAAAACTTATGCATCCGTGAGTTTTAATCTTGAATCAAAATAGCAATAAGCATTTTAGCATAATCCTTTTAGCATAATCATGTAGTATTGCATATCATAGCATCAGTTAACTACCAGTTATCAGTCCAATCTTCATATGCCATCTTGGAAAGCTATTAGTGCATTGTTTGAGAGCACACCATCTATAGCCGAGAACAGTGGAGTTAGGACACAATGAGACATAAACCATGAAGGTAACATTAGTATTTTATTTCATATATATTTCATGTAGTTCATTGGTTGAGTTTGGATTTCCTGTAGCATTTCTGTTTGTATTTTGTGAAACTAACTTGTTGCAGGTAGAATTCTGAGGATGAAATTCAAGTCGACATAGTTTGATTTCTTGGATTTTCCATTTAGACTTGCATCTTTTGCCCTACAATGACATCTATTTACGACTGCCCAGATTTTCCATATCCAAGTATGTTTACAATAGGTGCATACCGGGGCATATTTTCATAGCATGACATATTTTGGATCTCTCTTGTATAAACTGGTGACCTGGTACTAGTGTTTATCAACACTTACCCTCTCGTGTACAAGAGGTATAAGTGTATTTGAGGGTTTCCTTGCATGTACCCACAACTTTGTATTAGTGTTTCTCAACACTTACATAGCTGTGTGTAAGGAATTCCCATTTGACTGCGAGTCAGTCCATGCCTTGGGTTTCTCATGGAATCCTGATTCCTATAATCAGTGGTGCAAGTGACCCGGGGCAATATCAAACTAGGTTGGCTCTCTACATTTTTGTGCACAACTTTCACCATCATTCCATAAAGTCCTAATCTAATAACCCCATGGAGTCCTCAATTTACCCCATTCCCAGTCTATTCCATATTCTTCAATTTTCTATCTAAAGATCATTGTATATTGACATATTCCCTCTTTCCATTATTCTTTTATACGTATAGGTGGCATTATTCATATAAATTGCATTACTTATTCACTACTCATTTAGATTGCCATTTTTCACAAACATTTATCACATAGGTTACAATTAGATTTCATCACGCACATCAATTATAAATAAACGACATTAATTCATCCACATAGATTACATTACATTATCATGACATTACATTAATTCCTCATATAGATTGCATAATAAATTATTTATGTCTACATATCCATCATACATTTGTATATGCAATATATATAAACATAAAAAAGAATGATCACTCATCCTTCATCCAAAAACGTGTCAACAACATATCATAGCCATACATACATAATCATACACACTGTATCACAAATAAATCAGCAGAACATTACATCCATACATCACATCACAAGAAAATAAATAGAATCCATCATAATAAAGTACACATATCATCCATCATCACAAAATCATATATATATATGCTCAAAAGGGACGAATATGTCTATCATAATACAATGATCACCTCAAAGGGTCAAAAGATGATACACAAGCCAAAATAGAGCTAGCTCTCCCCTCTTGTGTCCCCACCCCGCTCCGCTGTACCTCCTCCACCCGAACCTCCTGCTTCCCCTCCTCTCAGTGGCCTAAAACCCATCGATCCACCTGTCTACTGGCTCTGTGTTCTGTGAGATCGCACACTCTCAGTGTACAAAGCTACTCGCTATGCCACAGGTACTACCCCATGATATAATCCCCTGTACTATCCTACCTCCCGAACTACCCTCTCCGCCCTATCCCACAACTACATAATATCAACGTATATCTGCCCAAGTCCTGCAGGAACCAACACCTTGTGGGATACATCCCTCTCCCCCAACAGTCATGTCACATCTGCCTCTATACTTTGGACTCTGCCCTATAGCCCCTCTAGCTCGACATCTTGCCGATGGATAATATCCTGAAGGGTGGCTATAGCTGTCCCTGTCCGTGCCTCCTTTAGCATCCACTCAAACTCCTCCCTCTCCTGCCTCAGAGCATCCACCTCTGTCCTTGCTATATGAAGGATCTCTGTCAAATCTGCTATCTCCCACGTTAGCCACTCCACCTCTGCCTATAGACTCTCCCTTCTAGTTCTCTCTATTTGTAGCTCATCCTGAAGAGAATGGAGCCTCGCCCGGGTAGTATCCCTCTCCTATTGCACTCTTTCAAAGTCAGCCTGTGATAACCCTCCCCTCTCCTGTACTTGTGCCTTGGGAACATCCATAGGTACAACATCCTCTCCTCCGCCACCCATGGCCTCTATGGCCTCTCCTACTGGTGCTCCCTCTCCCTCTCCCTCTCCCTCTCCCTCCTCTAGATCCCTCCTCCATACAACCTTGACCCTCCTTTGCTATCCACAAACACCATGCCCTGCACCAACCACAAATCTCTCCCCTGGGCTTTTATCCTCCCCACCAACTACTTGGTCTACGACCGATTGTAGCTCATCCTCCTCCAAAACCCCAGCAATGGTAAGACATATTGGAAATTGCCCCTCCCACTAGCTCCTATATTCCCTTGTCATCCCTAGATCCTCAGCTTCCCCCATCCGCTCATCCCAGACCAAATGAGACACTGTCTGAAAACTGGTCCTGCCTTGCAATGGACTCACTATCAGGCCCCAAAATCTAACCTCCCGTGTAATTCGAGGATATACTGGGATGTCCCCCACTATATCCTGAACCTGTCCAAGCTGTCTCACCACCCTGAATGGTGCATAATACTCCATAATGTACACTAATCTACCAAACATCCACAACTCCACCCCAACCCAGTGTAGCTGCCAGTCACCCTTCCATCTCTCACACCCCCAAAATGACTGCTATGTAAACTGCATAAGCTCATCCAAAATCCAGTGCCAAAACCATACAAACCCTATCTGAGTATAGTGTAGCAGCCCCCTGTACCTATCCACATATGGTTATTGAGCCCGCCTATCCTGTACACCCAGTGGCTGAGTAACCACAATGTGCTCCCAAGCTTAGATGTGGAGAAGTGTCACTCCTACAGACAAACTAGCATACTCCCTATACACCAGTAGATGCATGTCATGATATAACTGAGCTAACATCACAGCTCCCCAAGCATAGTGCATGCCATCATGAACCATGAAATAAAGGCATCTGCTCTGTCCAATAGGAAATCCATGCTCGTCTAGATTAGGTATAATCCGCTCGCTCAAGAATCCACAAATCACCAGTACCAAACGAGGAATCCGCCGAATAACCATCGCCCTACCCAAGTGCATCCTACTCCTGTCCAACATCGGTGGGGTTTGATACTCACAAACCTCCTGAAGATAAAAATCCGCTGCATCCAAGTGCTACTCTAGGATGACAACATGAATGGGGATCTTCAAGATCCTCCATACATCTAAAAGGGTGACTATCACCTCATAAGTAGGAAGATGGAAGGTCTTATACCTACTGTCTCACCTCTCGACTAAAGTTGTCATCATTGCAGTATGAGCTTGTATCCTCATCCACCTACCCACATAGTGCAATCCTAGAGTAGCTAGCACCTCCAACTCATCACACCCCAACTCCTGATATAAACTCATAGTAGTAGGCCAATGCTCCCTCGAAGCCAATGACCCCATCTCCACCTACATCCAACAAACCAATTCATTATTTCCATGTCACCAAGTCTTGTTCTACCCTCCAAAACTAGCCATACCCTCACCCTATCCTAAACATTCTAAACCTATGCCTAAACTCACCCCTCCTGAGCACATGCGTTGATTTGTCCACCGCTCATGCCAAAATTGTGGTGCTCACGCCAATCTGCAGGTGCTCATGATAACAAAGAGACCTAACCCTTCCAACCCTACCTACAACCTCCATCAATGCAAGTTCCCGCCCATCAACATGAGCGCCCACGTAAAACCTTGAGCACCTACGTTGAAGTGCGAACACCCACGTAAAACCTTGAGCACCTGTGTTTAACCACATGCACCCATGTTGAAGCGTGAGAACCCATGTCGAAGCGTGAGCACCCGTGCTAAGCTTTTCCCCTCCCCCAAAAAACTATTCTACCCACCTCCTCCCAGCAAGCACCAATACTGTTCACTAGTGCTTGTGCTAACCAATGGGTGCACGCATTGAAATAATGATCAGCACGTGCACCTCGCCAAGTCTATGCCGTAAATTTATCCCTAATTCTACCAATAATCTAAAAAATCCAAAAGGGGGGATGGTCCTACATACTAGTGGTCCATAGCTAGTGGGTCTGTCGTACCGTCGGATCCTCTCGGCGCGATGATCATGTGTAGGAATGAGATCCATCTTTCCTTCTCTTCTTCTAGGCTCTGAGGGGCTCCAAGGCTTGTGTGTAATAATGACTCCTTATTGGGCTATTTGTGGCTTATATGGGCCCCCTCGAGGGCCCATTTCCTCCACGGTCTTGCATCTTCTACTTTTTCTTTCTAGATTTTCTACATCTACTTCCTGTTTATTTTTCACTTATCTCCTCCACTCAAATTTTTTCTTCTTTATTTCAAGAATTTTTTGTCAATTTTTGTTTCGACAAAATTCTCGAGGGGGCATACACTTCCCACACTTTATGCTGGGGCATCTATTTTTTTCTTCTTCTATCTTTTACCCATCGCCAAATTTGCCGCTGCGTAAAATAGGGGCAAAATGTAGACACTTAAAAATAATTATTTTAATTTTTTTAAAAGTTCCTGACATAATTAAATAATTAATTATGGCAAATTTTAATTCTCCTCAATATTAATTAATTACAATTAATATTGTCACTATAGTATGTTGATTGATTGATTTAATAAATCAATCCCCTTTTATTCTTCTAAAAATCCTTAATATTAAATCTTCTCAAATTCTTCCTCTTAACTAATTAGTATCAATTAATTAGTCAACCTAAGTGACTCCTACAAATCACCTTTTCCTAATCCATCATTAACCTAATAAATTCTTCTAGAAACTCCCTAAGCTCACTTAGCATTATTCTTCTTATTTTTAATTCCCTCCACTCATTCTCTCTCCTAGTCAAATCCTCCTACAAATCTTATCTACCCTAATCCCACCTAATCTTTCCTCTAATCCCTCTCCTAATGAGTTGCTAGTGGCTAATCATCATGATTAGCCACATAGTCAACTCCTTGTCCCTTCCATCCAACCACTCTCCTTAAATTCCCTTTTCCTAGGTGAATGTGAGATTCCTCTAGGCATCTCATCTTCCAAGGAATTTTTAATTCCTCCTTATTCCTCCAATCCCCATGATCATCCCTTTTGAAGAATTTTTAATTCTTCCTTTCCATCCCTCAAGAAAAATTCTATTCCTTTCTCTTCTCAAGGCACATTGGGAAGTCTTCCCAATGAATCTTGAGGAGTGTGGAGATAAGAAAGGCCTTTAAGGCATATCTCTTGGGCTCCACACCTCCTCTTGGGACTTGTGTGGGATCACAAGGAATCTTGACCCTCCATCTTGGGTCAATCCTAGCCCTTCATTTCTCCTCCTCTCTCCCTATAAATTGAAGACTCCATTCCCTCACATTTAATCTCCAATTTTCGCAAGTTCATGCTGCTAGTTTGTGCCTAGGAAACCATCTTTGCACCCTTATCATGCCAAAGTTATCCCTCATCCATACTTAGCCATATTATCCATCTCATCCTTCAAATCCATCACATCCATTTGTGCACAATGTTGGAGAGCCAACCACATCAAGAAATCTAGGAGAAAATCAACATCACATTGGAGGCATTTGGGCGCACTTCAAATTCATCCAAGCTCCATCTGAGGGAGAAGGTAAATAAGCAATCCGCCAATCATAGATCTATATCTAGTCTGATTTTGTTTAGGGGAATAATCATCCTTAGTCAACTTACATCCGGTTACCAAAATAGTTCCAACTAGATTTCTATCATCCAAATTGAACTTCTTTAACAACTCTTCTAGATACTTGGATTGTGATTTAAAAATCCCTTTTTCTTACTATATAATTTGCAATCCTAGAAAGAATTTCGTCTCTTCAATCATAGGAATCTCAAATTCATTTTGCATTTCATTAGCAAACTCTTTGCATAAATTGTCATTTCCTCCAAAAATAATATTATAAAAAAAAAATTAACAATCAGAATGTTATCATGATCAATCTTGAAATATAGATTACTATCAGAAGTACCTTTGTTAAATCCAAGCTTCAACATATACTTATTCAATCTGGCATACCATGCTCTAGGAGCTTGCTTCAATCCATACAATGTTTTCTTCAATCGACAAACCATATCCCTTTGATTAGTCAACTGAAATCCATTTGATTTCTCTATTTACATATCTTCCTCCAATTCACCATTTAGGAATGCTGACTTGACATCCATTTGATAGACTTTTAAATCTTTATAAGTAGCATTAGAAAGAAACAATCTAACAACTTCAATTCTTGCCATTGGAGCAAAATTCTCTTCAAAATCAATTCCTTCCATTTGAGAATATCCTTTACAAACAAGTCTTTCATTGTTTCTAACAACTTCACCTTTCTCATTCAATTTGTTCTACAAGACCCATTTGGTTCCAATTACATTTTTTTTAGGTCTGGGAATGAGAATCCATGTATTGTTCTTTTCAATTTGATTCAATTCTTCTTTCATTGCTTTAACCCAATGCTCATCTTTACATGTTTCATTCACATCCTTAGGTTCAATCTTAGAAATCAAACAATACTCAACCTGATCAGCAATAATTCTTCTTCTATTCTTAACACCTTTATTTCTATCTCCTATGATCTGATTTTGAGAATGAATCAATCTTACATACCTGGGAGTCTTAGGATTTTCTTGAATTTTAGACTCTTGATTTCTTTCTTTTGCCCTTGCACTAGTTCCTTCCTCTTGGTTCATTGATTCACTGATATAATCTAAAATTAATTTTGACTTAGAGGTTACTTCCCTTTGTTTGCACTATCATTATAATCATTTGAATCATATCCGCAAGATATTTACTGTCTCACATTGCTTTCATCAACCCTAACATTAGGACTCTCTATTGGCATTTTTGATGTTTATGTTGTGATTGTCATTGATGGACACACACTTGTATTGAGATCCCCTTTATATGTATGAGCTCATGCTCATCCGGTATTTGTTCCAACCAGTATGTTGTATTCTAGTCTTTAGACTAGTAGTGATTTTGCAGAATGTGTTTCCTGGTCTGAAGCGGCATGTCGACCCCAAGCAGTTTGCAGATCACAAGTGGTATGAGGAAGAAAAGCGGCACAACACATTCTTACTAGTCTTCATTTTTGTCAAACCGACAACTAGCATTTTGTATAAACCGGTAATACTCTGTGATGAGTTACCAACCGACATTTTGTGATGAGTTACCAATCCACCGATTGTTTGATGGTGCCGACACATTGACGGTGATTCTTGTGTCATGTTACTGAGTATGTCTAGATTTAGTGAACGTAGGAAATTGTAATGTAATCCTATTGGACCGACATGAAATCAGATTCCTTTAAAAGGACATCATGTCTAGGGTTTTTGAGTTGTTGAAGAATTTGTGAAAAGGGTTAATGTTGAGCTAGGGTTTAAGGTGGATGTTGAGTTGTTGGAAGAGCGATCTTATTTGAGAAGATCAAGTTGTAATTGAGAGAGATAGAGAAGACTGAAGTAATGCTGGAATGCATTAGCTATGAGCAATACTAGATCTAACCAAGCAGTTTGTGCTATTAGATAGATCAAACACTTTTTGATTACTCACATCTTTGAAAAGTCTGTAGCCCTTAACTGGGTAGGCCTCAAAGCCTTTGTAAAATCCTCTAACAAGGTGGTTCACACATGTGAATCTAAAATCCTCTAACAAGGTAGTCTTTAATCAGACTTATCTCCTAACAGAGATTGAGATTCCTAACAGGATCTGTTCTAGTGAAGAACATTGTAAGACCTTAACCGGTCTGACCTTAACCGGTCTGGTTTCTATTCTGTAGATAGTGACTTGTGAGTTCCATCTCACCGTGGTTTTTCCTAGTTGGGTTTCCACGTCAAATATCATGTGTTATGGTTGTATTGCTTTTGTGGGTGAATGTTATATTCGCATTTTGGTTTGAATGTGTGGTAACCAGTTTGATTGTCAGACTGCTTTACCAGTTTATATTTAGACTGTGTAAGTGTTTTAGTGCAAATATTTTTGGCATACTAATTCACCCCCCCCTCTTAGTATTCATCAATTGGTATCAGAGCCAACCTTTCTATAAGTTTAACCACTTGGAAAGAGATATGGGGGAATACACCTTGAGGGAACTTACTCAATGGCTCACTAAGTCTGAGCAAGCCTATGATGATCTTATGGTCAAATACAAGGCATCTCAAGCAAAAAGAAGAGAACATGTAGGGAGGCTAATGGAACTATTTGAAAGTAGTTCTGAAGATGAAGATAACATGGAAGCTATGATTGCTGAAGTGAATAAGCTGAATGATTCAAACTCCAATTTGAGAAAGGAGTTGGAAGGATTGACTATTCGATTTAGCCAAGAGCTTGAGAACTGAAGAAAAGTTGAAGATCTGATAAAAGACAGAGATCATGAGATCTCCAAGTTGAAACATGAGATTAGTGCACTAACTGCTCACCTTCATGAGAGTAGAATGGAAAAAGAAGACATGCAAGGAGAACTGAACATTGCCATCTCTGAAAATGCAAGTCTTATGGAGACAAACACTACTATCTCCAAAGAACTGTTTGAGTCAAAGGAAATACTTGCTAAGTTTAGCAAAAGTATAGTCAGGCTAGAGAAAAAGCTTGAGTCATCTAGACTGGCAAAGAATACCAATGGTCTTGGGTTTTCTGGACATGAGGAAGGAGAATCCTCAGGAATAAATGCTGAAGCATCAAAGAAGAAACCGACACTCAAAGGAAAAGGTAAGCAAAAATTCAAACCTGTTTGCTTTAACTGTCTTAAAGAAGGACACACTGCCAATGTATGTAGGAGCAAAGCCTACAATAATTTTCCTTGTTTTATCAACAATGTACCTAGATCCAATAAGTTCAATGGTCATTGTTATGCATGCAACAAGTTTGGGCATAGAGCATTTGAATGCAGGTCTATAATGGATAACACTGGAAGATATCCTTAGAGGACCCAAGGAACTGGTCCTAAATCTTTTATGAATCGGAACCACAACCGGTTTAATGTCTTCAATCATTAGTCAAGAAGCAGTGGTTATCAAATGCCAAACAGATGGAGAGAAAGTTGTATGATCTGTCATGGTCATGGTCACACTACTGCAACATGCAGAAGGAAGAATGGAAACATGTACAATGGACCTTGGAGAGCACCTGGACTTGTTTGCTATCACTGCAACAAACTGGGTCACATTGCAAGATTCTGCAGAAGTAGAAAAAGTATATCTGATGATATACTGGTCACTCAGGAAGGAGAAATAGATGTTGAAAAAGTTCAAGGAGACATGAAGAAAACATGGAAGAAGAAACCAATATTATTGGAGGAGGAACCGGTTTCTGCACCTAGTGTGGAAATATCAGAACTGGCAAACTAAGCCGCAAAGGCTTAGGGGGAGAAAATGGCAAAATGCTTTTGAACCCCTGGTTAACACTGGTAAAAGACCTTAACTGGTATGCTACACCTGTCGCTTGGTAGAAGACCGGAAACGGTAAAAAGGCAAATTAGGGTTTATGCCCTAACATAGGAGCATTAATGATGGTAGGTGATAGACATGTATAAATGCATTTTTCAAATCATTTCACACTATCTATTTTCGAGCGAAGAAAAGTTTTCAATTGCAGAGAAAAGAAAAGGTGATTTGAGCTTAGATTTCGAGAAATTGGAGAGCTTTGAAAGAGATTCAAATATAGTTTGCAAGCAGTAGTGGAGAACTCAAAGTGGTGATTTGGCATCCAATGGAGAGAGAAGTAAAGCAGAATCAAGAAGCCCTAATTTCACGTTAGAAAGGTATTTTTCATGTTCTTGAAATACTCTTCAATGGCTTCCGTATCTCATACCAGTTCAAGCACATCTATTGAGTCAGAAAGTTTTATTCAAAGGAAGGGCAAATATAATGCTTTGTCACAAGTTCTAGCTAGAGTCATAGTCGAAGAAGGAATTTCAGACTATATTGATTGCAAGATAGAAGACTAGGGTCCTTAGCCATTCATACTCAATTAGGTCTATTTTGCAGAAAGGACAAAAGGATCAAACCAGAGTTTAGTATCTTAGAGAAGAAGAAACTCCATAATGCGGTGTATTTTCTGGAAGACTTCACAGAGGATCACATTAGGATCATCTTGAGTGGAGTCCATGGTGACAAGATGTACCTGGAGAGAACGCATGATATCACGCCTGAGGCAATTCATGCAGTCACCAGTTTCTGCAACACAGGGGAAGTTCCAGCCCTGAGAATGGTGAGTAAAACGGAAATGACCAAGCTCACCAGTTTGACAAGTGATTCATGAGGTATGACAGTTAATCCTATCAAGGATGAACTAGTAAAATACGCTTGCATGGTGATAGGGTACAAAACATTCTCAGCTAGCAGGATTAATTCTGTATTTGCTGTAGCGGTAAATGCCGCTTACCGGATAATTATAGAGGATAAATCATTTGACTTATGCATCGACATGCAGAGGCAACTCCTGTCAAACCTTAAGGCAATCAAAAAGGACAATTCACTGAAATTTAAGTTTGGACAACTACTGGTAGGGTTGTTTTTCTATTTCCAAGGCTACTTTCTGGGTGTAGGAGATGTCCAGTGGTCCCCTGACCAACCGGTAACCAAGAAGATAAAGGAAAGTGTGCAAGCCATTGGAACCAGCTATCTTGAGGTACTGAACAAATAATTTGATGAGTTCAGAAGAAAGATGAGTCAAAGGGTACAAATCTCAGGTGACATAGTGAAGAAGTATGAAGATGACATCTATTTCACTATTCAGGTGGACAAATTTCTAATGGAGGTTGTTGAGCCTAGAATGGAGGAAGTGGAGCCTATGGGCTATGAGGTCATGTTTGACATGTTGGAAGGGTATGCTTCAACCCTTATTGCCTCACCTCTTGATCCAAAGGCTAAGCGAACTAGAACCTACTTGGAGAGGATCGCACCAGTTGAAGAACCATTGGTGAAGAAGGGAAAAGAACCAGTAGCTAAGAAAGCTAAGGCAGTGCTTGCAACTTCAGCACTAGCTACCACTGCGACTCCAAGAGTGACCAAGTGGTCACTGGCAAAGAAGAACCCGGAGGTAACACCGAAAAAAGTCTTCAAAAGAAAGAGGAAGACTAAGGCAAATGAATCAGACTTCGAAGAAATTGAGTCTGATGAATAGCCAAAGAAGGCTAGACAGACCAAGAAGGTGAAGAAGAATGAACCGGCAACATCCGCACCGATAAATTTAGATATCTCCTCTTACAAACCTTTGACACATTGTCAAAGAACAATAAAGAATATTAGGAGAAAGTTACTTCATGATTTAATTGATTTTTATGATGAATTCAATAGTGAAGAAAAAGATGAAGTACTGCAAGAAATCATTCTTTATTTATGTAAAAATGACTGGTCACCATCAGAGATTAAATCTCAGACACCAGATTCATTATTTAAAGCATTGGATAACAAATGGCGCATTGCCATTGAAAAGGAACAAGAGATTAGGGAGAAAGTTTTTGCACAGTACTTCCCCGAACTGTCAAATTCAAAATTATTTGATGTATTGGATCAAAATAAACGTCTCTTCTTCACAAAGAGAAGAAGACTCTAGTTGTTGGAAGGGAGAGTTGATGATGTAGAAAAGGATACACATCAACACATGGCCCATGTTATCAGCTCTCACAAAGCTCAAATGGCCAACCTCCAAGCGGAAAAGGAACCGGTTATTTCCAACCCAGATGAGGTTTTGATGAGGAAGGAAACCTGGTGGAGGAACCAATCGACACCATAGATGTCGATGCCCTGGATATAGAAGATGTCACTCAGGACATACCTTTTGAGGGAACTAAATAGGGGAAATAGGCCGGTCAGGGTGGTGAACAAGTTGTGGACACACAGCAAGTGACAAAAGAACAGGAAGAGAAAAAGAAGAAGGATGAAGATGAGAAACAAGAAAAAGAAGAAGAGGACAAGGAAGAAAAGAAGAAGAGGACAAGGAATAAAAGAAGAAGAAGGAAGAAGAAGAAAAGAGAAAGAAGGAAGAGGAAGAAAAGAAGAAGAAAGAAGAGGAGAAGAAGAAGAAGAAGAAGGAAGAGGAAGAGAAGAAAAAGGAAGAGGAAGAGAAGAAGAAAAAGGAAGAGGCAGAGAAGAAGAAGAGGGAAGAAGAAGAAAAGGAAGAGCAGAAGAGGAGAGCAGAGGAGAAGAAAAAGGTAGAGGAAGATAAGGAAGCAGAGAAGAGAAGAGAAGTGGAAAAGAAGAAAGCTGAAGGAGCCAAGGAACAAGAAGCGGCCAAAAGCTCTCAGGTGGAGACTCCGAAGGCAACCAGAAGTCAACCCTCACCGGTTGATCTTTCTAGTCCTATTGATCTCCAATTTGCAAGTGAGTCAAAACTTATGTAGAGCATCAAGGTTGCTCAAGAGCGCCTTGAGATCATTCACAGGAAAAAGGAACAGGACATCATTCAGGCAGCTGTAGACACACTTACCGGTTTAATCCCCAGTACTAATCTTCCTGACACTGATTCATCACTAGCACAACTCAAAATTTTGTGTACTTTAGTGGATGATTAGGTGCAGGGTCTAGAAGAAGCAATAGAGGCCAATGTAAAGAAAGAGCACCAAAAGGCTCTTAATGTTGCTCTCGTGAAGAAATTAAATGAGCTTAGGACTAAACTATTAAAGGATCAAAAGGACATAAGGAGTACTTTGGATGAAGGAAACTTGCTACTCAGCAAAATCTGTCAACCTCATCTATTCTGTGATGATGTGCTAGCCAAGAAGCAACAACTTCAAATGGACTTATAGTCCTACTTAAGCACATTCAAGACTCCTTATGACTCCTTTGCAACATATGGGCAAACCGTTCACCGCTTCCAGATCCAGTCAGCCAAGATAGAGCAAGAGATCAGCACAAGGTCTAGGGATTTGCAGGAGCTTCAACTAGTATTACTTCCATGACTGCAAATTCTCCAAAAATGCTATCTAAACCTGGATGCTCTGACAGTCACCCAAGAATTGAGCACAATAGATGCCATGAAGGAACAGGTATCACAAATGCAGATAGAGAAGGAAGTGGCAACCTCCCTACTTGAGTCCTGGTCTCTTTCCATGAAACAATTTTTGCAGGACTACAAAGTGGTTTTTGACAAGTATTATTCATTATTGTCATAAACTTTTTATATATACATGGAAACAGTTTTTTTTTTGGCAGTACTTTGTCATTGTTGGCAAAGGGGGAGAAGTATATGGTTTTAAAATTTTGATGGTTTTAAAATTTTGAAATTTTGATATATCAGGGGGAGAAGTATATCAGAGGGAGAAATTGCTATACACTCTGTTGATTAAGGGATAGTATATATGCTTAGGGGGAGCAATTTTGTTAATGGCAAGTTCTTGTTGTAAAACACTTAGATGTCAAAATTTTATTTTCCTAAGTGTTGCCATCAATACCAAAGGGGGAGATTGTTGGCATTTTTGATGTTTATGTTGTGATTGTCATTGATGGACACACACTTGTATTAAGATACCCTTTATATGTATGAGCTCATGCTCAACTAGTATTTGTTCCAACTAGTATGTTGTATTCTAGTCTTTAGACTAGTAGTGATTTTGCAGAATGTGTTTCCTGGTCTGAAGCGGCATGTCGACCCCAAGCGGTTTGCAGATCACAAGTGGTACGAGGAAGAAAAGTGGCACAACACATTCTTACTAGTCTTCTTTTTTGTCAAACCGACAATTGGCATTTTGTATAAACTGGTAATACTCTGTGATGAATTACCAACCGACATTTTGTGATGAGTTACCAATCCATCGATTGTTTGACGGTGCTGACACATTGATGGTGATTCTTGTGTCATGTTACTGAGTATGTCTAGATTCACTGAACCTAGGAAATTGTAATGTAATCCTATTGGACCGACATGAAATCAGATTCCTTTAAAAGGACATCATGTCTAGGGTTTTTGAGTTGTTGAAGAATTTGTGAAAAGGGTTAATGTTGAGCTAGGGTTTAAGGTGGATGTTGAGTTGTTGGAAGAGCGATCTTATCTGAGAAGATCGAGTTGTAACTGAGAGAGATAGAGAAGACTGAAGTAATGCTGGAATGCATTAGCTGTGAGCAATACTGGATCTAACCAAGTAGTTTGTGCTATTAGATAGATCAAACACTTGTTGATTACTCACATCTTTGACAAGTCTGTAGCCCTTAACCGGGTAGGCCTCAAAGCCTTTGTAAAATCCTCTAACAAGGTGGTTCACACATGTGAATCTAAAATCCTCTAACAAGGTAGTCTTTAATCAGACTTATCTCCTAACAGAGATTGAGATTCCTAACAAGATCTATTCTGGTGAAGAACATTGTAAGATCTTAACCGGTCTGGTTTCTATTCTGCAGATAGTGACTTGTGAGTTCCATCTCACCGTGGTTTTTCCTAGTTGGGTTTCCACGTCAAATATCTTTTGTTATGGTTGTATTGCTTTTGTGGGTGAATGTTTTATTCGCATTTTAGTTTGAATATGTGGTAACTGGTTTGATTATCAGACTGCTTTATCGGTTTATCTTTAGACTATGTAAGTGTTTTAGTGCAAAGATTTTTGGCATACTAATTCACCCCCTCCTCTTAGTATTCATCACTCTCAACTATCTTTTTTAATCTCTTGTTATAACACTAGTAGGCCTTGATTTTATTAGAATAACCAAGAAATATTCCTTCATCATATCTAACATCAAACTTCCCTAAATCTTCATCCCTTCTGATATAACATTTACTTCCAAAAATTCTGAAATATTTAACAGTAGGAGCATGACCAAACCATAATTCATATTGGGTCTTACTGGTATCACCTTTGATATTCACCTAGTTAAGAGTGTAAACAACAATACTCACAACTTCTCTCCATTAAGCATGCATAACATTTCCTTCGATCATCATTGTCTTAGCATCTTCTTGAATGGTTTTGTTCTTTTTTTCCACAACTCCATTTTGCTGGGGGGTTCTTAGAGTAGACAACTTTCTTCTTATCCCATGGTCTTCACAAAATGCATTAAACTCACCGGAAATGAATTCACCACCTCTGTTAGATCTTAGGCACTTCAGCTTTAAACTCGTCTCATTCTCAGCCATAGCTTTGAAAATCTTGAATTTCTCTAAAGGTTTAGACTTATCCCTCAAGAAAGTAACCCACATCATCCTAGAATAGTCATCAATCAACAACATGAAATATCTCTCTCCTTGCAAGATTCTAACTGTAGAAGGTCCACACAAATCTGTATGCACAAGATCCAATAATCCATTTGAAAAACGCTTCTTACTCTTGAAAGATATTCTGGTTTGTTTCCCTAACTAGCATTCCTTTCCTATAGGGTTAGCAAGTTTCATCAACTTAGGAAGATCTTTCACAACCCGAGTAGAACTTATCTTAGTAATGTTATAAAAATTCACATGACACATCCTTCTATGCGACAACCAAATTTCATCAACTTGAGCAATCAAACATCTTTTACTGACACTATTTAAGAGAAATATATTACCTTTAGTCTTTGTACCTGATGTAATCTCAATTTTGGAGCTACCCAATATTCTACACTTTCCATTCTTGAACTAAAGATCATATCCCTTGTCAACCATCTATCCAACACTCAAAAGATTATGCTTTAAGCCTTCTATATATAATACATCATCAATATTTTTCTTACCATCAAGAGAAATAGACATGATAACACTAGGATTTTTATGTGGAAACCCGGTTAAGGGAAAAACCATGGTGGGATTCTAACCCACAATATTGATATACTCTTCTAAAAGTATAAAAATATTACATAAGGGGAATGCACATGCATTCAGACACACTGCCTAGAGATGAGTGCTCAAATTACAAATAAGGGCTACAACCTTGGAAGGCTCATTTCCTTATAAATGTTTGTAAGAGATTACAATGAGATTTGAACTATGAAGTAGCATCATTAAATTCCTAGATATAGTTCTGGTTAAGCACATATAGCATATCCTTGTACTACTTTGCAAATTTGCTCTGATATGATATTCTGCTATAATTTAGAGCAAAAATCTAACATTTGTGCATGTAAAACTGCACACAATCACTGATACCCATCACTCACATCATCAACACACCTTAAAATGATGCAACAAACCCTTCTTATATATCCGCATCACAAATTAAGTCACAACCTCATGTTGACTTCAAGAACATGTCACAAAGGGTGAAATGTGTGTAGAGGTCAACTCAATCCTATCATAACACCCATGCGAACCAAAAAAAGATGTCCACATGCTTCCCACATGATAGCTCATCAACCTCAAACACATAAACAATTACCAAAATCAATCTGCAAGATCCACGAACTAAATTACCACATGTTACAACTGATATACACAGTCCATACCAAAACCATGATTATCAAATCTCCCAACTAACATGCAACTCATTACCAGAGGCCACAATCCTAGAATAAGGCATATTATATGTCCACAAACCTTCTCCTAAATCTGCATAACAAAATGCATAAATAAAATAATCCACCAAACAAAACTATACACTCTACTAGATATCCTGTTCATCTTACCAGACCTTACAAGACTCAAGCAATCTTCACTCAATCTTTCAGAATGATGAAAACATGAAGTGTGGATGCTAAAACTGATATGAGTTGCCATTAATGACAACATCACAATAAACCTCCAGTATCTCTTTCCAATATCACAAACTTACAAAAAGCAAACTTATTCTTAGATTTGATAATTAAGCATGAAAGCATAAATCAACAACACATCCATAACACACATAACACCAAGATTTTTGATGTGGAAATACTGGTCAAGGGAAAAAACATGGTGGGGACCTACCCACAATATGATGATACTCTGCTAGAAGTATATGAAATATTACAATGGGGAATGCACATGCATTCAGGCACACCGTCTAGAGCTCATTGCTAAAAACAACAAGGGCTACAAGATAGGGAGGACTCATTGTCTTACAAATAGATTTAGATTACATTCAGAAGATCATAAACTAAATAATATCATCTCCTTAATGCCTAGTTATAGTTCTGGTTAAGAACATAACACATTCTTCTTCTCACACTTCTTCTCTGCCTCTGAAAGATGTATACATTCAGTACACATACATTTTGATTCTCATCCATACACATTGCACTTAATTACAAAGATATTACATTTATTTATACAAGACATGAACCTTGTGAAGATCATCAAGGTTGGATCAACACACAATACTTAATTACAAAAATATGACCACACACGCTACAATATCACATGCAAACCAAACAATTTTAGCTAAGACATAAAACTGACCCATATCACATACCTCGAATATGAAACACCAATAATTATGCATCGAACATTTGCAACATGGTACAAGCATCTGGTCAGCAAAAAATATGAAGAACACTAACATACCAAAGAGAATCATCAATTACATGCACAATGATCAATGTAGACTACCAACACAAAATGCACACGATCTTGAAACATCCATAAGTATCATGAATTACCACCACAACATCCACACCAACATGAATTACTAGAATCACATCATCATCATACCGAACTTCAAGAACACTAACTAAAATGACTTACAAAGTTGAAAAATAACTTGTAGAGCTCTAAACCACGAACCACTTGAATTGAAGATACACATCAACGTCCCAAACATTTCTCTAGATTCACAAATCAAAATATTATAATGCGGAGTAAGGCAAATCAAAATACTAAACACTCTGACATCACTGAACAACAGAAAAACCAACCACAACACAGATATCCATAAATTACTCAAATATTCATATGTACCTCTGAAAAATTGTATTGAGTCATCTATAAAAAATCCTCTATAAACCCTTTAATCCGCATACTATGATTACACCATACAAAACAAACCAACTCACTGAACTTCACTGCATCATTATCACAAACAGAGAAATATGTTGACATCAATGACAACACATCTCTCAGATATCTCTCAAGCACATATTTGTAGCATACTACCAACAATCTCCCCAAACATCCAAAAATATTATCTTGGTGTGTGTGTTTTTTGGTATATATATGTATACATTTAGCAGAAGTATGATATGGATGGTGGATGAAGAGTGCAACAAGTGTATGAGTTAGAAAATTCAGAGTAGTACAAGTTGTGGTCAAGAGAAGTAGCAAAGGCATAGAGGAGTCAGAGTGCAGATAGTGTTGTAGTAATCCTTTGCCAAATGTGCTACAAGTGACTGGTTCAACAGAGTAGTGCTATAATCTCTTACCAGATTTGCTGCTGGTGATTGTGGATAGTGCAACAATAATCCTTTACAAGATTTGTTGTGAGTTTTACAAGTTGTTATCCGAGCTTAACTTGAAATTGACTTCATGCATTAGGAGACACAATTTTCTTAGTTCACTTATTTTCTATCACAATGAGCATTCCGACAGTGAGCTATCCAGTAGTTATATTA
Source organism: Cryptomeria japonica (assembly GCF_030272615.1). NCBI lineage: Eukaryota > Viridiplantae > Streptophyta > Pinopsida > Cupressales > Cupressaceae > Cryptomeria > Cryptomeria japonica. The sequence goes on along the minus strand of NC_081407.1, from coordinate 281,493,701 downwards.
TTTTGAGAGCTAGCACTCTGTATGTTTTTTCCCACTTAGGTTTTCCATGTATAAAATTTGGTGTTCCATTTTTGGTTATGTTATTTATTTATTTATTCTACATTTTCTATTTCATGTTGATGAGTTTATTTAATGAAATTAACATATCAATAAAATATTGTGGAAAGTTTTAGATTCTATGAGAATATTGATTCACCCCCCTCTCAGTATTCTGGTCCTTTCAACTAATTGAATAGGTAGTATATTGGCAGTGTGCTGCCTAGTTAGGACTAGTTCAAAGAATTATCTACATTGCTTTGCATTTATGTTCATGTTATTATGTCTTGGAGGACATGCTTATATTTTTTGTGTAGTGTTTCAGTTCATATTCTAAGTGATGAAATGTTTTGTAAGTGTCTGTCACTGTTTATCTCATGATTGTATTGCCTGGCATTCTGGTAATGAAGAATTATGTATCAGTTTAGTTTTTCAAGCTAGTTTTGGCTTAAAATGTAGAAGAAGTATATGAGGGCTTTTTTTAGTACTCATGGAAAGCCTCTATGTGATCGACATGATATTGGATGGTTTGTTGGGTGTTGTATTTGGTCTTGTGTTGGTTTTAATGATAATTTATAGTTATCTTGTAGATCAGACTTGTTCTCTTACTTGCAATACATCTTTGGGGTTCTCCAATAGTATTAGAATATGTTTTGAGTTGTTTTTGGGTCCTACTATGTCATGTGGGGATTCACATTGCATGAATTCATTTAGAAGAAGTGTTTTTTGGTCTATTGGTTATGAGATACACATTTTACCTACACATTACCTTGTTATTGACCTTGGAGGATGTGTTCTAGCGTGTGTGTTGCTTAGTACTACATTGGATAATGTAGTAAGATGTTTTAGGTCCTCTCTATCTTTAGAATATGACCACTTTCACCATAATTATGTTTTGTGGCTAACTTTGTGAGATCAACTCTTGTCCCTTGTTTTGACTATCCTAAATGATGTTTTAAGATAATATGGATGATATATCAAAAACATCAACTCAGTTACAAAGAATTTGGATCATAATGGAATGAGGAAGATGTGAATGTGAAGCTATGAGTGTGTGTGGTGGAAGTATTGGAGCTGACTTGCCTAATGGTTACTTAAGATTGTAAGTCAAGAGTAACTACATCTAAAAGAGATTGACAAATGTGGTATTATTGAAGCTTGATCCATTGTAACTCAAATATTCATATATCATTCTTGGAGATAGTGAATCTTCATAGCAAGTCCTTTTTATCCTTCTCAGGGGAAGTGATACTTAGTTTACAAGTCCTTTCAGAAGCCATGAGCTTCCTTGGGTTGTGATCTCTTCAACAAATTGTAATATTGTTTACATAGTGTGACTTAACACTCACTGTGGTTTTTCCCTTCTTATATTTTCCATGTAAATCTGGTATTCTCTTGTGCAGGTGTGTTCATTGCTTATCTTTTTTTGATGTTTATTAGATTAAAATTAAAAATTGAATTTGAATTAGGTTATAAAGTGTTAATATTTTTTCAAGATGGATTTACCCCCCCTCCTAGTCTTGGGGAGTGTTCAATACTCATCTCTTGTCATTGTTCCTAAGAAAGGAGGGAAAAGGAGAGATTGTGTGGACCATGGAGAGCTTAATTCAACAAAAAGGATCATTTTTCTCTTCCTTTTATTAATAAGGTCTTGCATTCTCTAGCAAGTAAAAAGTACTTCTAGTTCCTAGATGGTTTCAGTGGCTACAACCATATAATAATTGCAACAAAAAACCAAGAAAATACAATATTTACTTATCCCTGTGGTACTTATACATCTGTTGTCCTACTCCTCGACCTTTGCAATGCCCATCCTACCTTCCAGAGACCATTTCTTATTATCTTCTTAGACCTAATCCATGATTATATGGAGCTATACATGGATGATTTCATCACATTCAATGATATTTAGGAGGAGGCATTGAAAATTTTGATAAAGGTACTACAATGATGAAAGGGACATAATATATCATTGAGCAATACAAAATGTTATATGATGATGCAAGAAGGTTTAGTGATCAAATTTCATGTCTCTTAACAAGGTATAAAGGTTGATCCTATACAAATTGAGGTAATAGAAAACCTACCCATTTCTATTAAATAGAAGGATGTTGGTTACTATAGAACATTCATCAAATATTTTAGCAAGATTACATCACTATTATTTATTCTTCTCACCAAGAATTTGAGTAGATTGATGTTCTTTTAGAAGGATTATCAAGAATTAAAGGATATATGGATTGAAGCATCTATCCTCAAAGGGCCTACTTATAATCTCCCATTCCATATCCATACTAATGCCTTAGACCATGTTGTTGGTATTGGGTATAAAGAAGGAATCATTGAACATTATGCTACATGGATCTGCACATGACATGGTGAAACCAATAACAATACTCTAACTCATTCTCCAATGCACATCCGAATAAAAGAACATAATCCAATCAAGATAGCCTGATCAGACACATCGAATTATAACACAACTGAATATCCAACACGCAAATAAACATAGATCTCTTGTGGAACAAAGAATCAACAAAAAATCTGTTAGAGTAATCCGTTGATGGCATTTTTTGCTATCAAAGCCAGAGGTTCCTTTTTGCACTCCGAGAGACATAACTTGAGCATCCAAACTCCATTTTTTGAAAACTTTATATCATTGGAAAGATTGTTCTATGTACTTTCCAGTCATATGAGTTTTCTTTCTAGATTCTGCTCCAGGTATATTTTATTTAGTTTTTTACTTTTTAGCACTCTGGTGAATATCTTGGATGTTTCAGGTCCTGGGATCTCTCTTTGAGTAGGATGTTTCATCTTTGGTTGTTCTTTCTGTTTCTAGTATTCTGTCTCTTTTGATCATTTTAGCATTTTATTTATGCAAACACACTGAGATAAAGTGCCACCATGCATTGTATACTTGAGATCTTGCACATCTTGTGCCTTATTGTACATGCACTACTTATAAAGTGCCATTGGGGGGTTGATTTTTGCCTTTGTTTGCCATCTACCTTTTTCACGTGAGTGTTCCTTCCATGACATTAGTCTCATGATTTTTTTCAAGTGAGTGTTCCTTCCATGACACTATGTACTTTCTCTGCATCTTCGATGTTCCTGGTTCTTCGTCATGCAATTCTTGTTGGTCATTCTTTTTAGTGTACCTGTCCCTCTCCATTTTCAACATTATGGAGAGGTTTGTCTTATTGTTCTAATGCTTCCTTGGTTTCATTGATCAACTCTCCAGGCTTTGGTGTTTTATGTCATCTGTATCTTTGAGTTCAGTTGTTTTCCTTTATTTGTCATCTGATTCGAGTAGTGTCATTCGAGGGCACTCATGCAGATTACAGTTTTCTCTACCTGGTCATGTTCTATTTTTGTGGAGGTTCTTCAGATCAGCAGTTACTCTTCGATAGTGTTTGCAACTATTTTTTGCTTCAGTGGTCTTCTTCATTCTCTTCTTTTTGTTGTTGTCTTCTGGAACACTCTTGTTTGGAGGCTTCTTAGTCCTTCACTTGAGCTTTCATCTCTTCTTGGAGAGGAGTTTTGTTCCCACAGAGTTTTCTCCTTTTTCTCCACTTTATAGAGATTTTATTGTACTTGGGTACCTCATCAGGCCTAGTTGTTGGGACCCATTGCTGCTTTCCTGCATTTTTTACATGCTTTTTTAGTCCTTAGTTATTTTTTTAGCTACTCCCTAAGTTCATCTTAAGGGGGGGTGTGTAATATTTTATTAGCTAATAATTATTTATTTAAATATTAGTCTATTATACTCTATGCTTAAGCTAAAATTAGGAAACTTATATATCTTTAGGGTTTTCTCCTTTAGGGTTTCAAGTATCCTTTTATAAGGATTCTCTCTTTGTATTTTCATAACAATTATAATTATTAAATTGCATTCTTGTTGCACAATCAATATGACTCCTCTTTTCTGGATATCTAAATTCAAGCCTCCATAGCTTTTTTGCTTCTCTCCTTTTGTGATAGGTTTGCATGCAGGTGATCTTTGGGAGCTGTAGAGTTGATTTTTCCTCAACTCCAATATAATCCACTAGAGAAGCATACCAAAAATAGTATACAAACCATAAATCACATCCACCAAACTATAACACAAACTGCAACATATCTGGAGGCCACTGAAGACTTTCCAGACTAATCTGATAGAAAATCTTACTGCCATAAAATAGAAACAACCACCTTTTGTAAACCAAAACCAAAATACCACAACCAACACCAAAATATTAAACTCAATCTATAACCCAAAACACAGCTACATCAATCAGGAGCATATCCAGACCAAAATCCATCTAGACAACCAAATTTGACATCAATGACAACTATACAAAGCTCATATTTTCAAGAGTTTGACCCTTTGTAATTGATGAAAGCACTTGAGCATATCAAATCATCTCTCTCTATCAACAAGTTCTCTCCCCATTTGACATCAAATAATAAGGGAGAAACACAATATACTGATCATCTAGCACATACTCCATTTCTCCCCCTAAAAGAAATAATAACATCAATCTAGGAGATAAATGATAAGTTATAAATCTCCCTTGGAAAGACGCACCACTTGTTGGAATCAATGAAAATTGAGAGGGGGGAGGGTGAATCAATGTTTTGTAAATTTTAAACTTGATATTATAATTCTTTAACCACTAGATGCATAAGAAAGAAAGTAAAGTGAAACAACACAAAACAAATAACCATGCAACCATAACATCAATATTTTTATGTGGAAACCCAAAAGGGAAAAACCACAGTGAGATTTGAACCCACAATATTATTCCACTATGGCTAGTAGCAAAACAATATCACATAAGAGGAATGCACTTGCATTTAGGCACGCTGCCTAGAGCTAACTGCTCAAGTACAAAAGGGCTACAACCCGAAAAAAGGCTCACTGCCTTACAAGTGATTACAAATTGATTACAACAAGTAGTGAACTGGAAGATAGCATATGATTATGCCAAAAACTAGTTTTGTTTAAGTGCAAAATGATCCACCGTTACTGATCTGCTTATCTACTCTATTCTGCTTCGCAATTGGTTACCGAATCAACCAAGGTCAATATGCGCATGTGAAACTATGCTTAATCACTCCAAAATAGTCTACCACATCACATATCATGCCAAATTCATCATCCAAAGAAATCTTATATATCCGCATCATCAAAAAGAAATCATTTACTAAGCTGGCTTCCAAAAACCGCATAACATGCAACATGAAATGTTTTCCACCAAGGTCGGCTTATTCCGATCACAAATCCAAATATAGACCAAAACAAGATGATAAAATGCTTCCCATAAGTCGATTTAATCACCACAATTGCAAAATTGATCACCGAAATCATCCCAACAAATCTGCAACACACGTTAATCCAAAATAGCTCTGCCCTAACAAAAATATTGGATAACGAAGCTCTAAACTTGTATACAATTCACCATCGGATATCAAGATCACAAAATAATCCATCTCGAGCCTCGAACCAACTGCCTCAAGCACCGTAACTAAAAATACTTCACCGAAACCAAGATGTACACCATGATCTCATGTTCTATCTATAAATGAGTTCCACCATCTAGACTTATGCCTTATGAACATAATGACTTTCGGTAAACCAATTCTATGAATGTTAATCTTTGAGGATCTGGTTAATACTAAGAGTGGGGGGGGGGGGGGGGGAGTGAATATGTATTAAACATAATTTCAAACTCAAAACTTGAACTTATAAAACTTATTCAAATGAAACATAAACCAACAATAAACTCTTTACCATTACCGGTAATCACTGATAACCAACTGTTAAACCAGTTTATTAGAACAACTCATTAAGTGTTCATCAATATGCATAAACTGAAAGTAAAAAATAACAACACATAAAAACATTCATGATATGAACACCAAATTTTTCACATGGAAACCCAAATAGGGAAAAACCACAGTGGGAATTAGTACCCACAAAAATTGTGCACTCTTTTAGAATGCGCCTTGTTAGGAGCCTAGCCCGATTAGAATCTTACAATGATGCCTTGTTAGTAGTCACCTCGTTAAGGGATTTATATGATGAGCCTTGTTAGGAGCTTTGACCTGTTAGGATCAACCTCACAAGAGGATTTAGCACTCAGATGTTGAGCTACCCAATTAAGGGATTTACAATGTAAGGCCTATTAGGACCTACCTGCTGCAATTGTTAGAGAACAATGGTGAATGATCTAGGTACAACACTTAACTACTTGCTTGATCAGATCCAATTAAGCTCCAAGTTTTCTACTATCTGGCAGATCTCATACTCTGGTTTGGCTTCATACTTTTCTAAAAACCACTAACACAATAAACATCAACTGTACCAACATAAATAACCTTTTCAACTTAGTCAGTTAAAAAACCATAAGACTTACAACATAGATCATCATAGATCTTTTACAACTCATTAAAAATCATCATTGATCATCATATGGATCATTACAATTAATTATAAATCAATTACAACCTTTGAATGATCATCGTATCTCGATGTGATACAAAGTAAAATCCTTAGAACACTCTCCTAAGCACTTTGCATATTCCTAAAAAATTCACTCTCCAAACGCGCCAAAACATCTTTCAAATACTTCACATAGTTTGTGCCATATCATCACCAACAATTGAACTTGATGTAGATCACCGCCAAACCAAAAATCATTACCGGTTAAGAGAATTATTTACCGTTCCTTAAACCCTTCTTAAACCCTACCAAAAATACAATAGAAACCATAAACATGATTTCCGATAACCAAAACATGATGTGGTTCTGGTCAGATATATATTACAATGATATAAGATCACATTCCAAACTGCAACACTTCAATCAACACTAATCTCTAGACGAAATCAAAACATTCCTCGTTTATCGGTTGAGGTCCTCATTCCGAGTTCACTATCTATAATACTGGTAAGGCATTTACGGTAGACCAAAAAGAATTAGATGACAAAATACAACATAGTACAAATCAATTGCCATCAATGACAACACAAATAACTGATCAAAGTCATCCGATCATGCAATCTCAATCTCTTCATCACAATATCATCACAAACAGTCCTTTATCGATTCAATCACCATTCTTCATTTTCATTAGTTATGCCAATCATGCCAACATTCTCCCCCTTTGGCATTGATGGCAAAACCAACATAAACTCCAACATATTCAACTAAAATTATGTTGCTCAATTCTAAAACTTCTCTATTGTACTTCACTCTTATGTCGATTCTTCTCTTTTCTTCTTTACCTAGAACTGAATCTTCACTTCTTCTCCCCCTTTTTGTTATGCATCTTCTCCTCCTTAGGCTAATATATTTCTTCTCCCCTTTTGACAGCAATGCCAAAGGTGCATATGCATCATCGGTCATCAAATCTCATCTAAGTTGCTCCCCCTGCAGAGTATCCACCATTTCATCAATCCCCAGTGAAAAATATTCATTAAGCCCACTAGATTGATGCATCTCCTGCATCTTAGTTCTTCTTATGTAGTGGTCTAACCCCTAATCTACCTCCGAGGTACTCAAACGTAGTCTTCGACAATGGTTTTGTGAAAATGTCTGTAAGCTACTCTTGGCTTGTTGTCATGCCCAAAATTTAGGGCAAAAACGGAACAAATTTTTTTTTTAAAACATACTAAATTAATTAACAAGTTCACTCTCACGACAAGCGTTAATGAAATTTCCATTATTAAATTCGAGCTAATTCTGATACGAACTAAGCATCGATAAATTGTTTAATTTTAATTGCAGAAAAACTAACCGTTTTAATTTTATCTCCAAGAGATACTCAGTCATTAAGTTTATTAAATTAATCAAGCTAAAGGAAATAGGAGAGGAAAAATTAATTAAATCTCCAATATGACTATATAGTCTAATCAACCTTTTTAAATTTCTCTTTATTATTTATTCCAAATAAAAACCAGGATTATATAAATATATATATATATATATATTTGTATATACATATATATATATATATATATTTATAATTTAATTACTTACCCAAAATTCTGATCAAAATTCATATATATACATATATATATATACCCATATATATATATGGATACATATATAAATATATATTTTACATAAATGACAAATATTTTAATTCTAATTCAAAAGTCATTTTAACTTCCTAAATTCAATTCTATATTTTTTTCCCAACCCTAATTAGGGTTCTAATTTCTCACATATATATTATCTAAACTAATTAACATATTTATTTTTAAAACCAAAATTGCCCTAGCCCCATCCGGGCTAGGGTTTAACCCATATTTTTTTTTAACAGTCAATATTCTTGCTGGGCCGAGAACCCCAAAGTCGGCCACGTTTTTTTTTTTTCATTGCAGGCTGTGGAGGAAAGGGAGGCGGGTTGGCCGCGTGCCACTGTGTGAGCGCACAGTGGGCGCTGCGGTTCCACTATGTGCCCACACAGTGGGCGCCGCTAGCGGCTCCACTGTGTGTGCACACAGTGGGTGCCGCGCGGCCCTCCACTGTGCGTACACACAGTGGGGTCCGCGAGGACCCAAATACATCCCCTTTTTTTTTAATTTATTTATTTTTTTAAATTTATAATATATAAAATATTTATATATATATATATATATATATAAATTTATATATATATATATATATATATATATTTATAATTATATAAATTTGTATCCACAGTTTAAAATGGTGAAAATATTTCAATATGAAATTATATATTTTTTTAAAAAAGGTTTACATGCAATTTTTTTTAAAAATTATTATATTAAAGGGAAAAACATTAAGTTTAATCAGATATATATATATATATATATATATATATATATATATATATATATATATATATATATATATATATATATATATATATATATATATATATATATATATATATATATATATATATATATATATATATATATAAGCTTTTTAAATCAATGCTAACTGAAAAACAATTTAGAATATTTTTTCAAGGATACAATATACTTTTCTGGAATAAAAAGAATTTCATTGATTTTTTTTTTTCTAATAAAATATTTACATATAACATCTTTTCCCATTAAATTACTTAAAATCTTTCTGCATAAATAAACTTCTATTTTGCCTCAAGTAAAAATACAGATAAAATTTAATTGAAATCTATTCTTTTATTTCTTTCCATAATACAAGAAGCTTTTGCATGCAACACAAATTAACTTTTCTTTTTTCTAAAACCAGAAGTAGAAATAACAAGCTTTTCTATATATTTTTTTTAAAACAATTCTAAGATATTCTACCAATTTACAGGATGTTTCTCTGAATAGTCACAACAATAAAACTTCAAATCTACTTTCACAAATTACAACTTGCTTCTCTTTACTATGAATGAGGCATATTTCTATAACAACTTTAAACAAACATCTGCAACTGAATTTAAGTATCTTCCATAATAATCTTCAGTGTCTTTTCATGGTTCCTATTCTCTTTCCTCTGATTTTCCTGCATAATCGAAAACACAAATATGACCACAGAGTGCTCACCTCCCAGCCTAGGCTAACTGGTAGCCACCCCCGAGCTCAGAGAACCAATTCCTAGACGGGTAACAAACAGACAAACACATAGAAAGCATTGCATACAGATTCTTTTCAGACACATTCCCAACTTGGCTTTCACAGCACCACACTCTGGTGATGAACATTTTCAAAGGGTGGTAGTGGACCAATACCCTGAGGAGAACTGCAAGTATGAAATAAACAAGAAGCCACCTCATGGCACAATAAAATTATCAAGAATCTCAACCCCTTATTCCTTATGCCCCCCAAAGGCATTCTAGCCTTATATCCCTCCTTATGACCCCCATTGCACAAACAGGCCATGCAGCAAGGGTCACACAAAGATCCCTTGTGATCGCTCTCAAAAGAGAGTCTCTCACTCAAGGGCTGTCACTGCTACCACCCTCAAGATCCTCTTCTCTCCCAAGAGTAAGAGATCTTGAGAAAACTCCCAAAACACAACATTTTCATAAGGCAAAAATACCAAGAGATTTTCAAACATAAACTTTCAAGAACACAAATTTCTTATACAAACAACTTCCATACATAAACAAGAAGAAGACATTACAAATAATAATTGAAACCAACCTTAATCTGCCCAAAGGTTAATATGATATCTGATGAAGAGCTGCCCAATCCACAAATCTTTTTTTTTTTTTTTTCCTTCTACCCTTATTCAATTTCTCTATTCCATAACATTATTTTCTTTCCAAGTTTTCTTCTGTCTCCAAAAATGGAGAGTGGGTGATTACCCTTCTATTCCCAAAAATCTTTCTTAAGAAGCTCACTCTCTGAGTTCTCACAGGATTCAAAAAAAAATCAAAAAGAAGAAAGAAAGAAAAAATGCCAAAAAGACTCTCATTCCAAAAGGAAAAATCTTGATTAGATTTAACTTCTAATTTTCAATTTTCGCTCAACTCAAAAAAACCAATTTTTAAAGCGTTAAAAAGATCATTATAAAGTAGAAACTTGCCTAAAATTACCCCTAACCCCTAGGTATACCTTATGGGCTTTAGGAAACCCTATTGAACTACCCCTAGGTGTTCATTTAACTCATTTTAAACCCCTCTGAAGTTTATTTTCGGGTCAAACATAAGTTGACCACTCCAAATATTATATTTCCAAAGTATTTATGACAACACATTAATTTATTAAGAAAACTATAATTAAACACTTTCCCACCAAGAGACAAAATAAAACATTTAAATTAAATACACGTGTCAAGTGACACAAATAAAACACTTTTACAAAAAATAAAACATGAAATTGTCTCTTGAGGTTTTTACACATTAAATTTAATTAACACTTAACACTCATGCAGCATATACTGATACGAATAAAATACAACACAAACGGAGTGTTGTCTCTCCAAATAGACAAACCCTGGCTTACGAACATACATAAGTCTAGGTTTGATTCTCCGTAATTTTCCATGGTCACATGGTAAATTTCCTGCGCATCTCAATTTACACATTAGTACTTCCAAATATCCAAATATAATATAATTCAATAATATAACAATACACATCATTACTTGCATACAATTTTCATCTGCACAGATTGAATACATCTTTATCAAGCAAATTCACATAAGCAAATTTCATCCCAATTCACAAAAACTAAACATACCTCATAGTTCTATATTCAGAGTAAAGTCCTGCAAATTCAATAACGACATCTATCATTGCAATATCATTCTATCTAATAATCATGTAGTGTTCTATCTCATAAAGCATGTAAGTAAATCATCAAATCATAGCAATGTTATCCAAATCCTGAAATCATATAAGTTCTAAGTCTCAAAATGCATCAAAATAAAGTATCCATAATAGTCTAAAATATAAAATCCACTGAATGTCAGACTGAGTCGAGGTGAGGCCTCACACTTGTCACATACTCCATTCTGACTTGTTTTTCATGTACTCTCTCCCTTAGAAAGTGATATTTCAATTCTAAGTTCTGATAACTCAATGATGAGCCAATAGTACCAAACCGGTACTGAGAGGGGGGGTGAATCAGTACAGACAAAAATACAGTCCAAAACCGGTTTGACAACAAATACTCCAAATGACTGGCAAGTGGTGATACTGATCGGAACAGAGTGCAACCGGTAAGACCCAGAATAACTAAAACAATCATAAACCGATCACTCACTAAGCTTTCCTCTTATCTCAATACTATAGTACCATTACACCCTCATGCACGAACAAGTAAACTATCATCTGATCTTCACAATAGTTAGTTCAGTATGTTTTATAGATAGGCATAAAACACAAAACTATCATATGTTCAACAGGTAATAACAAAGCATCACAAGACAAAAGCATCACACATGACACACATATTTTTCACGTGGAAACCCAATTGGGAAAAACCACGGTGGGGATGAATACCCACAATCTACTTTTGAACTCTTTATAAGTCTGCTCTGTTAGGAGCCTTGTCCAGTTAAAGACATTACAATAGGTTCTACTAGGAACCGATCCTGTTAGGGATCACCCGGTTAAGGGATGGCTACAATACCTAGTTAAGGGTTAAACCCGGTTGGGGTTACCTTGTTAGAGGATTTCAAGAACTCAATAGCTAAAGGATCTCCAGAGCTCTATAGCTACCCAGAACTCATTAACTTCAAGTTACCCGGTTAAGGGATTTGAATCAAGCCAGTTAAAGCTACCCTGTTAGGGGATTTGTATCAAGCTAGTTAAGGCTACCCTGTTAAGGGATTTCACAACTATTGAAGTGGTTAGAGATCAACAAGAATTATAATGATCTGGTAATAGCACTCAATACTAATGCAGATCCATTTTGGCTCATCTTAACCTTCTGCATATTCACTTTGCAGGTATCTCTTCTCTCCTTTGGTCTGGCAAGAATCACATATCACTTTCCTTGGATACACACTCACAACTTTTGCCAACAACCTTAGAAAGAAACACAACATCAACCTTATAGGAAACATACAGGTCAGTAGCAAAAACCCTAAACCCTAAACCTGTTAGGTTAAGCAATTCAGGCGGTTCAATCCTGACCATTGAATCATACTACATTAAATGAAATAATCTTGAATCAATCTCAATACATTCTCCATCATCCATTATCCATCGATTTCATGGCAGCTGATAACCCATCACGCGTTATCACCATTTGACAAACTTAGCACATTCTCGAGGTAGATAGGAATAGTCTTCTTCATGCAAGATCCTTCATGCGCACAGAGCTTACGTGGCAACTCAACCTATTCTCCATTATACTACTAACTCATCACACAAAGATCACTGATTGAGTCACACAGGCTTGAGGTACTCCAACCAGAAATCCTGAAGTGGAAACTACCTACCAACCGGTAGTCACATAGTGCTTCCATGTGCCAGTTCATCTTAAACAAATATACCGCTTCACGTTGGCATATATACCGGTTCACACATATGCCGGTTCTCTCTTCTCACATATCACATATGCCGGTTCACTTCATATCACATATTGACATCAATGAAAACATACAATATCATTATGTCCTTATACCGATTCACATAATGCCAACAATCTCGCCCTTTGGCATTGATGGCAATATACAAAGATATCTCTCCACTTCACATCTTCTCCCCCATTTTCTCCAGATATCTTTTCCGCTTCACTCCTTCTCCCCCTTTGACAACAATGCCAAAGTGGAGGCACAAGCATCCCTGTTCCATTATGCTGCTCCCCTTGAGGAGTAGCATCCTTCAACACATCAATCAACAAAAAATTGACTTTACAATACCTGACTAATGTGAAACAAATACTTTTAGTTCACCTCCTCAAGGGGCAGTACCCCCAATTCACCTCTTAAATTCACAAATATAGTCTTTGGAAGAGGCTTGGTGAATATGTCTGCTAACTGCTCCTTACTGGAAACATGTTCCAGTGCAATCTCTTTATTCTGAACCTTTTCCCTCAAGAAATGATACTTAAGCTCAAAATGCTTGGTTCTAGAATGTAAAACCAGATTCTTTGAAATGTTGATAGCACTTGTGTTATCACAGAATATCCTTACCAGTTCAGATACAGGAATTTTGAAGCCATTTAAAACATGCTTCATCTAGATTATCTGAGTGTAGTTCATGAAAGCTGCAACAACTCTGCTTTTTACTCATCCATGAGACCAGTCTACCACCGAGAAAGAAAGCACCACTGGTTGTGCTTTTCTGGTCATCCACATTACGTACCCAATCAACATTTATGAACACTTTCAGATTGAAATCATTGTTGTATGGGTACCACAATCCATAGTCAACTGTTCCCTTCAGATACCTAAGAATATGCTTGACTGCAATCAAGTGGGATTCTTTTGGACTTTTCTAGAACCTTGCAGAAATGCCAACTGCATGTGCAATATCCGGTCTGCTATACACTACATTATGCAACTTACTAATCATTGATCGGTATTCCTTCTCATCAACCAGTGCGGAATCATCCTCTTTTGTCAATTTGCAACTGGTCACCATCGGTGTACCAACCAGTTTGCTATCTTCCATGCCAAAAGTCTCTAACACCTCTTTAACATATTTGGACTGAGTGATGAAGATTCCATCTTTCATCTACTGGATCTGCAGTCCAATGAAGAACTTAATCTCCCCTATGAGTGACATCTCAAACTCTTTCTTCATCTCATCAGCAAATTCATGACTCATCTTGTCATCTCCGCCAAAGATAATGTCATCAACAAAAACCTCACAGATTAGGATCTGATCTCCTTCAGACTTCAAGTAGATATTGCTATCTTCACTTGTTCTCTCAAATCCAATCTTCACAAGATGGGAATGTAGGCCCTCATACCATGCTATAGGTGCTTGCTTTAGACCATATAATGCTTTATGTAGCCTACATACCATGTCACTATCTTTAGATAGGGCAAACCCATCTGGTTGCTCAATATACACCTCCTCTTCAAGTACACCATTTAGGAATGCATATTTTACATCCATTTGATATAATTTGAACCTTTTAAAAGCTGCATATACAAGAAGCATACAAACTCCTTCCAATTTGGCTATAGGAGCAAAGGTTTCTCCATAGTCTTCTCCTTCTTCTTGAGCATATCCTTTGCACACCAATCTTGCTTTATTCCTAATCACTATGCCATCCTCATTCAGCTTGTTTCTGAACACCCATTTGGTGCCAAAGACATTTTTATGCTCTGGTCTGGGTACCAAGGACCATGTACCATTTTTCTCTATCTCGTCAAGTTCCTCTTCCATTGCCTTGATCTAGTCTTCATCTTTATGAGCCTCTTTGAATGATTTAGGCTCAAATTCAGAGATCATACATGAGTTTTCTCTGATCTTTCTTCTTGTAAGGATTCCTACATCCTTATCTGCTATGATCTGTTTAGGATCATGATTCAGCTTGACATACCGAGGAATGGTCTTGACAGGTTCTTCTTGCTTTTCCTCTTCATCCTCATCTTCATCAGTATCAGCATTCACCGGTTCAGGAACACTGTTACTGGTACTTGGTTGATTGACAACTGGTTCCCAGAAGGTTGCAACTAGTTCATTTACATCTTGCTCACTACTAGTTTCCTCAGTTTTCTTAGAGGATTCATTAACTCTTACATTGATACTTTCCATAATTCTCTGAGTCCTATTGTTGTAACACTTGAAAACTTTACTCTTGGTGGAATATCCTAGGAATATTCCCTCATCACATTTTGCATCAAATTTTCTCTGGTGTTCACTCCTCTTGATGTAGCATTTGCTACCAAACACTCTAAAGTAGCTAACCACAGGTGTCTTACCGGTCCAGTACTCATAAGGAGTTTTATCCTTACCTTTCTTGATGAGTACCGGGTTCATTGTGTAGACTACAGTGCTCACCGCTTCTCTCCAAAAGGTGTGAGCTACCTTTCCTTGAATCAACATGGTTCTAGCTACTTCAACCACAGTCTGGTTATTCCTCTCTGCCAGGCCATTCTGTTGTGGAGTCCGAGGGGTAGACAGCTGCCTCTTGATGCCAAATTCTTCACAATACTTGTTGAATTCATCGGAAGTGAATTCCCCTCCTTGATCAGTTCTGAGACACTTGATCCTTTTGCCACTTTCCTTCTCCACTAATGCTCTGAAAGCTTTGAATTTCACAAAGGCTGCAGACTTGTCTTTCAATAATGTGACCCACATCATTCTTGAGTAGTCATCAGTGATAATCATGAAGTACCTATCACCTTGCACACTTCTAGTTTTCATAAGACCACATAAATCAGTATGTACAAGATCAAGCAAGTTGTCAGTAGTGAAAGATTTACCTTTAAAGGTTGAGGAAGACATTTTACCCAATTGACACTCTCTACATAAGGTATTATCTGGTTTGCTTAGAACCGACAACCCTCTAACCGCCTTGATATTACTAGCCTTCACAATGTTATCAAAGTTTACATGGCAGAGTCTCCTATGCCATATCCAGCTATCATCAAGCTTAGCCATAAGACATGTACTTATATTTGCATTAAGATGAAATAGGTTACCTTTGGTCTGCATGCCGGTGGCCACCAATTCACCATCTTTTCCTTTGATTTTGCAAACTCCATTCTTGAATTCTAGAGTGAGGCCATTGTCATTTAGCTGGGAAACACTAAGAAGGTTGTGTCTGAGACCATCAACCCAGTACACATTGTCAGCACTTCTCTTTCCATTCAGAGAGATGGACCCTCTACCTTTGACCATGCATGGTGCATCATTGCCAAAGAAAAGCACACCACCATCATACTCCTCCAAAGATAGAAACTTGCTCCAGTCACCTATCATATGGTGAGAACAACCACTATCAATGATCCACTCATTGGAATTATCAAACCGGGAGACAAGAGCCTTCTTGTCTGCCACATCTTCCTTTACAACAACAAACACAAGGTCTTCATTCTGTTCATCTTTGTATTCCTCATCTGTGACACCTTCATCAACTGCCACAAAACAATTTCTCCGGTTTCCTCCTTTGAATTTCCTGAACCTTTCTGGTTTGTCCTTGTTATCACCATTAGGACAGTTTATAGCAATATGTCCTATCCGGTTGCAAGAAAATCATTTCAAAAGTAGCTTACCTTTGTATTTACCAGTTCCTTTAGGAAGCTTCCTGGCAAGGAGAGCTTCAAATGCCATCATAATCTCCTCATCATTCATTTCTCTGCTCTGACTAGGTTCCCCACTAGTGCTAGCTTCTTTTCCTTTTCTGGATGGTATAGCAGAGGCTTTGAATGTTGATTCAGTCTTTTGAACACTGCTATCAAAACTATTTAGCTCATAGGCTATTAACTTGGCTATGATGGAGTCCAAGGATACCTTAGACTTGTCTAATGATCTCAACTCCTGGATAGCAACAACCCTTATTGCATAGATTGACAACAGGGATCTCAGGACTTGGCAAGAATCACGTATCACTTTCCTTGGATACACACTCACAACTTTTGCCAACAACCTTAGAAAGAAACACAACATCGACCTTATAGGAAACATACAAGTCGTTAGCAAAAACCCTAAACCCTAAACCTGTTAGGTTAAGCAATTCAGGCGGTTCAATCCTGACCGTTGAATCATACTGCATTAAATGAAACAATCTTGAATCGATCTCAATACATTCTCCATCGTCCATTATCTGTTGATTTCATGGCAACTGATAACCCATCATGAATTATCACCGTTTGATAAACTTCGCACATTCTCGAGGTAGATAGGAATAGTCTTCTTCATGCAAGATCCCTCACGTGCATAGAGCTTACATGGCAACTTGATCTATTCTGTATTATACTGCTAACTCATCATACAAAGATCACTGATTGAGTCACACAGGCTTGAGGTACTCCAACCGAAAATCCTGAAGTGGAAACTACCTACCAACCGGTAGTCACACAATGCTTCCATGTGCCAGTTCATCCTGACCAAATATACTGCTTCACTTTGGCATATACACTGGTTCACACATATGCCGGTTCTCTCTTCTCGCATATCACATATGCTGGTTCACTTCATATCACATATTGACATCAATGACAACATACAATATCATTATGTCCTTATACCAATTCACATAATGCCAACATGTTCTTTTTCCTTGCATGTAACACAATATTTTTTGAAATTTTAATAGCACTTGTATTATCACAATAAATAGTTACCGATTCAGACATATCTAGTTTAGAACCTTCTAATACATGTCTCATCCAGATTGCCTACATGCAATTCATTGATGCTGCAACATACTCTGCCTCTGTTGTTGACTATTACACATGTTTTCTTCTTACTTATCCAAGAAACCAATCTACCTCCAAGAAGAAAAGATCCACCGGTAGTGCTTTTCTAGTCATCAACATTGCTTGCCCAATTTGCATTAGTAAACACTTCCAAAGAAAAATCATTTTTATAAGGATACCATAAACCATAATCTTTTATGCCTTTCAAGTATCGGAATATCATTTTCATTGCTACCAAGTGAGTCTCCTTGGGATCCTTCTGAAATATAGCAACCAAACCAACAACATTTGCAATAGCAGGCCTACTGTGAACATAATGCAACTTACCAATCATGGACCTGTATTCTTTTTCATCAATAGAGGGTGAATCATCTTGTTTAGACAGTTTACAATCTGTCACCATCAGAGTAGCAACTGGTTTACAATCCTCCATGACAAATGTTTCAACACTTCCTTTACATACTTACTCTGACAGATAAATATTCGACCATCCAATTGTTGGACTTGTAAACCAATGAAAAACTTAATCTCACCAATAAGAGACATCTCAAATTATTTCGTCATCTCCTCAACAATCGCCATACATAAATCACTATCACCTCCAAAAATTATATCATCTACAAATACTTCAGCTATCAACAGTCTATCTCCATCAGTCTTAAGATATATGTTACTGTCTTCACTAGTACGTTGGAATCCTATCTTGATCAGGTGTGCATGCAATCTTTCAAACCATGCCCTCGATGCTTGCTTCAATCATTACAATGCCTGATGTAACTTGCAAACCATATCTTTATCTTCAATTAAAGCAAATCCATTCACTTGTTCTATGTACACTTCTTCCTCAAGGATGCCATTAAGAAAAGGAGATTTAAAATCCATCTGGTAGACCTTAAATCCTTTAAATGTAGCATAACAAGTAACATTCTTACTCCTTCCAATCTTGCCACTAGTGCAAAGGTTTCTCCATAGTTTTCTCCTTCTTCTTGTGCATAACCTTTGCATACCAACCTTTCTTTATTCCTCACAACCTTGCCTTCTTCATTCAACTTGTTTCTAAAGACCCATTTAGTACCGATCACATTCTTGTCTTCTGATCTAGGAACAAGTGTCCATGTCTTTTTCTTCTCTATCTAGTCCAATTCCTCATTCATTACATTAATCCAATCATCATCCTTCAATGCCTCTCTTACTATTTTAGGCTTTATAGTTGAAATCAGAAAGGAGTTTTCTCTAATTTTCCTTCTTGTTTGTATAGCTACATTTTTATCTCCTATAATTTTTTCTTCTGAATGATTCAGTCTGACTAATCTTGGTATTACTGATTCTAGTGCTATGCCTTTTGCTTCATATTATTCATCTTCTTCATCGCTCTCTTCATTTACCAGTTGAGTACCAATACTTGCACTTTCCTTCTCATCATTCTTTTGTACTTCCGGTTCAATGAACACAAGTTTTTCCTCATCTTTCCCAAGTTCATATCTATTGGTCTTATCAGATTTCTCAGAGAGCTCATCTACCTTGATATTTGCACTCTTAATGATCCTTTTTGTTCTCTTGTTAAAACATTTTCAAGCCTTACTCTTTGTAAAGTAACCAAGAAAAATACCTTCATCACATTTTGCATCAAACTTCCTAGTGTAATCATCACGTTTAATGAAACATCTACTCCCAAATTTTTTAAAGTAACTTACATTAGGAGTCTTTCCATGCCATAATTCATAAGGTGTTTTTCTATTACCTCTCTTGACAAGTACCCCGGTTCAAAGTGTAGACAACAGTGCTAACTGCTTCTCTCCAAAACATTTTAGGTACTTCACCTTGAATTAACATGGTTCTAGAAGCTTCAACAATTGTTCTATTCATTCTCTCTACTATCCCATTCTATTGTGGAGTTCTCAGAGCTGACATTTGTCTCTTGATTCCCTATTCATCACAAAATTTCACAAACTCATCAGAAGTAAATTCTCCTTCCCGGCCAGATCTCAAACATTTCAAATTATTCCTGGTTTCTTTCTCAACCAAAGCTTTGAATGCTTTGAATTTATTGAATGCCTCATACTTTTCTTTTAGAAAAGTTACCCACATCATCTTGGAAAAATCATCAATGAAAATCATGAAATATCTATCACCAAAATAGCTCTTATTCCTCATAGGACCACAAAGATCAGTATGAACCAAATCTAGAATATTTTTGAAGAGAAAGACTTAATCTTGAAAGACACAAAAGTAATCTTACCCATCTGACAATCCTTACATAACACATTATCCGGTTTAACAAGCTAGGGTAAACCTCTCACAATACTTGATTTACTAACCTTTATCAAATTGTCAAAATTAACATGATAAAACCTCTTGTGCCATAACCAACTGTCTTTGATATTTGCCACCAAACAACTATTCACATTAGTATTCAGATGAAATAGATTACCTCTTGTCTGATTTCTAGTAGCAACCAATTCTCCATTACTTCCAAGAATACTGCACACTCCACTTTTAAATTCTAGAAGATATCCCTTATCATTTAATTGACCACACTCAAAAGGTTATGTTTTAATCTATCAACCAAAAAGACATCATCTGCATTGCAGTTTCCATTCAATGAAATAGTTCCTTTACCTTTAACCATGTAGGGTGTGTTGTTACCAAATCTTACCACACCGCCATCAAATTCTTCAAGGCATAAGAACTTGTTTCTATCACTGGTCATGTGGTGTGAGTAGCCACTATCTATTATCCATTCATCACTGCTATCCATGTGAGACACCAATGCCTTTTCACCAGTTAGATCTTCCTTCATAGCAACAAACACTATCTCCTCATTGTCATCATCTTCTGATTCTTCATTAATTACTCCTTCATCAACTATAACATAGCAATGTTTCTGTCCTTTTCCTTTGAACTTCCTGAACTTTAATTTTCTATCACCGTTAGGACAATTTGCAGCAATGTGTCCAATCTTATTGTAGGAAAAGAACTTCAAGGGTAATTTACCTTTATACTTACTAGTGCCTCTAGGAAATATTTTAGCCAATAGAGCCTCAAGTTCCATCAGATGATCTTCATTATCATCCTCACCTCTTCTACCCCCATGACTAGACCTATAGTCATGATTATGACAAATATCCTTTCCTTTCCTAACAAATGTACCGGTTACAAAAACTTGAAAAGAATATTCAAATAGTTTTGAAACACTATTATCAAAGTTGTTTAACTCAAATGCAGTCAACTTTCCAATAAGAGAATCAACAATGATTTTATCTTTAGAGATGGATCTCAGTTCTTGAATTGCAGAAACTCTAATAGCATATTGTGGTAGGGGAGTTCTAAGCATTTTACTAACAACAATATCATCATCAATCTTACCTCCAACACTCTTAATACCACCTACAATTTCTTTAATCCTTTGACCATATTGTGCAATGTTCTCACCAACATCCATTTTCATGTCATCAAATATGCCTCTTAAAATTTCTTCTTTAGCTCTTTGAACATGTTCATCTCCTCCATAAATCAATTATAATTTCTCCCATACCTCAAATGCAGTTTCTAATCCATGAACATCTATATACACAGAATCAGATAAAGTACATACAATTGTTTCCAAGGCTTGAATGTTTTCTTGTTGTTCTTTTAGCTCATCCAATGGAAAGGGGTTGGTAGTAGGAGAAACATACTTGGTTAACCCATGATTCCAATACTGAGCACCCAATCCTTTAATGTATATCTTCATCCGGTCTTTCCATATCCGGTAGTTGTCATTGGTAAACTTGTGACCCTCCTTCTTCATCATCTTTCTTCAGGATCTTTCCTTCAAGCTGTTAAGCTTTTTGCACACAGAGGACCAATTCTTTGATACCAATTGTTAATATTAGAGGATCCGGCTAATACTGAGAAGGGGGAGTGAATCAATATTAACCAGATCCTTTAAGACTAACAATGTATACTGGAATTGAGTTTCCATCAATGACAACCCCTAAGCATCTATCATGCACCAATCTTCACCGGAGACACTAGAACAATGTCATTTTCCAACACCACTATAATGCATCTTATTTAAAAATGGAGGGGTAATGACCCTAATTTCTACTTGAGATACTGAAAGGTGTCCTTTGCCAACACTTTAGTCAAAATATATACAACCTATTCTATTTTATAAATATATTCCAATCCAACTTCCTTTTCTACAACCTTATCTCTTAAGATGATAATAAATTGAGATATGTTTTGTCTTTGAATGCATTAATGGATTCTTTGAGATGTTTATAGCACTAGTATTATCACAAATAATAGGAATATCCTCATCATATATCACTATGATATCTTTAAGAGTCTGTTTCATCCATATAACTTGAGTAAAACACGATGCTATTGCAATGTATTATTCTTCTGCAGTAGATAAAGATATTGAATCATACTTGTTACTTAACCAAGAAACCAACCAGTCTCCCAAGAAGAATGCATCACCACTAGTGCTTTTCCTATCATCAACACTTCTTCTGATCAACTTCTAGAGATACATCATCTTTACTCAGTTTATAGGCAACAGTTAAATGGGTAACAATCAATTTACAATTCTTCATTTCAAACTTCTTTAACATCTCTTTGACATATTTAGTTGATGTAGGAGCACTAGAGTAGTTCAAAATGGCATTTAGATTTGATCTTGATGAGACATCAATTTTGGTATTCGCCCGGTATTGGTATGTTCTTGTTGGTGGGTCTTGCAGTGTATGGAGCGAAGATGAATCGAGTTGCGGGTAATTTCCATAACTTGCAGATGGGTGAGCGATGTTGTTTTGGGCCTTGTCCAATGTTTCTAGAGGACCACGTGAAGTTTTATGCATTTGAAGATGATCTTGGTGATTTGGGCCGACAATTTATTATTTACACATTTCATCATGAATCGGTTTATCTTTGGCCGACTTGATCGAGTTGTTATTTCTTGTGGATGGTATAAAGGGAAAGTTTAGAGATTCATTTTGGAGGACAGAGGTCCAAGGAAGAAGAGAACGAGTGAAGATATTGTTTCCAGAGAGATTCTGGTATGGGGGGACTGAAGTCCAGATGGACTGAGGTCCAGATCAGTAAAGGTTGTTACTGAAGGCTTATTTGTTGAGCAGAAGATCTGCGGATCTTAGATTTGTGTTGTATGGTTTGTTTTGTAATCCCAGGCTGCAATCCAACATGTGTAGCCACTGAAGGCATATGTAATTAATTAAATGGTTGTAATGATTGATTTAACTGGTTACCAGGTATATCATGTGTTACTTTTACTGGTTAGGGTTGCTCTTTATTTGTTTACCAGTTATATCTTGTGTTTTGTTACTGATATCTTGCATGGTGTTTTGTGTTATAGGTTGCAAGGTCGGGATGTCCTTCATTGGATCTCCCTAATTTGACTGCATCAAGTGGTATCAGAGCTTGTTTGTGAACCTATTGATCTAAGAAGACCTAGTTATGTAACGATTGGTTGGAAAGGAAGTTGAGGCAACTTGTAGACTTGTTCAGATCATCAAACATGAGGCAATGCAAGGCTTGCACGTAGACTGCCGAACCTAGAGCTTGAGCTTGAGGTAGTTAGTGGGTGGAGACTTGAATAGATTGCCAAACTAAGGCAGGTTGGAGGGTGGACCGATAGATCTCCAAGGAGAGGCAATCAAAACCTATAGTTAGACCACTGAACCCTTGAGGTAGTTGTAAGTACCTACTGACAAATTGCCAAACCAGATCAAGTGATGGGACTCACTTTTCAATTAACCCTGAGAGACTGATGCAGGAGAACCTGAGTAGTTCAAACTGGCATTTGGATTTGATCTTGGTATTGGCCCGATATTGATATGTTCTTACCAGTTGGTCTTGCAATGTATGGAGAAAAGATGAATTGGGTTGCAAGTGGTTTCTGTAACTTGTGGAACATTGAGCAATGCTATTTTGGGCCTTGTCTGATGTTTTTAGAGGACCACATGAAGTTTTATGCATTTGAAGATGTTCTTGGTGATTTGGGCCGACATGTTATTGTAAAAATATTTCATCGTGAACCGGTTGGTCTTTGGTCAACTTGATCGAGTTGTTATTGCTTGCAGATGCTATAAAGGGAAAGTTTATAGATTCATTTTGGAGGAAAGTGATGGTATGATGAAAGAATACATATCCGATAGATTATTGATAGGGGGGAGTGAATCAGTAAACTGAAAAAACTGATACAAACTTCCCAAACTCAAACTCAATCACACAAAGTAAACTTATCAATAAAATATCATTGTCAAGATCAATACTCATAAGAATACTCAAAATCAACCGGTTAATTATTATAAAAACTTAACAGTAAACAAATTTTAAGTTGTAAACATCCAAATGCTTTATCATATATCAACACACTCCATTTAAACCATTTTAGGCATAATGATAAGGTGAATTTTCCTTATTTCTTGCTTTGCTCAATGAATGCCTCCCTAAAAGCCTACAAAGAGAATCCTCTGGGCGATACCGCAATGCACCAAGGTCTTATGGTCCTCATTTATGACCATTTAAAGGATAGTCAAATTAACCGGATGCAACTCTCTATGGACTCTGAGGAAGATATGTCTGATTCTGCTTTTTCAGAGGAGGAGGAATCTGACAATGACTCCTTGTCTGATAATGAGGATAGCTCTGATGACTCAGAGTATGAGAGTAGTAAGAAGAGGAAATCAAGATCCTCATCTTCTAAGGGCAAAAAACTTCAAAGCAAACCCTTCATCAACATCTCTTTGGAAGAAGAGGATTTAGATTATTCTGAGGAGAAGAAGAACCCTAAGGGGTTGCTAAAGAAGAAAAGTAAAAACCAAGCCCAGACCCAGAAGAAGCATAAGAAAAAAGAGGAGACTGGCAAGGAACCAGAAGCTGGCAAGCAAGCTAGGACCTTGGAAGCTGAGCACAGCCTTGATAAGGAGACAATGGAAGAGACTTTCAGGGCTGCCAACACTATCTCCACCCTCCATATCCCTAAAGATGAAAAGGTAACCCCTGGAAAAGTGTCTCCCTCTTTTGGCCCTCCTCCTGAGGCCTTGAATGGTTTTATGAAAACTATTGAATGACTCATTGATGGTTACAAGAAAGCTGCGGATGAGTATAAAAAACTATGCAACAGAGTCCTGATTCTGGAGACCATTAATATTGGAGAAGGGAATACAATGGCTGACTATATCAAGGACCTGAAAAACACTATTACTAAAGTGGAAGACATCAGAGATGCTTTTAACCTCAGGTTTGAGAAGATTGAAAAGGAGATGCTGGACAGAAAAAGCCTTGTGGAAACTAGTGAAAAAACACTCTCGGTTACAGTCACCAAAGTGGAAAAAATTGAGGAGTGCCTTAAGAATATTACGGAGTAGAGCCTTAGTATTCTAAAAATCTTGGCCAATAATACTCATACCCTCATCAGTAAGCTTGATGACGACAAGGAAATCCAGGAAATTGATTTGGACGTTGAAGGAACAGGGGAAGCTCAAGGCCCTAGAACCTGCACCAGAGGCAAGAGGAAGGAAAAGAAAATGACTAAGGATCTGGAAGAGATGAAAGCTGTCGGGGTGACCTATGATAAGTTGGTGATAAAGGCAGAGGATCTGCTAAAGAAAATTGCTATGTAGTGTCTCCTCGGTTTCTTTGCCGTGTTTTGTTGTTTTGCTGTTCTTTCTATTCGCTAGTCTTTTGGCTAGTTTCTATGTATGCAGACTTTAATTCATTTTGCTGCTCTTTTTCTTTCTATGATGTAATGGTTTCAGGTCCTTAAAACCTATTTTTTAATCAATCAGAACACACTCCATTTCTCAATGTTTCCAGTTATCATGCCTTATCAGAAGTTAATCAAATCAACAAATAAGATCATAACCACAAAAACATTCACACATGACACAAATGTTTATATTTTGAAAACCCAAATAGGTAAAAACCATGGTGAGATGAGACTCACAAGATAGCTATTTGAACTCTTCTGAAGTTTGCCCTACTAGGAGCCAAGCCTGTAAAAGCTTTTACAATAAGTCCTCTTAAGAACTCATCTTGTTAGGAATCATCCAGTTAAGGGATTTACAAATGCCTTGATAAAAAGAAAATACCATGTTAGGAGTAACCTCGTTAGAGGATTTGATAATCCAAGCTAATGGACCACCTTGTTAGAGGATTTAAGAAGTAACCAAGCTTGTTAGAGCTTACCTAGTTAGGGGATTTCAATTTTGCCTTAATTGTTAGAAGACAACAGGTTATTCTTGATCTATCTGAATAGCACTACATTTGCTTGATCAGATCCTTTTAAGCTTCAATATGCCTTTACTCAAACTGCAGATCCATTCTCCGTTTAAGAAACCACACACTCAACTGATTTCTACCAACTCTTGCCAACATCTTTTACAAAACAACTTCATCAACCTTAAATACAAATCAATTAGGTCAGTAACACAACAATAACCTAATTCTCTTATAAAGATTACAAACAAATTAGTTCAAGTGTGACCATTGGATTTACATAGCAATCTGTACACATTCTTCAAGAAAATTCCAACCACTCGATGATCACCGCTTCATCGGACTTGTAACTCATCACGTGCTTTGCATTGGATGCAATCCACTTTTCTCATTCCATAGATAATCAAACCAACGTGCCAAAACAATCTGAACTTATCTTCATACAATGACCACACGTGTCACCATCATTACCGCTCAATCATTAATAAACCAACATAACCATTTCAACAAACTTAATTAGTTAGGGTTTAACAAAAACAACTGGTAGGGTTTACCGGTTACATTGCATAGAAAGGGTTTAACTTATACACTAGTTATCGGTTCAACTGACATACTTACATACTGGTTTACAACATCTTCCTCAAAGCTCTTCCTATCGGTTACAAGACAATATCAATAACAACAATATCAACAATATCATAAATACCATTACCGGTTCAATTGACATTAATGACAACATAAAATATCATTAATGCAATCTTCATGCAAATGCCAATGATCTCCCCATTTGGGATTGATGTAAATACAAATATCAATGCCTCTGATTGCTGTTATGAATGGTGAATAGGAATCTTGGTTTACATTACCAAGTATTCACCATGCTCTGTCTGTCTTCAGCCTGTCGCTGGTTTCCCTTTGCCATAATCACATAATTATTCTCCCCCTTTGACAACAATGCCAAATTGAAAGTAGAACATATAATATCAAAAATTGACTATGCATCAACAACATACTGCAACTTGATGCTCCCCCTGTGGAATACATCCACTTCTTCATCAATCCTTCTAAGATTTTACAAGTAATTTAGGGACTGATGCAATCAACATCATGCTCAACTAACTTCATGAAGAGGTACAACCCCTAGTTGACTTCTAAGACACTCAAATGTAGTCTTAGGAAGAGATTTGGTAAAAATATCTGCAAGTTTCTCCTTGGTAGAAACACGCTTTAAGATAACATCTTTACTTCTGTGAGGCCTCACCTCGACTCAGTCTGACATTCAGTGGATTTTATATTTTAGACTATTATGGATACTTTATTTTGATGCATTTTGAGACTTAGAACTTATATGATTTTAGGATTTGGATAACATTGCTATGATTTGATGATTTACTCACATGCTTTATGAGATAGGACACTACATGATTATTAGATAGAATGATATTGCAATGATAGATGTCGTTATTGAATTTGCAGGACTTTACTCTGAATGTAGAACTATGATGTATGTTTAGTTTATGTGAATTGGGATGAAAATTGCTTATGTGAAATTGCTTGGTAAAAGTTGTATTTGATCTGTGCAGATGAAAATTGTATGCTACTGATGATGTGCATTGTTATAGTTGAATTATATTATATTTGGATATTTGGAAGTACTAATGTGTAAATTGAGATGCGCAGGAAATTTACCATGTGACCATGGAAAATACGGAGAATCAAACCTAGACCTATGTATGTTCGTAAAGCCAGGGTTTGTCTATTTGGAGAGACAACACCCCGTTTGTGTTGTATTTTATTCGTAACTGTATATGCTGCATGAGTGTTAAGTGTTAATTAAATTTTAATGTGTAAAAACCTCAAGAGACAACTTCATTTTTATTTTTGTAAAAGTGTTTTAATTGTGTCTCTTGACACGTGTGTATTTAAATTTAATTATTTTGTCTCTTGGAGGGAAAGTGTTTAATTATAGTTTCTTAAATAAATTAATGTGTTGTCATAAATACTTTGGGAATATAATATTTGGAGTGGTCAACTTATGTTTGACCCGAAAATAAACTTCAGAGGGGTTTAAAATGGGTTAAATGAACACCTAAGGGTAGTTTAATAGGGTTTCCTAATGCCCATAAGGTATACCTAGGGGTTAGGGGTAATTTTAGGCAAGTTTCTACTTTATAATGATCTTTTTAACGCTTTAAAAATTGGCTTTTTTGAGTTGAGCGAAAATTGAAAATTAGAAGTTAAATCTAATCAAGATTTTTTTCCTTTTGGAATGAGAGTCTTTTTGCATTTTTGCTTTCTTTCTTCTTTTTTGTTTTTTTAGAATCCTGTGAGAACTCAGAGAGTGAGCTTCTTAAGGAAGATTTTTGGGAATAGCAGGGTAATCACCCACTCTCCATTTTTGGAGACAGAAGAAAATTTAGAAAAAAAAAATAATGTTATGGAATAGAGAAATTTGAATAAGGTAGAAGGAAAAAGATTTGTGGATTGGGCAGCTCTTCTTCAGACATCATAAATAACCTTTGGGCAGATTAAGGTTGGTTTCAATTTTTACTTTTAATGTCTTCTTCTTGTTTATGTCAAGAAATTGTTGAATAAGAAATCTGAAATCTTGAAGTTCTATGCGTGAAATTCTTTTAGTATTTTGTTTTATGAATTGCTTTGTTTTGGGAGTTTTCTCAAGATCTCTTACTCTTGGGAGAGAAGAGGATCTTGAGGGTGGTAGCAGTGACAGCCCTTGAGTGAGAGACTCTCTTTTGAGAGCGATCACAAGGGATCTTTGTGTGACCCTTGCTGCATGGCCTGTTTGTGCAATGGGGGTCATAAGGAGGGATATAAGGCTAGAATGCCTTTGGGGGGCATAAGGAGTATGGGGATTGAGATTCTTGATATTTTTATTGTGCCATGAGGTGGCTTCTTGTTTATATCATACTTGCAGATTCTTCTCGGGGTATTTGGTCCACTACCACCCTTTGAAATGATCACCACCAGAGTGTGGTGCTGTGAAAGCCAGGTTGGGAATGTGTCTGGAATATCTGTATGCATTGCTTTCTATGTGTTTGCCTGTTTGTTACCCGTCTAGGAATTGGTTCTCCGAGCTCGGGGGTGGCTACCAGTTAGCCTAGGCTGGGAGGTGAGCACTCCGTGGTCATATTTGTGTTTTCTATTATGCAGGAAATTCAGAGGAAAGAGAATAGGAACCATGAAAGAGATACAGAAGGTTGTTATTGAAGCTACTTGAAAATCAGTTGCAGATGTTTGTTTAAAGTTGTTATAGAAATATGCCTCATTCATAGAAAAGAGTAGCAAGTTGTATTTTGTGATAGTAGGCTTGAAGTTTTATTGTTGTGACTAATTCAGAGAAAACATTCTGTAAATTGGTAGAATATTTAGAAATGTGTTAAAAAAAAAGAAAAGCTTGTTATTTCTACTTCTGGTTTATTTGAAAAAGAAAAGTTAATTTGTGTTGCATGCAAAAGCTTCTTGTATTTTGGAAAGAAATAAAAGAATTGTTTTCATTAGATTTTACCTGTATTTTTAATTGAGGCAAATTAAGAGTTTATTATGCTGGAAGCTTTTAAGTATTTTAAATGGAAAAAAAAAAGTTGTTTTATGTGAATATTTTATTAAAAAAAAATATAATGAATGAATTTCTTTATTTCTAGAAAAAGTTTAATGTATCTTTGTAAAATACTTTAAATTGTATTTTTGTTAACATTGATTTAAAAGCTAGTTTTATATATATATATATATATATATATATATATATATATATATATATATATATATATATATATATATATATATATATATATATATATATATATATATATATATATATATATATATTTGATTAAACTTAATGTTATTTTTTCCCTTTATTATATTAGTTTAAATTTTTGCATGTAAAATTCTTTTTTAAAAAAAAAAATATATATATATATAAATTTTATATTGAATTAAATTTCATCTTTTAACTATGAATGTAAAAGTTATGTGTATTTAAATATATACATATATATATATATATATATAAATATATATATTTATATATATATATATATTTTTATATATTATATTTTAAAATTTTTTTTTTAAAAAAAATTAAACTTTGGGTCCCCGCGGACTCCACTGTGGTACGCACAGTGGACGACCGCGCGGCGCCCACTGTGTGGGCACAGAGTGGATGGCCACGGCCGCCACTGTGTGGCCACACAGTGGAGCCGCCAGCGGCGCCCACTGTGTGGGCACACAGTGGTGCCGCGGCGCCCACTGTGCGCTCACACAGTGGCGCGTGCGCGGCCAGGCCTGCCTTCCTCCTTCGTGACCTGCGAAATCATGTTTTTTTTTTCATGGCCGCCTAGGGCTTCGGCTCAGCCAAAAAGAAAGACTGTTAAAAAAAAATGGGATTAAACCCTAGCCCGAAAGGGGCTAGGGCAGTTTAGTTTTTAAATAAAAAAAATAAATATGTTATTTGGTTTAGAAAATGTTTATATAAGAAATTAGAACCCTAATTAGGGTTGGGCAACATTATGAAATAATATTTAGGATGTTATAATGGGTTTTAAATTTTGAATTAAAATATTGTCATTTTAGCCAAATATATAATATATATATATAAATATCCATATATATATATGGGTATATATATATATATATATATATGAATTTTTTTGAGTATTTTAAATAAGTAATTAAATTATAAATATATAAATATATGCATATACAAATATGTATATATGTATATATATTTATATAATCCTGATTTTAAGGTTGGGATAAATTATGGAGAGGAATTTAAAGAAAAGATTTGAAAAGACTATATAGTCATATTGGAGGATAAATTAAATATCTTTCCTATTTCCTTCAGTTTAAATAATTTAATAAGACTATTGACTAAGTATCTCTTGGAGATAGAATTTAACTAGTAGGTTTTCCGCAATTAAAAAAATTAACGATTAATCGATGCTTAGTTCATTTCGGAATTAGCTCGAGTTTAATAATGAAAATTTCTTTAACGTTTGTCGCAAGAGTGAACTTGTTAATTAAATTAGTATCTTTTAAAAAAAAAAAATTTGTTCCGTTTTTGCCCTAAATTTTGGGCATGACAACTTCGAACTTTTTCCCTCAAAAAGTGATACTTCAATTCAATGTGCTTGGTTCATGCGTGCAAAAGAAGATTCTTAGAAATATTTATGGCACTTGTATTATCACATAAAATGTTTATAGGTTCTGAGATCTTCATCTTAAAACCTTCCAAAATGTGCCCCATCCAAATAGCCTGTGTGTAATTCATATAAGCTGCAACATACTCAGCTTCAGTAGTAGATTGTGAAGTACAACTCTACTTCTTACTACTCCATGAAACAAGTCTTCCTCCTAGAAAGAATGCTCCACCGATAGTGCTTTTTTGGTCATCAACATTTCCTACCCAATCAACATCTGTGTATGCCTTCAAATCAAAGTTTCCTCCATATATATACCATAATCCATAGTCAATAGTACAATTTAGATATCTAAAGATTCTCTTGGTTTCTTTCAGATGTGTCTCCTTAGGATTCTTCTAGAATCTAGCAACTATACTAACCGCATGGGCTATATCCGGTCTGGTGTGAACAACATAGTGTAATTTCCAATCATTGACCTATATTCCTTTTCATCAATAGACTTAGATTCATCTTCCTTGGACAACTTACAACTTGTAACCATTGGTGTTCCAACTAGTTTACAATCACTCATGCCAAAAGTCTTCGAAACCTCTTTCACATACTTAGATTGAGTAATGAAAATACCATTCTTCATTTACTATATCTGTAAGCCTATGAAATTTTTTATTTCCCCTACTAAAGACATCTCATCTACAAAACTGTTGCTCATGACATCATTACCTCCAAAAAATGATATCATCAACAAATACTTCACTTACTAGTATTTCATCTCCTTCAAACTTGAGATAAATATTACTATCATCACTAGTTCTTGCAAAGCCTATCTTCATCAGATGTGCATGAAGCCTTTCATACCATGCTCTGGGTGCCTGCTTTAATCCATACAAAGCTTTATTCAATTTGCATACCATGTATTTCTCATCAGTCAATGCATAACCATCTGGCTTCTCTATGTATACCTCTTCTTCCAATATCCCATTAAAAAATGCAGATTTAACATCCATTTGGTATACCTTGAACTTCTTATGGGTTGCAAATGCAAGTAAAGTTTTGACACCTTCTAGTCTTGCTACTGGTGCAAAAGTTTCGCCATAATCTTCTCCTTCTTCTTGTGCATGACCCTTGCAGACTAATCTTGCCTTGTTGTGAATTACAACACCATATTCATTTAACTTGTTTCTAAATACCCATTTAGTACCTATAACATTCTTGTTTACTAGTTGGGGTACCAGGATCCAAGTATTGTTCTTCTCAATTTGATCCAATTCCTCCTCCATAGCTTTAACCCAATGATCATCACCAAATGCCTCCTTAGCACTTCACGGTTCAATGGTGGAGATCATGCAAGAGTTCTCTCTTATTATCCTTCTAGTTAGTACTCCAACATCCTTATCCCCAATAATCTGTTTAGGTCTGTGATTCAATCTCACATACCTAGGAATAACATGATCATTCTCTTCAGGTTCAACTTCTTCATTATCATCTTCTTCTGAATTTATTTGTTCCAATTGAACAAGTGCACCAGAATTTTCTTTATCGGTTTCTGATTTAACAGTTTCATGTTTGAAAAGCAAAATGCAAGGATCTTCACCCTTTTTATCTAAACTGGTTCCTTCTGAGACTTTGGGACATTCATCTACTCAAAAATTAGCACTCTCAACAATTCTCTATGTCCGGTTGTTGAAGCATTTATTGGCCTTACACTTGGTGGAATAGCCAATAAATATGCCTTCATCACTCTTAGCTTCAAACTTGCTAATGTAATCACCTCTTTTAATAAAACTTTTGCTACCAAATATCTTAAAGTAGATAACATCAGGTGATCTTCCATACCAATATTCATAAGGGGTCTTGTCCTTACCTCTTTTCACTAGAACTTGGTTCGTTGTGTAGAAAACTGTTGTTCCTCTCTGCGATACCATTCTGCTATGGTGTCCTTGGTGTAGAAAGCTGCCGTTTGATACCATTCTCATCACAATCTTAGTAAATTCCTAAGAAGTAAATTCACCACCTTGATTTTTTCTCAAACATTTTATCTTTCTGCCATTCTATTTCTTAGCTAAGGCCTTGAAAGCCTTGAACTTACCAAAAGCTTCATTCTTATCCTTCAAGAATGTGACCCACATCATCCTTGAACAATCATCAGTAAAGATCATGAAATATCTGTCACCTTGAATGCTTCTTGTTCTTATTGGTCCACATAGATCTGTATGAACCAAATCTAACAAGTTCTCTACTGAGAAGGACTTGCTTTTGAAAGTTGAAGAAGTCATCTTTCGTAGGTGACATTCTTTGCAAAGAGTATTAACCGGTTTGTCTAGCTGAGGCAAACCTCTTACTATCTTGGACTTGCTCACTTTAATAATGTTATGAAAGTTTATATGACAAAATCTCCTATGCCAAAGCCAGAAATCATCTATCTTTGCAATCAAATAGTTGCTAACTTTAGGATTAAGATGAAACAAATTACCTCTGGTTTGTTTCCCGGTTGCAATCAATTCACCTTTGTTGTCAAAGATTTTGCACATACCATTTCTAAAATCCAGTGGGTATCCTTTGTCATTAAGTTGTGCCACACTCAGAAGATTGTTCTTTAGACCTTCAACCCAACAGACATCGTCAACACTGCTCTTCCCATTAAGAGAAATAACTCCCTTACCTTTAACCATATAGGGTGAGTCATTGCCAAATCTGATAACACCGCCATCAAATTCCTTTAAAGAAAGAAATTTTCTTCGATCACCAGTCATATGATGTGAACAACCACTATCAATGATCCAATCATCAGAGTTATCCATCTTGGACACCAGTGCCTTTTGATCTGACATCTCTTCCTGAACAAGTACAAACACAATATCTTCATTTGCATCATCATTAGATTCTTCATCAGTGATACCATTGTCAACTGCTATAAGACAATCTCTCTTGCCTTTACCCTTATACTTCTTGAATTTGTCTCTCTTTTGTTCATTTTCACCATTAGGACAATTAGCTTCTATAAAACCAATCTCGTTGCATGCAAAACATTTTAAAGGTAGTTTACCTCTGTATTTCCCAGTGCCTCTAGGTAGTCATTTTGCCAACAATGCTTCAAGCTCCACTAGGCTGTCTTCATCATCAATATCTCAGTTGGATATAGATTCATAGCCATGACAAGTATCTCTACTTTCTCTCATAGATGGGTTAGAGACAGAAGCTCTGAATGCAAATTCTGATTTTTGTACGCTACCATCATAGCCATTTAATTCAAAAGCAGTAAGTTTTCCAATGATAGAGTCCAGAGTTACCTTAGTTTTGTCAATGGACTTTAGCTTCTAAATAGCTGCAACTCGGATAGCATAGACTGGTAGTAGGGTTATCAATACCTTACTGATCACTGTGGCATCTTCCACTTTCCCTCCCACACTCTTTATTTCACCAACTATCTCTTTTATCCTTTGACCATACTGCTAGATATTCTCACCTTCAGACATTCTCATGGCATCAAACTTTCCTCTTAGGCTCTCCTCTTTAGCAATATTAACATGTTCATCACTGTTATAAATCTTTTCAAGTTTTTTCCATACTTCATATGCAGTTTCAAGACCATGATTATCTACATATTCAACATTAGACATGGAACTGATAATAGCCGCCAATGCTTAATGATTTTCTTTTTGTTATTTCTTCTAATCATCAGTTAGAGTTCTAGTAGGTGTAACATACTAAGTTTCTACATGATCCTAATACTGACTTCCCATTCTCTTAATGTAAATCTTCATTCTATCGTACCATATCCTATAGATATCCTTGTTGAACTTTAGACCTTCCTTCTTCATCATGATCTACCAGATCTTTTCCTCAAGCTGTTAGGCTTTAGATTTAAGAGGACCTGAGATGCTTTGATACCATTTGATGGCATGATGAAATAATAAGTATCCGGTAGATTACTGAGAGGGGGGGGGGTGAATCAGTACACTAAAAAACTGATACAAAATTCTCAAACTCAAACTCAATCGCACAAAGTAAACTTATCAATAAAATATCATTGTCAAGATCAATACTCAACATCAAACAGTTAACTGTTATAGCAATTTAACAGTAAACAACTTTCAACTTGTAAACATCCAAATGCTTAATCATATATCAATAAAATCCATCTCTCAATGCTTCCAATTATCATGCCTTATTAGAAGTTAATCAAATCAACAAATAAGATCATAACCACACAAACATTCATGACATGACATAAATGTTTATACGTGGAAAACCCAAATAGGTAAAAACCATGGTGAGATGAGACTCACAAGATAGCTATTTGAACTCTTCTGAAGTTCGCCCTGTTAGGAGACAATCCTGTTAAAGCTTTTACAATAAGTCCTATTAAGAACCGATCCTATTAGGAATCACCCGATTAAGGGATTTACAAATGCCTTGATAAAAAGAAAATATCCTGTTAGGAGTAACTTTGGTAGAGGATTTGAGAATCCAAGCTAATGGACCACCTTGTTAGAGGATTTAAGAAATAACCAAGCTTGTTAGAGCTTACCCGGTTAGGGGATTTCAATTTTGCTGTAACTGTTAGAAAACAATAGGTTTTTCTTGATCTGTCTAAATAGAACTACAGTTGATTGATCAAATCCTTTTAAGATTCAATATGCCTTTACTCAAACTGCAGATCCATTCTCCGGTTAGGCAACCACACACTCAGCTGATTTCTACCAACTCTTGCCAACACCTTTTACAAAACAACTTCATCGACCTTAAATACAAATCAATTAGGTCGATAACACAACAAAAACCTAATTCTCTCATAGAGATTACAAACAAATCGGTTCAAGTGTGACCGTAGGATTTACATAACAATCTGTATGCATTCTTCAAGAAAATTTCAACCTCTCCATGATCACCACTCCATCGGACTTGTAACTCATCACGCGCTTTGCATTGGATGTGATGCCCTCCTAAATGGCACAATTGTTAGTTCTTGATCAATCAAAACAAAACACACAAGATGTTAACGTTAGTCAATCAAAAACTAAAACATGAAGGCATTCCAAAAGAGACACTAAAAGAAACATGCTAAATATATCTAATAAATAGAACAAATGATCATGAGACATCTCCAACTGCCTCTTAGCATGGCCTTAGCTTCTTCTCCCTTGTTCCTCTCCTCTCCAAGTTCCAAAATAGTGTAGCTCTCAGCAGCTTTTTGCACTATGGATGCTTATGGAGGATTGAGATTTGTATAATAGCTCCAAATATGAAATGAAAAGCTAATAGTAATGCTAAAATGATGTATTTTAACTAAAAAGACAAGATTTAGTTATGCTATGCTAAAATGCTCTCTAAAATGGCTATAGTCTAAATGCATACAAGTTTTCAGGATCTGGATTATGAAGGAATGGGCTCTATTTATAGGAAAAATGGAGCAATGGATGGCCAGGATTGAAAGGTTTAATCAAGGGTCAAGCTTGAAAGTTGGGGATCCATGTGCACAATTGGCACCAATGAAATGGTGACAAGTGTCAACACAGGATTGGGTTGAGAGAAGAGGTTGGAGGCATTAAAGGCCTGAGAAGACCTCATGGTTATCTAAAGGCTAAGAGTCAAGCCTAAATTAGGATTACCCACTGGATTAGGAGTTAATCCAAGGATAAACCTTTGTGCAAATGATTAAGAGATAATCATGGTCAAAGCATTAAATGCTTGATGAGACCCTTGGGTTGGATAGAGGTTGAGTCAAAACAAATGTTTTAACCATGTGGGAGGGTTGAATTAACCATTAATGGTTATTGGAGACTTTGGGGAATTAAGTGGTTGAAAGTTGGAAGCCTTTAATAGTTTTCAAAGACTTTGGGGTTTTTGGTGGTTGAAGGTTGAAAACCTTCAATGGTTATCAAAGACTTTGGGGTCTTTGAGAAGTGACTCCATTTTGCTTAGGAATGTGACAATATTTAGGGGATGGATTAGGCTAATTAGGAAGGGGTTAGAAGAATCTAGAAGGTGATTAGATTTTGCAAGTGGATTTGGTGGGTGAGGGAAAATAGGATTTAATTAAAATAAAAATTCATTTATTTCAAAATGTGTGCAAGTTGCATTTGTAGGAAAATGCAAGTGGGGGAGGTTTTAAAATGATTTAAATAAATGTTAATTTATTTAAAAGAGGAATAGGGGGATTTAATTAAATAAATTGATTTTATTTATTTAATTAATGGGAATTTGATTTTAATGAATTAATTAAAATAAATCGAATAATTTATTTAATTAATAGAAGAATGTTTGGGGATGAATTAATTAAATATTAATTTAATTAATTGATGGCTAGTGGATTTTTAATCAAATAAATACGAAATATTCATTTAATTAAAATGGACAGATTTATGTGACTACATTTGCCCCTCTTTGAGACGGTGCGGTTTATTGCATCGTTTCAAAGAAAGAAAAATAGGTGTGAAGAAATGCCCCATAAAATGTAAATTTAATGGGTGGTATGCCCCCTCGAGAGATGGGCCGAATTTTTTTGAAAAATCGGGCGATCTCTCGAAAAAGAATGAAAATTGGCAGGGTGGTAGAAGAGAAGAAGTTAGGCATACTGGGGAAAAATAGAAGAAAACGGGGTTAACATGGAGAAATGGGAGGCTCGGGAAGTTCACGGGGACCACGGCGATGAGCGGGGTGAAGTTACGGTGACGTCGGGGGGTATAAATGGGGTGAAAGGGGTGAAAACAGGATCATTTGTGACCGCGACCAGTTGAAATCTATAGCTCTGACAGTGACATTTGGAGGAGCAAGGAGGAGCGACGATGCCGTTTCCGATCACCGAGCACCGATTTGAGCGAGTCCGCCGGTACCAGCGGCCAGCCGACTATGGACCAGCGGTACGCAAATTCGAAAACTCACTTTTTATGCATTTTTGGTATGTTTTTAGCTAAGTCCAAGTCAAGTCGGAGCAAGAGCGCTGGAACTAGGTTTTTAGCGCTTTTGCTCCATGAATTAGCGCTATTGTGCCGCAATAGCGCTTTTGTAGCCTAGTTTTAGCGCTTGTGCATTAATTTAGCGCTTTTGCAAGCAAGTTTGAGCGCTTTTGATAAATTAGCGCTACTGTAGGGTTAATTGAGCGCTATTGATTTTTAATAGCGCTATTGCATAGAGGTTTTAGCGCTTTTGATTAAAGAGCGCTATGGTGTAGTTAATTGAGCGCTATTGCATTTTAATAGCGCTATTGTAAAGTGGTTTTAGCGCTTTTGTTTTTGTAGCGCTATTGTAGGTCTTTTTGAGCGCTATTGATATTGTTGTAGCGCTATGGCTTTAGGATACAAGATGCCCCAGTTTCGGACAAAATAAGACTCCGGATGTCTAACGATTGATGGATGGTGAGGTGAAGTGGGAGTTGTTTTGAACCATAGCAGCCCGATGAGACTTAGGTCATTTGTTAGGAGAAATGCCTATTGAAGTCTAGGCGGCCATGATTGCTTACCTGTTGAGACTGGAAGATACTTGATCAAAGTATCTGATGATAGTCTAGGTTTAAACTTAAGAAAGTTTGATAACAAAACAACTGATGGTGGTTTGATGAATGTCTATGTGCAGGAGGATCTACGCGTGTTGCAGTTACGCGAGCGCCACCCCGCGACACAGGGGTTGCGAGATCGTTTGACTCAGATCGAGATAGATTGTATTGCGGCTACTGGACTCTATGAGGTGATGCATATGCCCGTGATTCGGATGAATCACGGCCTGATGACAGCTTTAGCAGAGCGATGGCACAGTGAGACATGCACGTTCCATCTGGCGCAGGGCGAGATGACGGTGACTTTGGAGGACGTGTGGCGTATTCTTCGGATTCCGATTCGAGGGCAGCTGGTGACGTATGATCGATCCTGGGGGACAGTGTCTTGCCAGAGGATTTTTGACGAGGACGTATTCATTGATGATGGGTCGATTGCCTGGGAGGATATAGCGGCACTATATGAGCCCCTTCCAGCAGTTTTGTCAGGGATCGTGGGAGGACTTCTGTGTCCAGACAGGCGGTCACATGGATTGGCGGTCGGATGGGGACAGGTGATTGAGATGATGGTGACAGAGGGGACCCGATATGCCTGGGGGCCGTGCGTGCTAGCGCACATGTACCAGGAGCTGCACGAGGTAGTGTACCGGGGGAGAGGTTCGCTTGCAGTAGGCATGACGCTGCTGCATGTGTGGGCATGGGAGCATCTACCAGTGACTCGACCAGTGAGTCTGAGATTCCGAGCCGTAGACCAGCCCTATATGTTCATGTATAGTGGTATGATGAGCCAGCCCCACTTGGGGAAGCTAGAGTGGTGGAGGCGAGCATTAGATGACCTAGATGCAGTGATCTGGCGGCCATACTTGGAGTGTGAGCCATGGGAGGATGATGCGGAGGCACTACCTTATGTCTTCATGACCCGATTCCTCATTGGGAGGACCTCTTATCACGTAGAGAGACAGGTGCCAGGACGGGTTATGAGGCAGTTTGGACGGCAGCAGGGACTACCGAGCGGATCGGGAGAGTATGCTCGAGTGATTCGAGAGCGGTATGCATGGGGTCCAGTGCTACCATATGATCAGGCATTGGCAGAGTTTCGGACATTGCAGGCGAGGCCATGGGATCTACGACCGAGGGTCGTTGATGCAGGGGTTACAGCAGAGTATACCCAGTATCGGGCGGCGCACCCGATCCGACGGATATCAGATCCAGCGGAGTCGATCCCAGCGTTTGAGGATGAGAGGGGACGAGGACGGAGAGGAGGGCGAGGAGGAGGGGATGGAGG
Source organism: Cryptomeria japonica (assembly GCF_030272615.1). Lineage (NCBI taxonomy): Eukaryota > Viridiplantae > Streptophyta > Pinopsida > Cupressales > Cupressaceae > Cryptomeria > Cryptomeria japonica. The sequence continues at coordinate 281,453,739 of NC_081407.1, read as the reverse complement.
AGGAGGAGGAGGTGGAGGTGGTGGAGGAGGAGGAGGAGGTGGAGGAGGAGGAGGAGGAGGAGGTGGTGGAGGAGGTTTGGGGATGCCGAGGCAGCGGAGAGGGAGAGGGGGACTACCTCTGCAGATATCACAGGGACCATTGAGGCAGGGAGGAGTGCAGCTGAGTGGGAGGGGGATGGAGAGAGAGATCCCGATGGATACAGGTGCAGGAGAGGGTGGTGCAGGGGGTGATACAGGTGCAGCAGCCATGGATATAGGGGAGGGAGCTACTGGGGATCTGCGGGAGCACATGATAGGTTATTTGCAGACCCGGGTAGAGAGATTAGAGGCGGAGATAGCAGCTAGAGATGTGCAGCTATTTGCACGTGAGGCAGAGCTGACAGTGGTGCTGCGGGAGAGAGATACTGCGGTGGAGAGTTTAGCGGAGCTGCAGGAGAGAGTCCGGACTGGTGCGCAGGGGCCGTCAGGGGAGATTATGAGAGAGATACGGCGAGCACAGGCGGAGATAGAGTACTGGCGTGGGTTATATGACCAGGTGGTACCGATTAGCCAGCGAGCTCTCAGCTATACCCAGATGCGGCAGGCCAGATCCGAGCGATCACAGAGGATGCAGAGCAGTGGGGGAGTGATGGGTCCTTTACGGCAGGATAGATCAGGAGATGCAGGAGGGAGTGGGGGTTCGATGAGGCCTCCACGGAGGGATGGATTAGGTGGTGCCGGTACCAGCGGTGGAGCAGGTAGGGGTGGGGCAGGTACAGCATCTGGCCAGAGCGGCATCTGAGAGAGCATTTTTGCATACATGTTTTGTATCATTGTCTATGTTTTGGACTGTATCTTGGATGGCTCTTGGTAGCCGATTTTGTAGACTTCATTGTACTCTGATATATGAGTTGATATATATGAGGAGATCCCATTTTGTGATGATATGCATGTGATGATGTATGGATGTTTATGCATGATGATGATTTATTACTTAGATGTATATGTGTACATGTATGCATTTGATGAGATGTTTCTTTCATGCATGTTTTTATGATGATTTATGATGTGAGATACTGACATATGAATGCAGGTTTGATATGATTTTATGATGAGTTATGATGTGAGATACTGACATATGAATGCAGGATGATATGTGCTCATGCTTTGATGTATGAACAGGATTTGATGAGGTTTCCTATTGCAATGTAATGATGAGCTGATTTATTGCAATGGTTGAATAAATGAGATTATGTATAAATATACTAGGATGATATATGCTTATGTTTTTGATGGATGAACAAGATTGTATGATGTTTCCTTTTGCGATGTAATGATGAGCTGATTTATGTGATGATGTGAATGCAATGGTTAGATGAATGATTTTATGTATGGATATGCATCTAGATGTGTTTAGATGAATGTAATATGGATAAACAAAAGGTTAAGTTCAAATGTTGATATGATGATGTTAAAATGAATGTAGATGAATAAACAAATGTAAAGTACAAATGTTTATATGATAATGCCTAAATGAATGTTTATAAATGCTTTTGTAAATATGTTGGGAAGTGCAAATGATAATGGGATGATATGATAACTAATGGGGATAATAACTGCACCTTAATGTAATGATAATAAATGCAATGTGAATAAAAAAATGAACATAATAAGATGCTTTATTAATGAATGAATGAATGCACTGTGTATCTTAAATGGATAAATGGATGTGTGTAATAATAAGTTGATAAGATGATAATGGATAATTTATACTGGATGAAATGTTTAGTAAATGATTTAAAACAATCAAAGACAATTTGATCCCATGAATGAATCTAATTATTGATGATTGGTGCAATGATGAAAATGATTTTGTTTAATGAAAACTAATGGCCATAATGAACTATATGCAATGTTTAAGTTTAAAAATGACATGAATGGTCGCAATGCAAGATGCACCTATATGCAAGGATGATATGATTATGCAAGGTTGTTTTAAGACTTTGCATAATGCATTGATGATGTATCAGAGTACTCGGTCGTGATTGTATCCAAGACCAGCTTTTATTAATCATTTTTACATGTAAAAGCCTACAAATGAATGGATGGGTGATATGCAACGGAATGCAAGATATAAACAGATGAGGTGAAATGACGATCCATAGTGCTCTATTTTCATCATTGAGCTTTAAAATGTTGGAAGAGAATACAAGCATCTTGACACAATGATTCAAGATGACCTGAGTATTTCTTTCATGGATTTTAATATAGCAAGTTAATACAAACGACTTGATATAAGGGTCAAGTCGACCAGAGTATTGCTTGCGGAACAGACAAGGATTATCTCCTTTCGTGCATGACTTGGATCGTCCTCCTTGATCTTAGGCGTGATCAGATCCTGAGACAAGTACATACCGTACTAAAAAATGAAACCTTTATCCAATTTGGAGGAAGAGGAACCAAAGGATGAGCATTGTACCTGCAACCAAACAGCATATTTACATAAAGAATAAAGAATAAGGATCCTTGGTAATGGCTCATGCTCATATGGTCGAGGTATACGCTGTAGTCAGCAAGCCGTAGTGATCTATGACTGCATTTTGCATAAGATCACGTAGCTTAGTGAACTTCCCACGTAGACACCATTAGTACATGCCCCAGAACTTCATCGGAAATGATGTGCAAATGATACAAAACAATGCTGAAAGATCCCGATACAGACAAACAAATGAATTACTCACGCATCAACCAAGCATTTGATAGCTTAACGGAATTTTCTTGTCAAAGAAAACGTCATCTTGTCGTTGTTTTTGATAAGGAAGGATGCATCCTTGTGTTAAAGACAGTTTGGTTTGTTGATGTTGATTGTGTGGTTGATTGGTAAATGGTCAGTGTGTGAGTAGTTTGTCAATGCTTGTTTGGGTATCTGCATAGATGGGTATGTACAAAGTTTTGTCATGTTTTTGTGTGATTTTCAATGTTTTCTGATGTTTTTTGTATTTTGTGAAACAATTTTTGAATGTTTGTGGATTTTGTTGAGACATTTTTGAATGTTTTTGGATTTTACGAGACATTTTTGAATGTTTTTGGATTTTGCGAGACATTTTTGAATGTTTTTAGATTTTGCGAGACATTTTTGAATGTTTTTGGATTTTACGAGACATTTTTGAATGTTTTTGGATTTTACGAGACATTTTTGAATGTTTTTGGATTTTGCGAGACATTTTTGAATGTTTTTAGATTTTGCGAGACATTTTTGAATGTTTTTAGATTTTGCGAGACATTTTTGAATGTTTTTAGATTTTGCGAGACATTTTTGAATGTTTTTAGATTTTGCGAGACATTTTTGAATGTTTTTGGATTTTGCGAGACATTTTTGAATGTTTTTGGATTTTGCGAGACATTTTTGAATGTTTTTGTATTTTGCGAGACATTTTTGAATGTTTTTGGATTTTGCGAGACATTTTTGAATGTTTTTGTATTTTGCGAGACATTTTTGAATGTTTTTAGATTTTACGAGACATTTTTGAATGTTTTTGGATTTTGCGAGACATTTTTGAATGTTTTTGGATTTTGCGAGACATTTTTGAATGTTTTTGGATTTTCTTCAGGACATTTTCTGAATGTTTTTGGTATTTTCTGATGATTGCTTGAATGAAGAGCGTAATGATATATAAGAAAATGTAGAATCCACTTCCATTACGAGGGTAAGGGTATTGCCCCCAGTTTGTAGACCTGACTATGAAAAGGTGGGATGCTAGACGCATGGAGTACTTTCTTAATTGCAGATCAAATAACAAGCCATGGTTGGGATGGATGGATGTATGTGTGCATGAATGTGATCGCAATAAGCTTTGAAAGATAATGGAGCTATTGCCTTTACGAGTGGCGCCTGTTTGCCAGGTTTTCACCATCGCACTTACCCAAGGTGCCACCGGAGTGGTTGTTCACCGTTTGGATGCATGATTTTTCTTTACTTTTTTGAATGTTTTTGTATTTTCTTCAGGACATTTTCTGAATGTTTTTGGTATTTTCTGATATGCAAGGGAGTTGGATGCCTTGTACACCTTAGGTATAAAACCGTTTGAGGTGCATGCTATTGATTGGATCTGCGAGTGGTTCTCCATCTGATGTAGCCAACTGATATGCCCCGGACCCGAATACAGCAGTGACAACATATGGGCCGAGCCAATTTGATTCAAATTTGCCTTGATGTTCTCTGTTTGGTTGGTTGCGAGGATTCTCTCGAAGAACAAGATCACCTACCTCAAATGTACGAGGTCTAACTCGGTGATTGTAGCTTCTACTCATGCGCTGCTGATAGGCTTTGAGATGGTTGTATGCAGCTTGTCGCTTCTCATCAAGTAGCTCCAAGTCCTGAAGGCGTGAGACTCTGTATGCGTCATCATCAATGAGATTGTGCAAGGAAACCCGTAGTGACGGTATCTCGACCTCAATAGGTAAGATAGCTTCTGCACCATAGACCAATGAATAAGGAGTTGCACCTGTAGGGGTTCGAATGCTAGTTCGATATGCCCATAATGCTGGATTCAATTGAACATGCCAATCACGGCCGGCATCATTGACTGTCTTCTTTAGGATTCTCAATATGTTTTTATTGGATGCTTCGGCCTGACCATTGCCTTGTGGGTAATAGGGAGTGGAAAAGCGGTGTTGGATATGAAATTTCTCACAAAGTTCACGGACATCCTGATTTTTGAAAGGGAGACCGTTATCTGTGACAATAGACATGGGTACACCATACCGGCAGATGATGTAATTGAGGATGAATGAGGCGATCTGCTTGCCGGTGACTTGGGTAAGTGGAACAGCTTCGATCCACTTGGTGAAATATTCAGTGGCGGTAATAATGAATTTATGGCCATTGGATGAAGATGGATGAATCTTACCCACAAGGTCAAGGCCCCATTGACAAAAAGGCCATGGTGTTGTGATTGGTTGCAGTTCCTGGGCCGGTGCATGTATCAGGTCGCCATGAACTTGACATTTCTTGCATTTCCTGACAAAGTAGTAGGAATCCTTTTCCATAGACGGCCAATAGTATCCAGCTCGCAAGAGTTTCTTGGCGAGTGACGGACCACTTGAGTGAGTCCCGCAAATTCCTTCATGTACCTCTTCCAAAGCCTTTGTTATCTCATCTTGTTCCAGACATCGAAGGAGAGTACCATCAAGACTACGTCGGTATAGGGTTTCGGCAATAATGGTATATCGAGCAGTTTGGCGAATGAAGGTTTTACGTTGGTTATTTGACTGGTTGGGAGGAAGGGTGTGATCGCGGAGATAGGTGTAGAACTCACCGTACCATGGGGATTCGGAACCGACAAGGCGACATATTATTTCGGATTCGGGGATATCATAAGCGGGAATCCAAAGCTGTTCTACCAAGAACTCGTAGCGTGTTGAATTCTGTGGAAGATCTAAGAGAGATGCGATAGTAGCCATAGCGTCAGCAGCTCGATTCTGATCTCTTGGTATCTGCTCAAAAGTAATAGTAGTGAATGATGTCTTTAGACTGTCCACCATTTGTTTGTATGGCTTGAGTTTATCATCTTTGGTCTGATATTCATCTGTTGCTTGTCGAATAACCAGTTGCGAGTCGCCATATACTTGCAGTTCTTGTAATTTCCATTGTATGGCTAGCCTGAGTCCTGTGATCAAAGCCTCATATTCTGCTATGTTGTTTGTGCATGGAAATGTGAGCCTGTAAGACTTCGGGATGCTATCACCTTGAGGTGTGATAAACAGAATGCCTGCCCCCGAGCCATGCTTAGTGTATGAACCATCAAAATATAGTTTCCATGACTGTGCTTCTGTAATCATGAATATCTCTTCATCTGGAAAATTGGAAATGAGAGGATGATCACCTATGAGTGGTGCATCGGCCAACTGATCTGCAATAACTTGACCTTTGATAGCTTTACGGTCCACATACTCGATGTCGAATTCACTTAGAATCATTACCCATTTGGCCAAACGACCTGTCAATGCTGCTTTGCTGAGTAAATACTTGAGTGGATCAATCTTTGCAATGAGTTGTACCTTGTGTGTTAACAGATAGTGCCTCAGTTTAGTGGCTGCCAAGATTACTGCTAGGCAAGCTCGCTCAATAGGTGTGTAATTGAGTTCATAGCCCACCAGTGTACGAGAGATGTAGTATATAGCACACTCTTTTCCTTCTGCATTATGTTGTGCTAGTAGTACACCCAATGCTGTACTTGTTGCTGAGATATAGAGCAATAATGGTCTACTTGGATCTGGTGGCATCAACAATGGTGGATTCACGAGATAGTCTTTAAGCGCCTGAAATGCTTGCTGGCATCGGTCATCCCACTGAAAGCGGATGTTCTTGTGTAGCAGGTGTGTGAATGGGTGACACTTATCAGCCAATTGTGCAATGAATCTGCGGATGGATTGAAGCCGTCCTTGTAGTGTCCTTAGCTGACTGATATTCCTTGGAGGTGGCATGTCCATGATTGCCTTAACCTTTGCTGGATCGACCTCAATACCTTTGCTTGAGACAATGTATCCTAGAAGCTTCCCGGAGGTCACTCCGAAGACACATTTCTTTGGGTTGAGTCGAACATGGTACTGTTCCAGTCTATCAAAGATTTTATCTAAGATGTGAAGATGTCCTTCTCTAGTAAGTGATTTTGCTAGTAAATCATCCACATAATCTTCCATTATAGTATGCATCATGTCATGGAAGATGGTGGTCATTGCTCTTTGATAGGTCGCTCCTGCATGCTTTAGACCAAAAGGCATTACATTCCAGCAGTATGTGCCCCATGGACATGTGAAGGCTGTCTTATGTTGGTCCTCTGGTGCGATCTTTATTTGATTGTATCCTGAAAAGCCATCCATGAGTGAAAGCATGGCATGTCCTGCTGTCAAATCTACTATGATGTCGATATTTGGTAGAGGGAAGTCATCCTTAGGACATGCTTTATTTAGATCTCTAAAGTCTGTACAAATGCGGATGCCCCCTTTTGGTTTGCCAACTGGTACAATGTTGGAGATCCATTCTGCATAATCAATTGGTCTAATGAAACCAACATCCAGGAGTTTCTTGAGTTCTGTTTTGACTAGCACGGCAATCTGAGGATGCATCTTACGAAGCTTCTGCTTGACAGGTTTGGCTCCTTTTGCTACTGTGAGATGATGCATGACTAAATCAGGATCAAGCCCAGGCATGTCTGCATATGACCATGCAAAGTTGATCTGACGCTGTTGGAAGAATTCTATGAATTGAGGCTGTTCCTCTGTAGTGAGAAGAGATGCTAGATGTATGATATGAGGGTTTTCAGGAGTCCCCACATTGTATTCTTTGGTTTCCTCGATGAGAATCGTCGATCGTTCCTGTTGTGTACTAGCAGGGAGAATGTCAAACCCTTCATCCTCAGGCGCCTCAGAGAGGTTTTCACCGTTGGATACGCTCTTTCTTTTTACTTTTGTTGGATCAAACAGTGCCACAGTGTGGTTTTCACTAGAAGATCCATGTTTTATTGTTATATTTTTGCAGCTGAAGGGTTTGGCATCCGCCCCGAAGTATGCTGCGCTATTAAGTTCAATGGCGAATCCAGCTTTGTGATCCCCGCTTGGTAGATTATCCCTTAATTCCAAAAAGTCAATGATAGCCTCATCGTTTTGGAAGAGGTCAAGACATGGAGGATTTGATTGGTTCCATTCGATGAGTTCAGGGTGGATAATGGGCATTACTTCATCGATTAGGTTGAGTTCGTTAGAGGTATCAGTGAGGGTTAAGACAGTGTGGTGAAGGTCATTGATGGTACTCTCCCTGTCAGAATCAGGCGTAGGATGAGACGTAGGGTCTGTGGAAGATGTTTCCAGCTCAGGTACCCAAGTGGTCTTTATCTGTGCTTCTCCATAAACAGGAATGTCTTTGCGTGGCGGAGGTGGTGATGTGTCTTCCTCATCTGAAGTGTTAAGCTGCACTGAATCGAATTCCCACTCATGTGAGTCGGTCTCTGAATCACTCTCCAGCATCCGATTGCTATACCATACTGGGATGTCTTTGGAATTAAATACTGCAGACGTGATTGGTTTATGTACTTTTGTGGTGATCAATGCTGCAGGAACCGTGATGGGGTTTAAAGGATTTGTCATTGGAAGTATCGGCAGTGTTGATTCCGTGGCTTTTGCTGGAACTACTGGTGCCATAGATGCTGCTGCGGGTTCTGATACAGTTGTTCCTACAGATGGTGTTGCTGATGGGATTACTGGTTCGTTTGGTGGGATGTTTGGCACTGTAGATGGTTGTGGTGGGTTTGTGAGCCTCGATGGGGCAGTGGGGATATTGCTTGATGGTGCTTTGATTATGAAAGGTGTCCTCTTTGCAGTAGGTGGGCAAAATGGTTTGCTAGGTTTTCCTTTGAATCTGAGTTTAGGAAGGATCTCTTTTTCAAAACCTAGGCCTGTATTACCTTTGGGCTTGAACTCTGGCAACAGCGGTTCATGTCGTCCTTGTTTGCAGTATCCCAAAGCACTCTGACCATCATATCCCATTCTTTGCATAATGAGGAGGCCTTTGCCATATTGTTCCGTAGGAAGTGTAACTCGCGGTATGTCAGTGGTGATGGGATCTTTATAGATCCAGTCCGCTAGGTCCTCATCTTGTGTCTCTTCCTCTTGACTCTTTCCAAGAATGAAAGGCGTTAAGGCACATGGAGGCGTGATTAGTGGTTGCTGGAGAAACTGCTGTGGTTTACCATGTGTTCTAGGAGAAGTGGGCATTTGTCCCACACAAAAGAGCTGACTCAAGTTATATTCTCCAGGACCTTCCTCTGCTACTTTCATCTTTAGCTTTTCTTGCTTGGGCATAGGGGTGTTTGAACTGGCAAGAGAGGCGGGATTTATATATGATGTGGAGGAAATGGCTTCTCTATTATTAGGAACGGTAATCTCTGGTTGATGGCTGATATTATGGCAAAATGCAAAGGGATTTGCATCTCCCAGGATTGTGATCTCGACCCCGTTATGTGGGAACTTGATACATTGATGGTAGGTAGATGGAACAGCTTGCATGGCATGTATCCAAGGTCTCCCTAATAATAGATTATATGGCAGAGGAAGGTCCAGAACCTGGCAAATGATGTGTTTTACCACAGGGCCAACCCGGATTGGTAGTACTACAGCTCCTTTGGATGAACGCTCTGCATCATCATAGGCCTTGATGGTGATCTTCTTGCGAGGATCCACTGATTCTATTGCATATCCCAATGCTGTGACCAACTGTAGTGTGCAAATGTTTAGGCCTGCTCCATTATCGATCAAGACTCGCTTGATCCTGTGTTGGTTGACAAAGCCTTCAATGTGGAGTGAGGCGTTATGAGGTTGTTGGAAAGAAGAGTTGTCACTTTCGGAAAAAGTGAGACAAGGTGATGACTTTAGATTTCCAACCATGGCTTGAAATTGGTCCGTATTCAAGTTTGCAGGGACTGACGCCTCTTGGAGTGCTTGATCCAAGATTGTTTTATGAGAGGGTGACAGACGCAATAGTTCCAAGATGGATATAAGCGCAGGGGTTTTGTCTAATTGTTCCACAAGATTGTACTGCTTTGGGATGGAGGTGGTGCCTTGTGGAGCTGCCTTGATGGTGACCTTGCCACGACGTGTAACAACATTGCAATTTGAGGTGGGATTTTTGAAGGTTATGGTTGCAATTTGTTCACTGGCATCATACAGGTGATTGACAGTGTAATTATACGCAGCCTGTGTATAATCAGTGGTATCAGGACCTCGTCTGGAAGTGGAAGGACCCCTTTGATCTTGCGATGGAAGTGGATTCTTGAACATCTGATGATCATTATTGGTTGTTTTTGGGTCATGTCCTTCAATTTCAATTTCTCCTCGGTCAATAAGATCTTGAATGAGATCTTTCAATCGATGACAATTACTTGTCTTGTGTCCTCTTCCTTGATGGAACTCACAATGTTCAGTATCTCTCCACCATGCCGGTTTGACTTGAGGCTCATAATTTGATAACTTAGGTAAAGTGATCAAATTCTGAGAAATGAGTTGTCGCATCACTGTTTCAATGGGTTCCCCTAAGGGAGTGTATGTGCGTTTTTGTTTTTGTGGACGGGGTCTTGGTTCATCCTGAGATGTGATGCGACCTTGATTAGGAAGGACATTTGTGTTATTTTGAGGTGGAAGATTTTGTCCTGCAAACCGAACCACAGGTTGTGCATTTTGGACAGTTCGAGCATCCACAACTCCATCGTTAACGATATTCTTATTCTTGTTCCAGAAGTTTGGTTTATCACTATTGAAGCGCAGGCGAGGAGCATCTTTTGGTTCATTAAAGATTTTGATGAGTCCTTTTTTGATGAGTGCCCTTTCACATTTTATACCCTTGGTGATCATATCGTTAAAAGAGTCTGTGTCTTTGACATCCAGGTGAAATTCCATTTCTTCGTTTAAGTTGGAAATGAAAATTTCCACTAGTTCTTGTTCAGGTAACTGAAGAGAACGTCTGCTAGACATTTGGCGCCATCGTTGCAGGAATACTGAGAATAATTCACCTGGTTTTTGTTTGGTGTTGCATAGATCAGCCATGGTGATGTCGCGTTCAATATTATAAGAGTAATGAGATAGGAACTTCTGGATGAGTTCCTCAAATGTTCTAATGCCACCTGGAAGTCGGGAAAACCATGATGTGGTTGTTCCTCCCAAGCTTTGGGGAAAAAGGCGCATTAAGTATGTGTCCTCATAAGCTACTTCAAGACAAGCAGAATGAAATTCTCGGACGTGATCGCGGGGATCTCCCTTTCCTCTATATTTTTCGAATTTTGGTGTTTCGAACCCGCGTGGAAAGGGTGGCATATAAAGATTCCTGTCAAACGGATAGGGACAGATGTCGTTAAGTGAGAATTGATTGGTTTTAACACCACTATGAAGTTGCTGGGCGAGATTCTCAACTTGTTGCCGCAACATCTCTATTTCGTTAGGAGGAGGAGGTGGTGGGTTACCTCGAGGGATGTTATATCTGATGTGGTCTCTACGCCTTTCCTCCTCATGGTGACTTTGTCTTTCTGATGCTTGTCTTAATTGGGCAAGATCAAAGTCTGAGGGGAGTTTGGCTCCTTCTTGAGCAAGTCTTAAGAAGTGAGCATCCGCATTGCTCCTGAGAATTTCATCAAATAATCTATTAAAGTGAGGGTTATGCTGAACCCTTTCGATTGTTGAAGGAGTGGGACTACTTGGGTTTTCATCATTTACATTTCCTCCAAGTGCTTCTTGAAATTCATTGAGGTTGTCCTCTTCTTCCTCAATTTCTATTTCTCGTTGCCTTGATCGCGATCGGGTTTGAGCCATTTTGTTTGCAAGTTTGTGTTGAAGTTGATTGAAGATGATGATGAGTTGTTCAATGAAAGATGGATGATTAGTGGATTGTAGATCTCTAGCACTCTAAAGGTAAATGTAACCAGAATTCTTTCTTTGAATTGCTTGTTTGTTTTGATGAGTTTGGATGTGATAAGGTGTAGAGAAATCTGAGATGTGTTACAGATTTTGACTACCTAGTAATGAGAGGATTCACTCATGAACTAGTTTTAACCTGCGTAGATGTGTCTCTTAGGATGAGCTTATCCTAGATGTAGAAACAATCTAAAAGTGATGTGATGTGTTTGATTTCAAGCAATATCTAAAAAGGAATCGTGGGACAAGAACCTCTTAATGCTTTGAGAGTTTTGGGATGAATTGATGATGGAATAATTATGTATGAATGAGATGATGGATGAAAATGTTTTCAACTTTCAATAAAAACTTTGTGTCACAAATGGGACAAACTCTATCTCTTCCCTTTCGGGTGTTGGTGGCACTTCTCGAGCTGTGTTGTAGGTGATACAGATGTTTGGGAAGAAGTTGGGATTAATCTTTCCTCCTTGACTTTTGTGATAACTCAGAGCTCTATATTGCATAAAAGCTCTGCGGTTCAGTGATTCTGAATCAAACTCGTTTGTTTTACCTTGAAGATAGAGACGCATGCGATGTAGAAAGACTCTATGTGAGACAAAGATTTGTCTATTGAGATAGAAAAATTTCCTCCTTTTGATCAAAGCCTTTGAGCTTAGTGGTCTCCTTTTCAAGGTGATATTCTGATGACACTTCTTCTTTCGCAAGATGTGAAGAATGGTCATAAATTTTTGATTCTTTGTTTGTTTGTACCTTGTTTTTGATGTTTTTGGTTGTGTTGACAGATGTTGGATGAATACTTTGTTTTTGGGATTGATTTTCTGATTTTTCTTTGACAAGAAAACAAAGCAAGCACACAAACACAAGAATGTTGCCTCAAAAGGCACAAATGAGTATGGGTCTAAATCAACCCAATCCTTGGACTTTGTTTTTGACCCTTCCTTTAGATGTATTTTAAGGTGTAATTCCAAAGCCTGAAGTCGGCTCAATTTGCTCTAGGTCTGTAAAACGAACACACTTCAAACACTCTTTATCCCTAAGGTCAAATGGCCAGTTGTGATAAATTTAGCCCACATCTTGATATTTCTTCGACTTTGGTACTACATACCTTATGAATCCCGCCGTGGCAGGTAAGGATGTGATATACTAAGTCTTGCACGAGCATAACAAATAGATGATCCCTATGATGGGGGAGTCACCACTTTTATCAAGCCACAAGTGACTTTTTAAAAAGCTATGTTTCTACTCAAGGAAATATGTATGGTGAGTATCTTGGGAGCAAAACCTTCTATGCTCTTGCACTAAATTATACCTCAAATATCCTCAATCAATAGAACAGGTGGGCTACTACTTAAAAGTGTTTAGTCATGTTCGATGGCTTTGGACATAAGTTCATTCTGCAGTGACTCACTTAAGAGCCTTGTAACTGGTGGTGGGGCCCATTTGTCCTTTCGGCCAGTTACACTGTAGGAACAGCTATACCCAAGGCTACAGCTTTCGCTCTCACCTGATTTCTATAGCGGCTCGAAGGATTTACCGCTCGAGGTCGTTCCCAAGAGTATCGATCCCTTGGCAGGCCTCTCTTAAAAAGATAAAATTTTGAGCATTACTAACACTTTTCTCTTGCACCTAGGACCACGAGAGCCAAGGGAGAGGATAGTGTGTGTTAGAAGTAGGACCACTCGACTGACTTTTTGTGCACAAGCGTGCCAAACACGTAAAACACTTGTTCCTTTTAATCCAGCATTTGCAAATGTGATCTAACTATTTGGAGATGTTGCTCCAACAGCCATGGTGTTCTTTTTAACTTCAAAGCAATATGTTTTGTAATCTAGAAGTTGAAAGTCCTGGTCAACTTAATGAAAAACACGATTGCATGAAGGAAAATTTGTTTTTGCCAAAATGAAGACAAGTGGATTGTGTATTTTATTTGCACCAAAATTTGAAGTGTGGCTTGTGATTTTTAGATTTGATGCAAGAAAATGGAATTGTTTGGTTTTAAGCACCAAATAAAGTGTGTTTCCTAACTTGCAAGAAAACAAATGTTTGAATTTTGTTGTTCTTTTTACCTTGCAAATAAAGAAAGATGAATTTGTTTTAAGCACCAAAAACAAATTTGAGGTTCATTTTATGCACTCCAAAATGAGATGTGAGGTTTATTTTAACTTATGCAATAAGGGAAAAATGAATTCTTTTTAGCCAATTTTTTTAAAGAAAGTAAAAAGAAAGATTTTTTTTTTTTAGAGCATCTACTAACTCCTTTCCCTGCACACAAAAAGATTAGAACCTGCACCTGGTCAATAGTCAAAGCGTTAGTGTGGGCTTACACAAGCCTAAATGCTGATTTTGGGTTACAAAGCGAATTGGACAACACTCTGTTGCAATAGCGCTATTCTGCCTTTTTTTACAAAAGCGCTAATTAATACAATAGCGCTAGTCTGCGGTCGCAGAAGCGCTATTTTACACAGTAGCGCTGAAATAATAGAAAAATCCAGAAAGTCAAAAGCGCTAAAACAGTTGCAATAGCGCTAGAAATGTGACAAAGGCGCCAGAATGGAATCAATAGCGCTAAAACTTTTTCATTAGCGCTATTATATGGACAATAGCGCTAAAAGAAAATGTTGCAATAGCGCTAGAACGCGTTCAATAGCGCCGAAGCGCGACCTGTGTGGCAGTTTCAACAAGCAAAAATGTTAATTTTTAAAAACTCCAGATCAGAAGGTTGCGTGTTCGATTCACGTCGGGTTCACCAAATGATGCCCTCCTAAATGGCACAATTGTTAGTTCTTGATCAATCAAAACAAAACACACAAGATGTTAACGTTAGTCAATCAAAAACTAAAACATGAAGGCATTCCAAAAGAGACACTAAAAGAAACATGCTAAATATATCTAATAAATAGAACAAATGATCATGAGACATCTCCAACTGCCTCTTAGCATGGCCTTAGCTTCTTCTCCCTTGTTCCTCTCCTCTCCAAGTTCCAAAATAGTGTAGCTCTCAGCAGCTTTTTGCACTATGGATGCTTATGGAGGATTGAGATTTGTATAATAGCTCCAAATATGAAATGAAAAGCTAATAGTAATGCTAAAATGATGTATTTTAACTAAAAAGACAAGATTTAGTTATGCTATGCTAAAATGCTCTCTAAAATGGCTATAGTCTAAATGCATACAAGTTTTCAGGATCTGGATTATGAAGGAATGGGCTCTATTTATAGGAAAAATGGAGCAATGGATGGCCAGGATTGAAAGGTTTAATCAAGGGTCAAGCTTGAAAGTTGGGGATCCATGTGCACAATTGGCACCAATGAAATGGTGACAAGTGTCAACACAGGATTGGGTTGAGAGAAGAGGTTGGAGGCATTAAAGGCCTGAGAAGACCTCATGGTTATCTAAAGGCTAAGAGTCAAGCCTAAATTAGGATTACCCACTGGATTAGGAGTTAATCCAAGGATAAACCTTTGTGCAAATGATTAAGAGATAATCATGGTCAAAGCATTAAATGCTTGATGAGACCCTTGGGTTGGATAGAGGTTGAGTCAAAACAAATGTTTTAACCATGTGGGAGGGTTGAATTAACCATTAATGGTTATTGGAGACTTTGGGGAATTAAGTGGTTGAAAGTTGGAAGCCTTTAATAGTTTTCAAAGACTTTGGGGTTTTTGGTGGTTGAAGGTTGAAAACCTTCAATGGTTATCAAAGACTTTGGGGTCTTTGAGAAGTGACTCCATTTTGCTTAGGAATGTGACAATATTTAGGGGATGGATTAGGCTAATTAGGAAGGGGTTAGAAGAATCTAGAAGGTGATTAGATTTTGCAAGTGGATTTGGTGGGTGAGGGAAAATAGGATTTAATTAAAATAAAAATTCATTTATTTCAAAATGTGTGCAAGTTGCATTTGTAGGAAAATGCAAGTGGGGGAGGTTTTAAAATGATTTAAATAAATGTTAATTTATTTAAAAGAGGAATAGGGGGATTTAATTAAATAAATTGATTTTATTTATTTAATTAATGGGAATTTGATTTTAATGAATTAATTAAAATAAATCGAATAATTTATTTAATTAATAGAAGAATGTTTGGGGATGAATTAATTAAATATTAATTTAATTAATTGATGGCTAGTGGATTTTTAATCAAATAAATACGAAATATTCATTTAATTAAAATGGACAGATTTATGTGACTACAGGATGCAATACACTTTTCTCATTCCCTAGACAATCAAACAAATGTGCCAAAACAATATAAACTTATCTTCATACAATGACCACACGTGTCACCATCATTACCGCTCAATCATTAATAAACCAACATAACCATTTCAACAAACTTAATCGGTTAGGGTTTAACAAAACAACTAGTAGGGTTTACCAGTTACGTTGCGTAGAAAGGGTTTAACCTTATACACTGGTTACGAGTTCAACTAACATACTTACATACTAGTTTACAACATCTTCCTCAAAGCTCTTCCTATCGGTTACAAGACAATATCAATAACAACAATATCAACAATATCATAAATACCATTACCGGTTCAATTGACATCAATGACAACATAACATATTATTAATGCAATCTTCATGCAAATGTCAACAAAGAGAGGTTTGAAGAAGAAGAGATCGAGCGAAGATGTAGTTTTCAGAGAGATTTTGGTCCGGGGGGACTGAAGTCCGGATGGACTAAGGTTCGTGTTAGTGAAGAACAGTGCTGGTTGTTATAAAAGGCTTATTTATCGAGCAAAAGATCTGCGGATCTTAGATTTGTGTTGTATGATTTGTTTTATAATCCTAGGCTACGGTGTAGCATGTGTAGCCACTGAAGGCATATGTAATTCATTAAATGGTAATGATTAATTTATTTGGTTATTAGTTATATCATGTGTTACTTCTACCGGTTAGGGTTGTTCTTTATCTGTTTACCAGTTAGATCTTGTGTTATGTTAATGGTACCTTGCATGGTGTTTTGTGTAATAGGTGGTAAGGCAGGGATGTGCTTCATTGGATCTCCCTACCTTGACTGCATCATTAGTTTGGGAAATAAAAATTCCATCCTTTGATTGAGTAACTTGTAGACCAAGAAAGAATGACAATTCACCAATCATTGACTTCTCAAATTCCTTTAGCATCTCTTCTGCAAATTATTTATATAAACCATCACTTCCTCCAAATATGATATCATCAACATAAACATTAACATTCTACAACTTGTTGTCTTCAACCTTAAATTAAATATTGTTGTCAATAGGTACATTTTATTGTTTTTCTATAAATATTTTTTGTCCAATTTAACATACTAAGCTCTAGGTGCTTGTTTGAGTCCATATAATGCCTAATTTAACCTACAAATTGTATCTTGATCTTTTGACAATTTGAATCCATTTGGTTACTCAATATACACTTCCTCCTCAAGTTCTCCATTTAGAAAAGCTGACTTAACATCCATTTGATATACCTTGAAATTATTAAAGGCAAAAAAAGTAAGAAACATTCTTATAGCTTCAATCTTAGGTACATGAGATACCATTTCTTCAAAATCAATACCTTCAACTTATGAATAGCCTTTACATACCAATCTCGCTTTGTTCCTTGTAACCTATCCTTATTCATTCAACTTGTTTCAGAACATACACTTAGTTTCTATCACATTTTTGTCCACTGGTCTATGTACCAGTTCCCATGTTTGATTCTTTTGTATCTAATTCAATTCTTCTTCCATTGCTTTTACCCAACTCTCTTATGTGTTTTCTTCCTCATATGATTTAGGTTCCACCAATGAAAGAAAACAATAGTTTGCTTGCTGATTTGTTTTTGCACCTCTTCTTCTTATTTGAACTCCTTTGTTTTTGTCTCCAATTATTAGATCTTATGAAGGATTCTTTTATTCATATCTCCTTATTATTTTATCTTTCTCCTTCTCAAAAGCAAAAACTTGGTTCTCCAAGGACAAAATTTGTCCATTAATAGATGTATTTAGTGCAGCCAGTCCATCAAAAGAGTTAGCAATATTAGCCATTTTGTCATATATCTCTTTCAATCTGCTATCTACATTGGCTATAAGATTTCCCAAATTACAACATACTCTATAGATATTAGTACATTGTTTTAAACAAATTTCAATGGGAATAAGCTTGTCTTCTATTTTCTTCTTCCCAGTTTCTATGAGTTGATCAAAAGCTACTCTTTTTGCTATAGAGAAACTGTCCAAAGCCTATCGGTCTGCAATCTATCTCAAGGATTGAAAATTATTTGATATGTGCTCTGTTAAAGTCTTGAGCTTACCAGAAGGGATTGCTTCATCCTCAATTTGACTGTCGGGCATTATTCTATGTAGTACAGAGACTGATTGATCAATTAACCCTTTGTCTACAGTTCCTTCCTTTAGTAATTTTTGAGTGGCCATCATCATTAATTTTGTTGGAATTAACTTAGAGACTGATTTCTTCTCAACCTGAGAAGTTTCAATTACCAAAACTCTTGTCGGGGAATCAATTTTACCTGCTGGTATGGAATCAGTTGATTTTACCTTGTCCATCTCAACCTCTTTTGCACCGGTGGCTTCGCCACTTGGTGCAATATCAGTTACTGGCGATGGAGTATCATCCACAGTGTTTCCAGTGCCTCGTACATTCTCTTGCTTAGAATTGGTTTGTGCTGGTACATACTGTACACTCTCTTTAACTGTTGGTTGTGGTTGTGCCAAAACTGGAGTTGAACTACCCACAATACCCTTTCCTTTTGATTTGTCAAGTATGGTGAGGGATGTTGCCTTTGCAAATTCTTCTTGTGATGTGAGAAAGTCTGGGTTTTTCTAAAAGAATTTTGTCCATCCCTTACTTGTCTCATTTATCACCTCTTTTACTCTTCCCATCATAAGGCTTATCTGCCAGCTTTTACTACTGAAAATTGTCCTATTAGCTGTATCTATACATCTTTTCATCTCTTCATTATTTATAGTACCACATTGTTCCAAAAGTGCAACTTCCTTGATTTCCCTATCCCTCTTGATAGCATCAAGTCTTCTAGCCTCAAGTTTATTATACATGGATAAAGGTATCTCCTTCAAAATTTCAACTAAGGCTTTCTTATAGATGTCTATATACAGTAAAATAGCCTCTTCTAACTCATTTTGCTAATTTTCTTCAAAATCTTCATAATACTTTGATATATTCTTTAATATTCCATCTTTTGTAACTTCATCAATAATGTTAGCATAGGTCATTGTTGTCTTACAAGTTTCAGTATCATCACCCTTCTTCTTTTTGCTTATGGTTTCCATTATGACTAGTTTCCTCTTCTACATAGGCTTCCTTACTGGTGGCAGAGGTGCAATAGGCTGAGTTGCATTTTTGACAAGTCTCCTCCTAGGTTCTTCCTTTTGTTTCTCTACCGATGGTTTTACCACATTCTTTCTTTGTACCCTTTTGAAAGCCAGAGGTTCATTATCCTCAAGATCAGAATCAGAAGTGATAGGGGAAATGTGAACTTGTGGCTTCCTCACTTCTTCAGTAGAAACCTCTACCGGTTTGACTGCCTATTTAGATTTAGAGCCCAACTGAGTGTCTATCTTATGCAACACATCTTGTGCATGTGCAGACATCTTTTCTATTTTATTCTCTCTTCTCTTCCTGTTAAAGCTGGTTTTCACTTCAAGAGCCTTCTCTCTTGCTGTACCAAAGTGTTCTGTCTTATCATCTAATGGGGCATTTAACAACATCTTTGTATAAAGCTAAAAAATGCTATTATCTACCTCATATCCAAGCTCAGTTATCCAGATTTGTCTGGGTTCAACTACTTCCATGAGAGTTTTATAGTTTTCACCATGAAACACATGTCAGTGGAATACTTCTCCACAATAATCTTTGAAATTTTGTCCCTTTTCCTCATGTTTTATTAAAAAGTCTTAAAATACTCCCAAAGTTTCTCATCTCCGCTGGTACCAAGACTGATGATAGCTATCTTGATCTACATACCTACCGAAATGTCTTGAGCCCATTGCTTCTTTCCAAAACTGGGTAGCTCATTCAGAAAGTAAAGCATTAAACAAACAATTAAGAATCCATATCTAAAGGTTCCTTTCTTGGTTCCTTGATCTTAGTAAGTTTTAGCATCAATTCACTCCTCATCCATTCACATAAGTCATACTTCACATTATTCCTTAGCATCTGATATGCAACATGATGCATGAACTTGCAATAGAATTCAATCAATTGGATTGAGTTACCTTATATCCTATGATCATGCTTGCAAAATTTATGTCTGTGTCGGTTATTGTGCTTAACCTCATTGATCTGCTATTAGATGTAGCACCAGTGAGTTTTTCGACCTCTGTGTTGGAAATTTTCTTGCCAGGATCTTGTCCGACCCTGGGTAACCAGTGACAACTTGAATAGATTCCTTTGTGATCATGTAGGGTCTGTCTAACCAAATGAATTCTTTGTGAACCCTTCTTAGAATGTATTTGATCACCTCATCCTTGAATTCCGATATGTACAAAATATCGATTAACCCTAGATCCTCAATTGCTTTGAATAATGGTTTGTTCATTTTGGTATCTCCTAGTATCACTAATTGATACATTCTTTTAATGTCTTTGGTGCCCAAATCATCAAGAGTGCAGTGAATGTATGCCCTCACATCTTTAACATACATTACTCCATCAGGAACCCTAGAAAATTTTCCCACAGAGTCTTCCTTCTTGGAAATTTTGGGAACCTCCTTAAATACTGGCCTTAACCTATCCTCAACTTTGACAATGGTGGGATTTTGAATAAAAGTAGGTGCTGAAGATCCAGATGCCATGTCGACAAATACCTGAGAGTGAATGTCGGTGGACAATTGAGTGCTTCAGATAATTGCTCGAAATCCTTTCTCAATTCTTTGCTCGCTCTTAATTCGCCTTTACTTCACTCTAATTGCTTGAGTGCTCGGTGAGTGAAAATGAATTCACTTACCCTCTTTTATCAATGAATAAAAACCCAAACTTTTTGTAATGAATGCTTCACCAACAACCCTACGGATTCTAGTTTCAAAGTTATGTGTCGAGGTAACCTTCATCGATGATGAGCACATTTCTCCAGATCTCTTTCCAGATCTCCATAGATCTCTTACGGGGTAGTATGCAAAATTTAGCAGTGAATTTGCCAGCCCCTAAGGCTTATGCCTTAGTTACCGGTGGAATTTCTCGCTAGTGGAGGAATACCCTATTCTACTAGTGGATTTGCCGGTATAGATCCATCACCACTTTGTTCTTCAGATTTTCTAACTCATCTCTTGGTGTGATCTTGTTTTATTTCATCTACCTTCTGCTTTCCTTTCTCATTATTAACCGGTTGAGTTTTGCTTTTGCAATACTTAGCAATATGACCAATTTTGTTGCATGCATAACATGTAACATTTTTCTTTTGAATTGCTTTGACATATCCGGTATTATTATTTCTTGACCTACAATGATTAGAAAAATGTCCCAACTTTCCACATGCATGGCATTTAACATTCATTCTATAATCTTATGATCTATGACCATATTTCTCATAGTTTGTGAATTGATCGGGAACAAAATTGTAGTTTTGATTTGCCTTATTTCTACATTGTTTAGCCATATGCCCAAATTTATTGCAAACAAAACATCTACCATTGAATTTATAAGCATTAGATTGCCTTACTGGTTTCCTCTATTCTGATGATTTTTGTATACCAGTTGTCTGATCTTCTTTAGCAGTACCGAAGCTTTCAACTTGTACAAATCCAAGTCCTCTAGAATCATCAATCTATTTTTGTCTTTTCAGCAAGTCATCCAGCTGTGCAACACTGATCCTAAAATTTTCTTTATACTCACTTGCAGTAGTCAGATCATCTCTCAGAGTAGTTACTTGTCTTTCAAGTTCTTGTTCATTATTCTGGGAGTGTGCCAAATCAATCCTCAATAGATTATTCTCATGAGTCAATCTTCCACATTCATCAAACTTGTTATTTAGAGATAAAACAAGATTATCTTCCTTCTTCTTTCTATCCTCAATATCTTTGGATAACCTCATGGTCAGATCTTGCATTTCATTCTTCATGAGCATGTTTGCTTGACTTAGTTTTTGACATTGTTCCTCAAGAGCATTCTTCTCCTCATCATCTGGTTGTTGCAAAAGTTCTTTTCTCTTTGCTTGAGCAGATGATAACCTTTCTTGCAGGATAAGAATGAATTCATTTGCAGAATTCAATTCTTCTTGCAATTTCAAGTTCTTCATCCTTTCAACATCATAATCCTCAAGACCCATCTCAAGTTGCTTCTGCATAGCCATGTTTAAAGATTCCAGTTTCAAGATCTTCCTCAAGCTATTAAACTTCTTCTGAGGTACGAAGATCTAATACCAATTGTTGGGATCTGGGAACACTGAGAGGGGGGGGGGTGAATCAGTGTTCTGCCGGAATGAACAGTTTTTAACTTTCTAAACCATGCATGTATGTACCGTTAAACAAATAAGCATATAACAAGAAGAAAATAAACCATCCACATAAATGAACACCATAACACACAAAATTTATATGTGGAAAACCTCAATGAGAAAAAACCACGGTGGGATTTGTGACCCACAATATCAGTTCACTGGCCATATGAAAAGATATTACATAAAACAGGGGCCTGTACTTGCAAGAAGGCACACTGCCTAGAGCATACTACTCATCACTAAAGAGACTCACTGACTACAAGCTTTTTGACAAAGTAGATTACTGAAAATGAACTCAAGAATGAATCTGCTATGCCAAATAGATTCCAGGTTCTAGTTCTCCTCTGCAATAGTTCACAAACTTGAACTAATACTGGTATTAATTCTCCTCCAAGAATGCTTTCCAAGATATCTATACATCATTGTATGATATAATGTTCGCATGCAAAAATGATCTCCATACATATATTTTGTATCTCACAGTTTTGCTATACCTATATATATCTATCTCTATTCCATCACCATACCATCATCTCATCATATTTTAAATTGACCTAGAAGACTGACTTATATACCTATTACACATGATATGCCTTATGTCGGCTTACAGTGCATTTACAAAAGATATTCAATGTCGGCCTCAACAATAATTACAAAATGATTTACTAAATAAATCTTCCTTGATGTCGGTGTAGGCTTGAATGCTTCCAATGTTGGTATCTGTTGGTATATGCCTTCTAGTGCTGGTTTGTGACTTCCATCAGATCTTGTTGCAATCAATGACAACAAAATGATTCCAATGAGTGTCAATTATCGACCATGATGTCTTTCATGTACCTATTTTTAGGTTGTATCATCCTGATATTTCACATGTTCTTGATTGGAATGCATTGCAGGTCGAGGATGGACAAATTTCTTTGGAGCTCATGTGCATTCTTCAATGCAAAGAGATGTCCCTCAGAGGTCGGGGAATAGAGTAGATAAGGATCCAGTGGAACCCGAATGATGATTCGTCAACTACTTAGGAGGATGCAACACGGATGAGAGAGCTATACCCCTATGTGTTCTTAGGCTTCTAGGAGTAAACTTAGGCTAAGGGGGGGAGGATGTAGTGTCCACCCTTGACTAGACTTTTATTTTATGTTTGATAGACATATTTAGACCTAGTAGATCTATTTATACTCTTGATGATGATGATTTGGCATTTTTTTCAGTTGCTTTATGTTATGGATTACTATGAGAACTTATGATACTTTGATGATTTATATAGATGATGGTGCTATCCTTATTGATTTCATGATTGGATAGATATATGTGATTTCATGGACTTCATATGTATTCATGTAATGAATGTCTTACATATCCTATTTTGTTGATGGATTACATGGATCACGCATTGGATGATATTATGGATGATTTAATATCTGATGTTATTATTGATATTCTAACTCTATTTCATGGATTTAATTGATGAAATGTTGTATAGATGTGTTGACCATTGCTTGACTATCTTCATGGAGAATCAATGTCACATCACTCATTGCGAGAGGGATATGTCATTGCATAATTCTACCACTTGTCTTTTATATATGTATATATACATGTATCGTTGTTGGTGGTTGTAGGACTTGCAAATACCAAACATCTATTCCTCCTGGAATATCCAGTTGCGAGCTCCCTTGGTGTCACAGGTGCGAGTGTGTCCTTCTCCCAATGGTA
This sequence comes from Cryptomeria japonica, assembly GCF_030272615.1. Lineage (NCBI taxonomy): Eukaryota > Viridiplantae > Streptophyta > Pinopsida > Cupressales > Cupressaceae > Cryptomeria > Cryptomeria japonica. The sequence goes on along the minus strand of NC_081407.1, from coordinate 281,430,143 downwards.
ATATGTGGTTTCGGAGTTGACACGGGTTCCCTTCACATACTCTATGTTTAAGTTATCACTAGGCACAATTGGTCATGTCAGTTGTCAGCTTTTCTCTTGCAGTTTTGTGAGTATGTTAGTGTTGATTGACTCTTTTGGTATGTGGATTATTCATGTTGTGATTGATTTAATTGTCATGTGGTTATTTTTGTGGTGTTGGATTATTTGTTTATTTATTGAGAGATTTGATAGTTAGTATTATATATATTTTAATTATTTTATTTAAGCTATTTGAGCTTTTGATTTTTAGATTTATGGTATTTATTTAATTAATAATTATGTAAGAAATATTTAATTAATTATTGATGGTTGACTCTAGTCTAAGTATTAATTAATATTTAAATCGGAAGTAATTAATTATTTAATATTTGATTTATTTGATTATGTTTTCCCTTTGTGATTATTTAATTAAAATACCTATAGTCTATAAAGTATTAAATATTATTTCCTATAGAGCTATAGTTTAAAAACTAATATTTATTTGGTTGTATGGAAAATATACCTTGGGATATTAAAATATATTTATCCCACCTACTTATTATATATGTTAATATCTCCTACCTACCCTATTCTCCTATTGGAGGATTTTATTTTGGGAAACAATAGGATATGGGAAAAGTATTCCAAATCGGAATTATCCCATCGGTTGGAATTTTTTTAGGGTTTCTTGGTTATTGTTTCTTTTTAATGGATTCCCTGTGACTATTCATGGGTTCCATTCTTTAGATTTAGATTCTCAGTGGATTTCTTGGACTTGGTTTGGAAGAGATTTGGGCTTGGATTTGGATTGCAAAGCTTGTGGGCTCTCCTTCAGCTACCTACTATCACACAGGTTGCAGGTTGGAGGCCATTCCCTTTGTTGTTTATCTTTGTTTTCATTGTCTACAAATGTTTACTCTATGAATGCTTTGTGTGGGGGAAAATAAATAGTTTGCTTCCATCTTCTTCATTCTTAATAAATTTGTTAGAGTTATCATCTTGCGAATAATAATTATATGTTTAATTATTAGTCTATTATACTCTACACTTAAGCTAAACTTAGGCATTTATTAATATGGTAGGTATTTAATAATTATTAAATATACTTTATCCCTTTAGGGTTTCTTTAGGGTTGTACATATTTAGGGTTGCATATTCTCCTTTTATAAGGATTGTATTGTACTTCTTTATTCAATTCCCTCTCTAAATGATAAACTTTTTCTTTAGAGCCATTATTTTTTTTTTGCCTTCATTCTTCTCTTCTGATAGGTATTTTTGTTGTAGGTGTTCTTGGTATCTTTGAAGTTGTATTTTCTCAACTTCTTCATGGTATCAAAGCCTACATTTGTTGCTACTTATTCTTGATTTTTCAGAAGATTTTTTGGAGGCTAGGGTTTCAAGTTTTTCAGAGTTTTTTATTTGCATCTGAGATTTTTTTTTTTTTTTTTTGGGAATTTTGGGCTCAAATGGACCTCACCGTTGAGATTAGAACACCTTAAAACCCCCATTTTCATATAAAAATTGTCCAATTTGGACAACTATGGCTCTGGCAATTTTTTAAAATTTTTGCCCTTCTTGGACACATTTTTCAAGACAAAAAAAAAAATGCCACGATTTTAATTTTTTTGTGAAAAACCTTTAAACAAAAAAAGTTTATTTAAAAAAAAAAAAACATATAAAAAGTGGGGAGCCGACGACCTCTACAGGTCTGTATGGCCCGCAACAGGCCATGGACCTGCCCTCTACCCTCTGTGCCCCCCGGTGTTCCCCTGCCTGTTGGTGTTCCCTCGCCCAATGGCCATCTAGGCAAGGTCTCACCGGTCATCATCCAGCCTCCGCCACCACTGCCAATGGCCCCCCTGTGCTCCACCCTCTGCCTCCGGCTCCCTTGCACCACTCCCGCACCGCCTAGGAGCTGCTGACCAATTTCCGATCCTCCCATTGTTGGCATTCTACACTCTAATGAGAATAGTTGATTTTCTCATTGATGGCAACCAACTGGCAACCAACTAACAATAGGTTTTAACATGCACCGATAGACACTGACACTGACAGGCACTTACATCGACACTCAGATTACATCGGCAACAAAGTATACCGGTACTCAGTCCGACATGGGATGAACTTTTGTTTATTGTAATATAATTATCTTTTGTAAGATGATTTGGTATATTGTAAAAGACTCATATATGTATGAGATCTTATAGATCATTTTGGAATGATAGAGATGCATGGTAGAAGATAGTTGTTTAGTGACAACAATAGTTTTTGGTTAAGGTATCTATCCGAGCTTAAACCGGTACCGAACCTAGCATTAGAGATGTTGTTTTGAGTAGTACATTGTATTGGATTTAATTATCCATTTTGTAGTCAGTGAGACTCTTCATTGAGCAGTGAGCTCAGGCTATTGGCCTCCTTGCATGTGCAGGCCCCTATTGTAAGTAGTATTTATTCATTGGTCAGTGAGTAAATATTGTGGGTAACAAATCCCACTGGGGTTTTTCCCACACCGGGTTTCCTCGTTCAAATATCTTGTGTTATGGTGTGTTTCTATGTTGTCTCTATTTTTTGTGTTTACTTCATTAATTCTTGTTTACCGGTACACTGTTTTGGGTTGCAAAGTTATAAATAACTTTAAATATTCATTATACTGGTTAGACACTGATTCACCCCCCCCTCTCAGTGTCTTTGGGACTATCATTGAATTTAACAATTGGTATCAGAGCTTGGTTCTCTATTTGCAAAAGCCTAACAACTTGAGGAAGATTCTGAAACCGGTATAGATGGAGAACTTAAGAAAATAGTTGGAAGGAGCTCTTGAAGATTTTGATGCAGAAAAATTGAAGAATATGAAATTTGAAGATGATCTGAAGACTGCTAAGGAATTCATTAAAGGACTTCAGGATAACCTGGTTATAGCACAAAATAAGAGAAAGGAACTTCATGAGAAAATGCAAAATGATGATGATGAAAAGGAAACTCTTAGAGACATTGCAAATAAGTTAAGGCAAGAAAACAGTAATATGAAGAATGAAATGCAAGATATGACTATGAGGTTATGTAAGGATATTGAAGATAGGAAGAAGAATGAAGAAGACTTGACTAGGAGACTTAATGATGCAGGAAATGAAAGTCTGAGATTCAATCATAAAATTCATATGCTAAAGACAAATCTGATTCACATGCAACATGATAAAGATGAGCTTGTAAGACAAGTTGGAATTCTGGAAAGTGAGTTGATCACTGCAAATGAACACAAAGACAAATTCAAGAAAAGTTCAGAAAGGCTTGATGACATGCTGAAAAGACACAAATCTGATGGAGATACAATTGGACTTGGATTTGAAATTGGAGAAAGTTCTGGTACTACAAATAATCAAGATTAGAACAAACTGATAAGACAACCTAATGCTTATAAATTTAATTGGAAATGTTTCAATTGCAACAAATATGGTCATAGAGAAAATCAGTGTAGATTTAGAAATAATTAGAATACAAACTCACCCACCGATCAATGTTCCAAATGCAACAAAGTTGGTCATAATTCAAAAAATTGCAGAATGAATGTGAAATGCTATGTTTGTGGTAGATTTGGGCATTTATCTAATCAATGCAGATAAAAAACCGGTCAAGGATATGGAAAAGCTATTCAGAGGAATAATGTAACTTGTTATGCATGTAATAAGATTGGACATATTGCAAAATTTTGTAGAAGCAAGACTATACTGGCGAACAATAAAGGATCTAGTGTGAGGGGAAAAGAAAAGGTAAATGAAATAAAGCAAGATTTTTCAAAACAATAGATTAAGAAGGCAGATCAAAAAGTTGATGAATATATCTTGGCATCGGTAGAACAGAGTAACTCTCCACCAGTAGGAGATTCTTCATCTAACTAAGGAATAATCCTTAGGGAGTATTGTAGAAAATTGAAAATCATGCATTCTACCCTCGGTTGATGGTAAGAAGATAGATTTCTTCTTTACCGACAAATGTGTTAAGTTTTCACTTAACCGGTGAGCATTTAATGCGGTTTTAAAGAACCTTTTTGGCTATAAAGCATCGGGAAAACCCTCATTTCAACTCACCAAGCATTCAAACAATAAGAGAGTGTGAAACTAAGCAAGGGCATCCTAAGGCAAAGATGCGAAGTGATTTTCAGGCATTCAGAGAACTTCAGTTAAGAGGTATTTATCAAAATGGCAACCTCATCTTCTGTTCCTGAGTTTATTGAAAAACCTACCATTGTTGAAAACATCAAATGCCCTAGACCTATGTTTAAGATTATCCCCGAGATTGCAAAACAAGATGATTCTGTCGGAGCTTTTTCAAAAGTTCCAAAGGGTGTAGCATTTGCATAAGACCCTAGAATCTACATACATTGCAACATAGAAACCTAGGGACTGGGGATTTGAAGAAAATGTTTAATGAGGTTATTACCAATGAAAAAGGCTTGATTAAACCTAAACATAAGATTGTGGAAGACTTAGGTTTTGTAGAAATACTAAACATTCCTGAATTTCCAAAGGAAGTTGTAAGACTTGTATTGAGCAGAGTCCATGGAGAGTTCATGTGGTTAGAGTCAGTTTGCAAGTTAACCAAGGAAGCAATTAAGGCAGTTACTGGTTTACCTTCAACCAGTAGTAGGCTTGATAAAACCAAGAAAATACCTAACAAGGGAGTTATGGAGTTAACTAGAGCCACATCTGATAGTAGGTCACTTAGAGTCAATGATGTCAAGGATATAAATGTGAGATATGTTAGTATGATACTTGGATATAAAGCAACACATGCCAATAGACTGAATTCGGTTTCTAGCCTTTGTATTCACAATGCATATGAGATGGTGAACAATAATTCTAAGATATATGTTTGTGAATGACTTAAAGATGAACTAATTGACAATTTGAAGAAGATTAAGGGAGATAAGAAAGGTACTTTCCATTTTGGGAACCTACTAGTATGCTTAATGCTATAGTTTACCAAAGAGATACACGACATAGGTCACAAGGATTTTGGTTATGACATCCAAGTAGTAAAATAGATATAGGAAGCTTTCACCGGTATGGGCACTGACTGTGATAAGAACATTGTAGATTACTTCAAAACATTTCAAACTAAGATAAGAGAAAGAGAGAGATTACCGTAGAGCATAGTTGCTAAACATGACAAGCAAATCTGTTTTGTCATTAAGCGAGATGAGACTTGGATGGAAGAAGTAAGCCCTAGAACTTGTTTGGGTTATTGAGATGGGTTATGAGGTAGACCTACCTATTCTAGAAACATATGCTAAAGCCTTACTTGATGCACCTAGGGAGCCATCTGAAGGAATATTTGGTAATGCAGAAACTATTGTATGTAATGTATCTATGCAGAAAGAAAGAAAAGAGACAAGTTTGCTAGCGATGCCTCTAAGAAGGCCAACAAAATTAAGGAAAATGTCATGAATATCAATGGTATATCAGCTAGTGAGCTTAAAGGACTGCAACCGGAAGCACATGTTTCACCGGTTGTAACATCTTCTGATACTGATAGTGGCAAGGATGCTAAGTTTAAGAGAGTGGAAAGGAAGACAAAATTCCCATAGGCACCTTCTTCTCCTCCTAAGAAAACAAGGACACTAAGGAAGAAGCAATAGGTAGTTAGGGAACTGTAGAAGAAGCTTACACCAAAGAAGAAATAGATATCGGTTACCCCTACACTGGATGATCTACTGAATGAGATTACACAAGAAGGTAATCTGGTAAATGTAAATAAATGGTATAACTCTTTTAAGGATTCTGACAAACAAACTATTGAAGAAAGCATTATTCTACATTTGGATATCTACACGAAAGTTTTGATAGAAGTAATTGATGATTTACCCAACAATTTATACTTGAGATTAGAAGCTAAAAGGCCATCTATGATGGAGCTAAATAAGAAGTTTAAATTTGAAGCTCTTTTGGCTGTACATCCAATAAACTCTAAGGAAGAGATAGTTGAGCTTATCTCTGAAGCTAACCAGTCAATATTTGTTAGTGGACATCGACAAGTAAGCCTGATGGCTGGAAGGGTTAAGGAAATTGTAGATGAGACTGCAGATAAATGGGACATATTCTTTATTGAGAAGGAAAAGCAAGAGGAAAGAAACAAACCAAAAGTGGAAAAGACATTTAAGGTATATCAGAAAGATAAGGGAAAAGGTAAAGTAGGTGGTGTACCTACTATAAAAGTAATAGATAACATCCCTCCACCAGTTCAGGACACTCATCCAGTAACTTCAACATCACGGGTTCATACAACTAATCCACCAGATATGGCTACTAAAGGTATAACTCATGATGATACCAGCCCAAAAACTAAGATACTTTTTACCATGAGTGTAGATACTCAAGATATAAACATTATTGTGGACAAAGAAACTATAGAGGTTAAGGCACATGATGTCAAAGAAAGAAAGGTCTTTGAGATACCAACATACACTATAGACTTTTAGGAGATAGAGATACCAGCACAAACTATTGATTCTCAGAACACTGAGATACCGACCCAAGCAGAGCAACTAGAAACTGAGAAACCTATAGATGACAAGACAACTAACACAGGGCAAATGAAATCAAAGAAACTGGCAGTTGTACAGACTGAGAACCAATCTGAGGTAGAGGTTCATGTTGAGTTTGGGAAACAAGCAGTTGTAGAGGTGCTTAATCAAACTGAGAAACCATCAAAGGAAGAGGCACATACACAGACATATCCACCAAAAGCAAAATTAAGTAAAGTGGATGCATCTGATGGAAATAAAGAGGATATATTGAAGGTAATTGGTCAAACATCTATTGAGAAGAAACCCATAGCAGAATCAAGCACATCTACATGTGAATTTAGACCTACTAACATAACAGAGGTTCTATTGGATTCCATGAAGAGGATTATAGATTGCAATGCCTTAGCATTTAAGGCAATTGATAACACACTACCTATCCTAAAGATGATTGCACCTAATTGTAAGATAAATCACATTAATGATTCTTTAGGTAAATTGGACACATTGTCCAAATTCATTGCTGATAATGTCATAACTCTAGAAAAGGTGAATGAGGATACCATTAAGGAGAGAGTTGACAAAGAGAAAACTATATTCTTTGAGAACACTATAAAGAAATGTACTGATTAGTTAAACACAATTTTACCGGTACTTAATTCTACAATTTTGGAGTATAAGGAGTTATATAGAGAAGCATGTAAACCTCACTATTTGACAAAGGACATTGATGAGGAGATTAAGAAGACACAAAAAGAAATTGATGACATTATAGATAATATGATAGGTTCATCTGAACTTATCTCAGTTTTTGAGGAGAAGTTGGAGAAACTTGAGAAAGAAAAGGCAAGAATAAGGTCCAAAGCCCAGGAACTAAAGAATAAACTTGGTCTGAGGTTAGATAGTCTGATTACTCAGAGAGCCGAAATGACTAAGGCAACAATTACTGGAGAACAATCACCAAAGTAGAAAATGCACTATCTCACCAGTTTGATCCAGTAGACTGAGGCAACTCTAACTGACAACAACAAATTTATGCAGAGTGTGAATCTAGTTTTGGCAGACATTTTTCAAATAGTAACCAACTGGTTACAGACCTTGAGGTAGCATTTTTGTACTCTTTTGATTATTTATGACATCCTTTGTCATTGATGTCAAAGGGGGAGTAGTAGAGAGAAAAATGCATGTACAGAGGAGATCACTTTCTCAAGGGGAGCACATCTCTTTGGATTTCAGTTTTGGGATAACAGTTTTGATTTTTCTCATGAGTGTTGCCATCAATGCCAAAGGGGGAGATTGTTGGCATTCTACACTCTAATGAGAATAGTTGATGTTGTCATTGATGGCAACCAACTGACAACCAACTGGAAACCAATAGACAATAGATTTTTACATGCACCGACAGACACCAGCACTAACAGGTGCTTACACCAGCATTCAGTTTACATCGGCAACAAAGTATATCGACACTTAGGCCAACATGGGGTGAACTTTTATTTATTGTAATATAATTATCTTTTGTAAGCCGACTTGGTAAATTGTAAAAGACTCAAATATGTATGAGATCTTATAGATCATTTTGCAATGATAGAGATGTATGGTAGAAGATAGTTGTTTAGAGGCAGCAAAGGTTTTTGGTTAAAGTATCTATTTGAGCTTCAACTGGTATTGAACCTAGCATTAGAGATGCTGTTTTGAGCAGTACATTGTATTGGATTTAAATATCCATTTTGTATTCAATGAGACTCTTCATTCCGTAGTGAGCTCTAGGTTGTTGGCCTTCCTACATGAGAAGGCCCTTATTGTAAGTAGTCTTTATTCATTGGCCAGTGAGTAAATATTGTGGGTCGGAAATACCACCAAGGTTTTTCCCACACCGGGTTTCCTCATTAAAATATCTTGTGTTATGGTGTGTTTCTATGATGTCTTTTTTATTTGAGTTTACTACATTAATTGTTGTTTATCGGTACACTGTTTTAGGTTGCAAAGTTATAAATAAGTTTAAATATTTATTATACCAGTTAGACACTAATTCACCCCCCCCCTCTCAGTGTCTCTGGGACTGTCATTGAATCTAACACCCTTATCTTTTCTGGTGATCAGATTTTTTTTTTGGGTGAGTTTTTATAGGCATACTATTTTTTTGCCTATGAAGGCCATACGACTGTCAAATTTATGCTTGCATTCTACTGACATCAGCACTGTGTATGCAGTCTTTAAGCCCCTTCTGGGCCCATCTAGAGCACCTTCAATTTTTTGGCCATATCTTGGGCACACAAAGTCATTTTTTGACAAACCTTATATCATCGGAAAGCTCTTTCTGAGCTTTATCTAGATCTGGAGGTTTGAATTTTTATTTTTCTTTTTTAATGGTGTTTTTATATCAAATCCAGAGGTTTGTTTGTGCACTCTGAGAGACATACCTTGAGCATTTGAACTCTATTTTTAAAAAAAAAAATCGTTGGAAAGCTTGTTCTATGTACTTTCCAGTCATATGAGCTTTCTTTCTAGATTATGCTCCAGGTACATTTTATTCATTTTTTTGCTTTTCATCACTCTGATGAATATCTTGGATGTTTCAAGTCCCGAGATCTCTTTCTATGAGTAGGATGCCTTTTCTTTGGCTATTCTTTTTGTATTTCAAGCTTTATGTCTCTTTTGATAATTGTAGATATATTTTTGTAATTATTTTCTTTATGCAAACACACTGAGATAAAGTTCCACTACGGCTTGCATGTTTGAGATTTTGCACATCTTATGTCTTATTGTACTCGCTCTACATTATAAAGTGTCATGGGGGGTTTGATGTTTGCCTTTTATTTGCCATATACCTTTTTCACGTGAGTGTTCCTTCCATGATATTAGCCTCATTATGTGTGTCAAGTGAGTGTTCCTTCCGCGACACTAGCCTTTATATGTGTTTGTACTTTTTGCTGCACTCTAGATGTTCCTGGTTCTTCATCATGTAGTTTTTCTTGGCATTCAATTTCAGTGTACCTATCACCTCTCCCTTGTCAGCATTATGGGGGGGTTTATCATGTTTTTTGTTGGTTCTAATCCATCCTTGGTTCATTGGAGTACACTATTTCATTCTTGTTTTTGGAGGAAACCTTCCATCTTTGATTGATCAACTCTTCAGACTTTGGTGTTTTTTGTCATCTGTATCTTCGAGTTCAGTTGTTTGCTTGTGTTTTCCATCTAATTTGAGTAGTGTTATTTGAGGGCACTCATGCAGATTACAGTCTACTCTACCTGATCATCTTCTATTTCAGTGGAGGTTCTTCAGATCGACAGTTATTCTTTGACAGTGTTTGTAGGTTCTTCATGCTTCAGTGACTCTTCTGCTCTTCTTTTGTTCCTATCTTTTGGAACATTCTTGTTTGGAGACTTCTTTAGTCCTTCTCTTGTATTCCATGTCTTTTTGGAGTAGAGTTTTTTCCCACGTGGTTTTCTCTATTTCTTCGGTTCATAGAGATTTGGTTGTGATTGGGTACCTCATCAGGCTTTTTTGTCAGGACCCAAATTTGCCTTCATCATGTAGTTGCATTTTTTTACTTCATGCATTTACTTTTTTAGCTACTCCCTAAGTTCATCTTAAGGGGGGGTGTTAGAGTTATCATGTTGTGGCTAATAATTATTTAATTTATTATTACTCTATTATACTCTACACTTAAGCTAAACTTAGGTATTTAATAATATGGTAGGTATTTAATAATTATTTTAATTATTAAATACACTTTATCCCTTTAGGGTTTCTTTAGGGTTTCACATCTTTAGGGTTGCATGTTCTCCTTTTATAAGGATTGTATTGTACTTTTTTTTCTATTCCCTCTCTGAATGATAATCTTTTTCTTCAGAGCCATTATTGTTTTTTTGCCTCCATTCTTCTCTTGTGATAGGTATTTTTCTTGTAGGTGTTCTTGGGATCTTTGAAGTTTTTATTTCTCAACTTCTTTAGAATTTGATTGGGAATCCATGGGTTTTGAGATCTTTGTTTGATGAAATTTGGAAATTGTCTTTCCTGTGATTGCCATGAAATGCACAACATAAAGTTTTCTATGTATTCAGAATTATTTCCTATCTATGTGTGATTGTATTTGTTAGGACCTGAGAGGCAACTGAGAGAAGGGGGGGGGGGAGTGAATCAGTTGTCAATTAATTTCAACCCAAATATAACTTAATCAAATTTGATGCATAATACTGGTAAACCAAAATTAATGTCAGTTGAGAGATTAGCAATTAGTATTAATACCAGTGAAGATTAATGCATAAAACAAAAAGAGAAACAACATCCACAACACATAACACATAGATTTGTACGTGGAAACCCTGTAAGGGGAAAAACCATGGTGGGAAAGCTTACCCACAATCAGATGATACTACTGCAGATAGTATGTGTATACAAATGGGGTCTGCACATGCAAAAAGGCCAACCACCTAGAACTCACTGCTCAATCACAAAATAGGAGTCACACTCACTACAATTGGATGGTTAAATACAATGATAATGTATTGCTCAAAGTAGCATCTTCAATGCTAGATTCAGTACTGGTTAATCTCTGATAATCACCTTCAAACCTTCCTTGAACCTTCTCTATGGTTTGCTCATATGATCTTCAATATTCGCACATACCATGTTACAATACCATAACCTTACTTCCAATATTCTACTTCCACTTCATCTCACAAATGAGATCTTACATATATACCAAAACCTAAAACCAAATGTGTAGGTCGGCTTACTAAGAATATTACAATAAAATAAATTACAAATAAGTCAAGATGCGATGCATCATGTCGACTCAATATATTTACAACAATATCTAATTAATAAATCATCTTTATAATGTGTCATGCTGATCTGGAATAGATAATGCATGCCAACCCATAACCTAGACCAATTTGCTAGTAATAACAAATATGTCAACCCAATTAGACCATTTACCAAAATACCAAAACCAAGTATCCAAACCATGTCTTCAACATAACCAAGTGATATTCAGCTGATACCAAGTCATCCTTAGTTCCGGTGAATAATATAACCCATCGGTGAATAGTATACCGGTGACTGTGCATAAGTCACTGAACATGCCGGTGAACATAATGTGCCAGTGAGTCATAACCAAAGATCTCCAGAAGGATAAGAGTTGACATCAATGACAAAACTAATGCAACACATCCATAATACAAATAGTATTTGATTATTGTTGCTTTGGAGTTTTCTTTCACGTTCTTAAAGATTTAAGGGAGTTTGTGGAGTTGAGAGGAGGGAGTCTTGTGAGCTTTCAGTTTGGCCTTGGCATGAGGAAGACTCACGAGACTCATCTCCTTCTTAGAAATTTATATTTCGCTTGTTTTTCATGTGTTTTCATGTTTGGAATAAGTTTATTGTTTGTATTTAGATGTGTGCTGAGTCTATTCCATGATTTGGATTCAAGATTTGGTTTTAGATGGTTTTTTGAACTTGTTGGAGATGTTTTTTTTTTCCTCCTGAAGTCTATAAAATGTTTTCACTTGGAGTTAATTGGGTGAATTTTATTATTTTAGGATGTTTATATCTTCTTAGATTTATTTTCATGTCGATTCCAATGAGTATATATACGTCATATTAAGCCCATTATGTCTTGTGCAAATTTGATCTCATTTTTCCACATTTTCTATCAAAAAGTACAATCTATTGCGAATGAGTTAAAACAGTAAATGTATGTGCTAGACTGTCTGTTTTAGGGTTTTGATTAGTTTAAGATCTTGTTTGATGTCAGTTGGATTTTGGGCTGTACCAGAGGCTTTTTGAGGGTATTTATGATGTTGTCTAATATTGATTTATTTTTAGTGATGTCTTCATATGGTTTATTTGTGAGTTTTGTATGAGTTTTATGCCATTTGAGTTATTTGTGCTTCCTCTCTTATTGATGCGCCGATAGAGAGATTGAGAATCTTGTGATTTGTATGGCTTTTCTTATGGCTCTTGTGATGTTGTTTTGGCCAAGAGGCTCATTCATTTTGGTTCTCACATGTGACCTTTCACATGTTTCATGCTTATGAGATGAGATTGTTGGTTGCGTATGGATTGTTTATGATTTTAGATTTATGTATGTTCTCAGTTTCGATTATGATTTTAGAGCCTCTTGTGTTGTCATTGTTTGAGAACATGTTAGGGGGGAGTGGGTTTCCTTGTGATGATTGGAGTCATGAGAGATAGACTTTCAGGAGGTTCCTTGTAAGGATGAATGAAGTCTAGACCACCAGGGCACATTGGGAGTTTATCATGTTATTGTAATCAAGTGGAAAATTAATATTGAACTCATGAGATAGGTGGATAGATAATTAAATAAGATAATTAATTGATTTGTGCCTCATGACTTGATCCTAGGTAGGATGTTTTAGGATAAGCATGAGAAGGTCATGAAGATGATAAGTCAATCTCCCTTGATCTCTCATAGGTTGAGATGACTCCACATGTCCATCAAGCTAGGGCCTCATGTTATGTTTTATGTGGATGGAATGTGATGACACTCGATGCCTAGATGTGTTCCCTTTGATGTTATTATGAGTATGCCTTGTTGATTGATAAGCCTTTGGGAGTTTCTTATTGTGATTGTTTATGTTGGTTGTATTTTCTCTATGCTTGAGAGTGTTGTTGTAATCTTGTCTTTTGGTATTAAGTGTCAACCTAGATGTAGAGTGTGTGTTGGGACCTTGTGTCATCTCCTAGCATGGGGTGTGTGTTAGATAGTTCTTATACCAGGAGAAAACTAAGAGGGAGGGGGTAAATGAGTTTTCTCACATGTATAATAGTTAATGCAGATTATAAAATTTATACTAGGACACAAAGAAACAAACACACTCAAAGATAAAGCATGAAATCACAGTACACACAACACCAATATTTTGACGTGGAAAACCTGATAAAGGGAAAAATGACAGTGGGAAACCCTACCCACAATCAGATAATACTTTTGCAGAAGTATGTGAAATAACTACAATGGGGATTGCACTTACAATTATGTCAACCACCTAGAGCGCACTGCTCATTACAAAAGGAAGTCTCAGTAGTATCTCATTACAAAAAGAATGAATTGTCAAAGTAGTATCTCCTAATGCTTGATACATTTTTGGCTAAGCACAAATGTATGCCTTGCAACAATGAATCCTTCACAACCTTCTGTAGACGTCTAAAAATGGTCAATGCTTGCGGAATCATACTTTAACATTTGCGCATTGCCTTATTTTAGGGTTTTTGCATCGCATTAACATTTCTCCTATGATTCGCACTTGGTCTTTATCATTTGCGAGCATTGAGTCCTTCTTCTGCATTCTTCATTTATCTCGCTTTCGAATTTGGTCTTGTCGATAACAATATTAGTCATGATTTTGGTCAATCTTATCCTGTCGGATCTATGTGCGTATTCATTTGTCATCATTTTGGACATCGTCAATCCTAATTAGGGTTTTGTCCTCTTATCAATCTTGTCATCATGCGATTGATAATTGTCAACAATTCTTGTCTTTTGATCAATTTGTCATCAATCTTGTCATTTTGTGATCTATTTTGTCATCGATCCTTGTCTTCTTGTCAATTTTGTCATTTTGCGATCGATTTGTCATCGATCGTCATCTTTCTCAATTTGGATCAATTAGTCATTGTTCCTCATCAATTGGCGCATTTATCAATCAAATCGCTTATCAACATTGGTCATTTATCAGTCAGAATCATGATCAAATCGAATTGATATCAATTATCCTTTGTCAAGACCTAATTGTCATCCTCGCATTTCTAATTCATCTTTTAAGGTTTCATGATTTTATTCATTTAACCCTGTTTGTCATTTCTCCCTCTAGGTTAAATAATTTATATATTTATCCTAGGTCTTCATGTCACAATTAAATGTTTAATTTAATTGGCTAACTAATTATTCCTCTTTTTGTGAATTAATTAATAAATGAAAAATTATTAATTGATTTACCTAATTTCTCCTAATTCCTAATTTTTCATCAATTTCTAAATTCCCTCTTTGTGAATTAATTAATAAATGAAAAATTATTAATTAATTCACTAAAATCCTAATTTCCTCATTTTCTAATTCCTAATTTCCTACTTTCCAATTTTCTAATATTCTTAATTTCTAATTCAATTTCCTCCTATTTTTCTCCTAATTTCATTTGAATGACATTTCAATTTGTCATAATTTGTCATAATTGACAATCAATCAATTTTTGACATAGAAATTTGTCATAATTTTGTCATAAATTATCAATCAATCAATTTTGCATAGAAAGTGCAAATTTGTCATAATTGACATTCTTGATTTGCAATTTCCATTTGAATCTCTTCATGCTAATTTGATCTTTTCCTCCAATTTGTCTATAAATTGGATGAATTTCTTCAATCCTAATCTAATCACTTCGTCAAATCAATCACACTTCGAGTATTCTTGCGCTACAATCTTGTCTACTTGCTTTCATCTCATGCGTATGCACTAGTAGGTGAGATCCACAAAAAAACTATTTGAAGAAGAAAGAAGGACAATGGAGCCACATCAAGGAGATATTCAGATTTGCATTTGGTTTGCTTAGTTTTTAATCTTGAATGTTTTGCTTTCATGTCTCTATTGGATGTAATTAGGATTGATCATTGCATTTGAGCTTTTGTGATTGAGCTATGACTAACATTGAGTTGTTTTGATGATTTCCGCTTTCCTAGCTACATTAATTGGTGAACCCGACGTGAACTAACCCCCTAATCATGCTTTTGAGTGCTTTTGAATTGATGTACAGGTCAAAAACCCAAGAAACAGGGTAATGCAGGGTTTTCTGAGTACTTCTGTGCCTGTGTCAAGCATTCTGCGCCTGTGTTAAGCATTCTACGCCTATGTCAAGGACAATCTGCGCCTGTGTTAAGAATTTTGTGCCTGTGTAGGGCCAGAAACAAAGGTAAAAGGCAATGTTTTTCACTTGCAAATTGTTTTCTTTTGCATTCTGTTTCTGCTTTTTTTGGTTTTTTGGTACTGATTCTCTGTGCAGCACCTTGGCATACGCATGACAAAGACAACAAATGAAACTACTAACACACTTTTGTGCAGGTTCGATAGTCAAAGACTAAACATATCAAACTTCTGACTTGGGTTTTGCATGTTGCCTTGGACTACAACTAAACTTTGTGTTTGTAATTAATATTTAGGCACCTAGTATGATTTCTAATAGGATGGAATGAATGTATGTTTGCTTTGATTGTTGAGTTTGACATTGGAGTAGGAGAGTATGCTCTCATCCTTCTTAGGGTGATTAGAAATCCAGATCTTCGATACCATGCTCATGTTTTTTATTGTGTGTCACCTTTAGAGGGTCTGCCTTCCCGACCATTTGCTTTTGCAAACAAGTGATAATCATGAGAAGGTAATGACCCAAAGTGAGTACAGATAGAATAACTTGGCATTCTAACTCACTATAAACAAATACCTGATGGGCGAAAGATTTGAAGGAAGGGTTACATGGGAATTGTAGTTACTTGGGAAGTGATGACCCTTGAACTCTTTCTCATATCAACATCTAAGTAGGACCTCACAGTCTAAATCGTGCTTGCGTGACTACATTTGTTTGGTATCTTGATGGGCTTAATGTCTCAATCACGCTTGCGTGACATCAAGGAGTAACGCTTAACAGAAATCCTTACTAAACACCTTGTATTTAGAGGCCAAAAATCCTTCTAGATGCTTGAGAAGGACAAGTTCAGATACTTGGAAGAGATACTAAGTTCGCCATGGGGAGATTTCCATGGGGACTAATGCTTGGCTGCCCTGAGAAGTGAGTGCCGTGGAGGGGAGCCCGTGGGGTCAAGCATCTATGTATTCTCATTGAATCTCATAATGAGCCTACCTCTCAAGTACCTAATGTCCTTGCCTACCATAAGAAACGTGTGAATGAGCATGATTGTATTGAGTCTAAGTTGAAATATCTTGTCTTCTTTGCTTGTCAAAAGTTGAATTGCATCTCATTTCCAAAACAAGACAAATTGATTCAAAACAAGGTTAAACACAAGAACATTTCACCCAACGAAGTTCAAAACACCTTCAAACATGGTTGTCAAACATTTTTCAAAATCTTTTCTCAACATTCATGTCACTTAGATTTAGGTTCATCCTAGGTGTCCATTTTGCAAAGTGCATTGTCAAGTACCAAGATTAGGTTTCACCTAGGTCATACTCCTTTGCATGTCAATAAGGGTCATCCATTTTGCATGTGTCCTATTGCATTATAGTAATACCATTTCATAATTCAAACTTAGGTTGACATTGTCATACATTTGCATTTGCATCCTTGTCCTCATAACATTAGGTTACATTTGCATACCCTAGGTCTCTTCATCAAGCTTAGGTCATTATCATATCATATTAGGGTCATTTGCATAGTAATTGTCCCTTTGCATATAGTGTTAAAACTAGGTTTTGTCATACTTGGGTAATCCAAATCTTTGATAAACCCTAAGTCATTGTTAGGAAGTCTAGACCTTATCAAACCTTTTCTCTTTTTGTCATTATTGTCATTTAGTCAAACCTAGCTTAGTATCCAACCATATAGGGGAGACTTTGTCATTTTGTCCTTTTGTCACTTGGTCCTTTTGTCCTTTGAGGTCTAGACATCATTTCAATTTCCTAAGGGTCTCTTTTAGATTTGCATTCCAAAAAGTTTGTCAAAATCCTGAAAAACAACCAAAGACATAGGTTGCATTCTTGCCATAGATTGCATTCTTATTTATTTAGTTTTCTTTTAGTTGCATATCATATATTGTCCTTGAAAATTTCCAAAAATATTGCATTTGCATAAGTGACATGCCTGTTGAAACAAGATCAAAATCTAAAAAGATGGGTGAACCAATGTATCAACCCATTGACAACATGTCAAATTCACAATTTCAAACTAGTCAAACAGTACAAATTGAAGGTTTATCAAACACATCACTACCACCATATGGAATGGTTCAACTTGGACCACCTCCATTATATGAACCAGTGTTTGTACCTATGAAACCAGGACATGGGAGTGTTCCACCAACTCTAAGAGGAAGTGCACCTTTCAATTGGAATCAACCAAACTTGCAACATGAAATTCAAACATTACATGAGGAACAAACTCTTTCACAAGGATTTGATTCAGATCAAGGCATTCAACAAGAAATGAATCCAAATGTCCAACCAGATTCTTCATCAGATTCTGATGCTTCTGATGATGTTGATATGTTCCTTCAAGATCCAAAGTTGACAAAAAATATGGATAAATTCTTGAACAAGGTCTTTAAAATGTTCCCACAAAAATATCTTAACATGATGAGTAATGTGACCTCCTCAAGTGAGCAAATCAATGTCCAAAAACAAAAAGGTGGTGAGATGTTAAGTTTCTCTCCACATCCAAATGAAGAAAATATGCAACAAGAAACTCAACCTACCTTGATGAGTAAACGTGCTTCAAAGGCATTGACAGTGACTATTCCTCAAAAGTCACCATTTGAGACAATAAATAATCCATTATTCAACACAACACCTGTACAACAAGATCAAATGAAAACCACACAAATATTGATAGCTGCCCCTCAACAAGAAGTGGTTCCTTACATGCATACAATTGGATCAAAATATAAGATGCAAGAAAGCTTCATGACTGGGATGCCTGATATCACCAATGTCCAAAGCAATTCCATGATGCAACAAAGTTCTTATGTCCCATTAAGCTCAATATATTTGCCAAACACTTTTGTGACAGATCCTTTGATAATGGCGACACAAAGAGCTACGGATAGTGGTTTGCACCAACAACAATTGTTGCAACAATTGAGTAATACACAAAAGGTGCAATCGAATGTGCAAACAAGCAATGTCCAACAACAACAATATCGCATTCGACAACAAATTGCAGCACCTTCTGCCCCATTACAAGTTAATGCGAACTTGCAACCATCACAATGGATTGGACAAACAACACAACAAGTTAATGCAAGTGCCATACCCCATCTTAAGGAGAAACAACCAAAACCACCCAAACAAAGTTTTTTGCAAATGATGGGATATACACTGCAACAACAATTGGCACAAAGTCAACAAATTCCGATTCATCAGCATCAACAACAACATGTGCCTCAATATGTGCCAAGACAAACAAGCTATCATACTTCACAACCACAATTGGCACCTGTGCAATATCAGCAACACCCTCAATTGCAATATCAACCTAGGCTACAAGAAGCACACCAACAAGGTCAATATCAAGGCATGGCACAATCACAACAACAAGAGATGTACCAAGAACATTATATGCCAGAGACACCAAAAATGGCCATTTCAGAGCATCAACAACCGATCGGAAACACGATATATCGACAGAGAGTACCCACTAGGATTAATGATGGACCTCCAAAAATTGATACAATTGCGCAACAACTTGAGAAGTTGCAATGACATGTTGACGCATTAGAAACTAAAGGAATAAAGAAGTTGTATACAGATCAAGATTTATGTCCTAATCCATTTGATAAGAGCTTATACATGCCTCCATTCCCTAAGCATTTTGAAGAACCTAACTTTGAAAAATATAAAGGGAATGGCAATCCAAAGATCACATTCGAGCATTTTTCGTGGCATGTATTGAAGTGAGTTATGAGGAAACATATTTAATGCGCTTATTTGCATGAAGTCTCATGGGACAAGCCATGGATTGGTATTCGCATCTGCCAGGAAATATAAAGACTTGGTCTGAATTGGCTCAAAAGTTTATATCTCAGTTCGCATTCAACATCGATAGTGACGTGACCATGTCAGATTTATGCAACACCAAGCAAAAGTAAGGTGAGCTGTTAGTGACTTTCTTGCAACGATGGTGAAGCTTGTATAGTCATTCTTCCCTAGATATACCTAAAGAACAACAAGTGAATCTGTTTATCCAAAATTTGGTCCCAGAAATGATGTATGAACTAAAATTGAAAAGTCCCAGTACTATTGAGAAACTCATTAAGAAAGGGATGAATATTGAAACTGCTCTTGTAGCCAAGGGAATCATTAAGCTTAACAAAGACAGTGACAACACAAACAATTCAGGGGACAGAAATAGATTTTGGTATAAGAACAAGAATGTCACTAATGATGGAGTTGTTGATGCAAGAGCAGTAAATGCAAATCAACCCCCGTTCACAATCAAGAAATTGAGTGTTCCTAATATGTCAACTATGGAACAAAATCAAACACCAGCAAGCAATGTTACTCAATAGCCGTAATACCAATAGCATCCTCAGCAATACACTCCACAATATAATCAACAACAAGGCCAACAACAAAATCAGCAGCGCAAACCTTTCCGATCAAGGGATGGACCTCCTCGACAATTTACACCATTGGGAGAGCCTATTGAATCAGTAATGAAACAATTAATACAAGCAAATTTTTTTAAGCTACCAGATATCAAGGCAGAACCAGTGGTAAAACCGCATTGGTGGAATGATAATGCATACTATGAGTATCATCGATCAAAAGGACATAAAACCGTGTCATGTTTTCAATTGAAACATATGATTCAAGATTTGTTAGAACAAGGAGTAATTGAGATAGATCTGCCCAACGCGACCTCTAACACTGATCATACCATTTTCAAAACTCCTTTGCTTGATCATGACAAGGGTAAAGCATCTTCTTCAAACTCTACCCAAACAACAAACTATGCAAATACTGGTTATAACAATGTCATTAATTGTTTCAGAGCGTCAAATGAGTATGTTTCCACCCTAAGAATAAAGGAACAAGATCCTTCTTGCGCGGTCGCCACTTGTCGATCTAAAATAGTCCTGAAAGGAGCTCCTGCAGCTCCTTCCAAACTAACTCTTGCAAGTCAGTATAATCTCTTGGATCATCTAGGAAAGACACCTACACAAATATCAATCCTTGAGTTGTTGAAAATGTCCCCCATGCATCATGCAGTCCTAGATAAAGCTTTAATTGAGTCCACTATCCCGATAGACATTGATGTTGATCAGTTTCAAGCCTAGATTGGACATCTAGCTGTTTCCCAAAATGTCGCATTTTTTGATAATGATATCTCACCTGATAAGCTCCCTCATAATGATCCTTTACACCTTGAAGTCTTTGTCCATAATTGCAAAATCTGACGAGTCTTGATAGATGGCGGAGTGGGTCTTAATATTTGTACCTTGAGAGTGGTCATTAGCCTTGGTTATATAGAAAATGACATTGATGCTTCTAGATGAATAACAATCAAAGCATAGGATAATGCTGAGCGCCCATCTAAAGGGATAATTACATTGCCTATCAGAGTTGGTCCAGTGATAGAAAACACTTTCTTGTAGGTCTTAAACCTTGATCTCCCTTACAATATGATTCTTGGCTATCCATGGATACATGCAATGAAAGCAGTTCCATCCACCTATCATCAATGTTTAAAATATCCTTACAATGGAGGTGAGATAACAATTCCAGGAGATCCTAATCCATTTCAATTCTGTGCTACCCTAAAGGATTCTCCTCAATAGCAAGTCCTAATCAATAGAGAGGCCAAATCACATAGTTATGTGGATCCTAATGAATTGTTAGATGCTGTCAAAGGAAAATTGAAGATACAGGACCAAGGATGTGGAGAATATTCAATGGATCAAACATTCCTCATTGGGAATTTACCAATATCTCAAAAATCATATGGCAAACCACATTTGTTGCAAAAGGAACCTAAGGTAGTTATTCAATATCAGCCTCCCACTACATTTACAAGATGGGGTGAACTTGACAAAGAAACTTTAGATGATGATGTCATAGATTGGCTTTATAAGGATCCAACTGAGACCCCACCTATCAAGTTGCCAGTGGAACGGTACGACAAAGGATTTACTATGCTGCAAAAGAAAGGATATGATGGCTGCAGTGGCTTAGGCCTGAACAACAATGGAAGGCTAGAACTTGTTATACCCAAGATGT
Source organism: Cryptomeria japonica (assembly GCF_030272615.1). Lineage (NCBI taxonomy): Eukaryota > Viridiplantae > Streptophyta > Pinopsida > Cupressales > Cupressaceae > Cryptomeria > Cryptomeria japonica. The sequence goes on along the minus strand of NC_081407.1, from coordinate 281,408,639 downwards.
GACCTCCAACTTTAGGGTTAGGTTTTGTACCATTGTGAATTGGATCCTCATCTACCAAAGTGACCACGTGTGGAAAAGGGCATGACTCTGATGATGAAATAACACCTGAGGATACCCGACCCGAAACTGATTCCAATGAATGGGAGTGGAGTTCTTTTTCTTCTAGCTCCTATGCCCTTGACAATAATTTCCTTGACCCTGATAATTTGCCTATGGAAGACAAACATGAAATAGCTCCTCTTCCTAAAACATGTCCTAATGCTTGGATAGAGTCATTTCGGGACCCAAGCTCCGAATCAGATACAAGCAGTTTGGATAGTGATACCACAGATGTTTACATCTTTGCCATATCAGCCCTCTCTCTCCTTAAAACCGATGATGACATGCCCCTCATCTATCCCCAGCTTATCCAACATGACCAACAAGAACCACTCACATTGGACTATTTTCAAAATGACGAAGCAATTGCAGAATTCCTTGGACTATGGGAAGGCATACCGCAAGGTGATCATAAGGCAAGATTTGCTATTGACCTAGATTCCATGACATATTTTGGGGAGTCAACTCCATCTTCCAGTCATGAAAATGAAAAAAGAAAAGAAAAAGTAAAAAATCAAAAGAATAGATCTTTGAGTGAAAACCGTAAGGCACTCTTTGATCATATAAAAGTAAAAATAAAAGACGTACCTGCGGGTGAAAACCTCTCTGAGGTGCCCAAAGGTGGAAGAGTGGACATACCCCTATCAAGTCAGGATAAATCAACATTGCTTGTGGAAATGACCGAAGAAATCAATTGGGTACACCTGACAACCCTAAGGTCATTCATTTTGCTGCTTCTCTATCAAAACAGGAAAATATAGATTTTGTCAATTTCTTTCTTGAGAAGAAGATCAACTTTGCATGGTCCTATGCAGATATGCCTAGCCTCGATCCAGAATTAGTCCTTCATCACTTGCCATTAAAAGTAGATGCCAAGCCTGTCAAACAAAAACTCAGAAAGATGCATCCCCAGGTAGCTCTTTTGGTCAAGGTAGAACTAAAAAAATTACTGGATGTGGGCTTTATCAAACCCATCGATTATGCAGACTGGATTTCAAATTTGGTACCAGTTAGCAAAGTAATTGGGGGCATAAGAATCTATACAGATTTCAGGGATCTCAATAAAGCATGCCCTAAAGATGATTTTCCATTGCCAAATATCGACATCATAGTTGACATGACTGCTGGATATGAGATGCTCTCATTAATGGATGGTTTCTCCGGCTATAACCAAATTCGCATTGCTCCTGAAGATCAACATAAGACTACATTTACCTATGCTTGGGGTACCTACTATTGGAATGTGATGCCCTTCGGTCTTAAAAATGTAGGCACAACATATCAAAGAGCGATGATGACAATTTTCCATGATTTCATGCAAATCTGTCACAAGAGATAGTCATTTAGCCATTCTGGGCCCAATCTTTGACCGAATGGAGACCTACAAGCTCAGATTCAATCCAAAGAAGTGTGTCTTTGGTGTCACAGCCGGCAAATTACTAGGGTACATTGTTTCTCATAGAGGCATTGAAGTCGACCTGGCCAAGGTTAAAGCAATAATGGATATGCCTCCTCCTTCTAATCTCCGTCAACTAAGTAGTCTGTAAGGAAAGCTACAGTCAATCCACCGCTTCATAGCTCAGTTGGCCAACAAATGTGATCCATTCCAGCATTTATTGCATAAAGGTGTCGCTTTTAAATGGACTAAGCAATGTCAATCAGCCTTTCAAGCTCTCAAGGACTATTTGCTGTCGTCGCCTATTCTAATGCCTCCTATAGAAGGAAAGCCATTTATATTGTATATTTCTACAACTAAAATGGCACTAGGAGTTCTCTTGGCCCAATAGGATGAGAATAGCAAAGAGCGAGCTATTTATTATATTAACCAGACACTAGTAGGCTATGAGCTAAATTATTCAACTATTGAACAGGCATGCTTAGCAGTGGTATTTGCAACACAGAAGCTCTGACACTATATGTTAAATCACCAAACATTGTTGGTTGCAAAAATTGTTCCTCTAAAATACTTTCTTAGCAGAGCAGCTTTGACGGGTCGCCTAGCAAAGTGGGTTATGATCCTCAGTGAATTTGATATTGAGTATATGGAGCAAAAGGCGATAAAAGGACAAGTCATAGCAGATCAACTTGCAGAGGCTCCTATTTATGATGATCATCCCATGTTGACCGATTTTCCAGATGAATCAGTCTTTGCTCTCACATCTTCTAATGAATGGAAGTTATACTTTGATGGATCCCATACCAAGTTTGGGTCTGGAGCCAGCATCTTGTTTGTCACCCCTCAAGGTGATGCTATTCCCAAGTCCTACAGAATAACTTTTCATTGTATCAATAACATTGTAGAGTATGAAGCACTGGTCACAGGACTCCGAGTAGTGGTCCACTAGAATATCACACATTTGTAAGTCTATGGAGATTCTCAATTAGTCATCTGACAAGTGAATGATGACTATGAAACAAAAGATGAAAAGCTTATTCCCTATAAGCATATGGTAGATTTCTTCAAGACAAAATTCACGGCTATCCATTTCAGTCAAGTTCCAAGAATGCAAAACAAGTCGGCAGATGCGATGGCTACGATTGCTTCCATGTTAAATATGCCCCACAATATGGATAAATATGAATTTTTGGTCGAACAGTTGCTTGTCCCTTCTTTCGACATTCCGACAGTAGATGTGATGTGCGATCTTGTTGGTCCCAAGTCCTTGTGGTACAATGACGTATATCAATATTTGAAATCCCAAACCTTACCACCTAACCTTTCCACTAACCAACACCGAGCCTTCATCCGCAGACAGCCAAATATGTCATCATTGCCGACACCCTTTACTGTCGTTCCTTTGACCATACCCTCCTCAAGTGTTTGGATTCTGATGAAGCACAAACAACTTTACACAAGGTTCACGATGGTATATGTGGGGGCCATTTCAATGGTCTGAGCTTAGCCAAAAAGTTGATTCGTGCTGGGTATTATTGGCCCACTCTGGAAAAAGATGTTCATGATTTTGTTAAGAAGTGCTACAAATGCCAGATCCATGGAAACTATATTCATGCACCATCCCAAGAGCTTCATTCTGTCATATCTTCGTGGCCCTTTTCTCAATGGGGATTGGATCTTATTGGCAAGATTCACCTGACATCTACAAATGGACATAAGTTCATCATCATAGCCATAGAGTATTTTACAAAATGGATTGAGGCTATCCCCATGACCTATATTATTGGTGTACAAATTTCAAAATTCATATTGAATTATATCATATGCAGATATGGGGTTCCCCTTGCCATAGTCATAGTTAATGGTCGTCCCTTCAAGAATAAAGATGTCAAGGAACTCTGTGAAAAGTTTCATATCCAACACCGTTTCTCCAGTCCATACTATCCATAGGGGAATGGTCAAGCCGAAGCATCAAATAAAACCATTATCAAGATCCTGAAAAAGGTTGTCAATGACACTGGTTGAGATTGGCATGTACAGTTGAATCCAGCACTATGGGCCTATCGCACTTCTATCCGCACACCTACTAGCGCAACACCTTATTCCTTGGTGTATGGTGTGGAAGCCATTTTACCCTTGGAAGTGGAGATTCCTTCCTTGCAACATCTGATTGATGATGAGACACACAAGGTCTCTCGGTTGCATCAGCTTGAGATGTTAGATGAGAAACGTCAGACAACCCTGACACATTTGCAAGCATATCGAAACCATCTTCGTCGCTCTTATAATAAGAAGGTCAAAGGGCGACACTTTGAAGTGGGAGATCTGGTTTTAAAGGCAAACCCTAAGAATGCATAGTCTACTGACATCATCAAAGGTAAGTTTGAACCTAATTAGGTTGGTCCTTTCATAGTGACTGCATCCTATGGCTTGGGGGCATATCAGCTTGCCACTCCAGAAGGTGAACCTTTGTCTGATCCTGTAAACATCATGCATCTTCACAAGTACTGGGCATAATTTTCTATTAGCACTTCTTCAAGTATCATCCTGAAAAAATACAAAAAAATCAAAAAGCAAAAAAATACAAAAAAATCAAAAAGCAAAAAAATGCAAAAAAAAGTGAAAAAGCAAAAGAGAAAAAAAAGAAAGAAAGTAAAGGAAAATGATTCGCCCTCTAGTGAAAACCTGGCAAACAGGTGCCATGTGTAACAAGATCATTGCTCCGTCATTTGTCATGACCTCTAGCTATGCTTTCTCTCGGCTAGTTTATCATGTCTATCTTTGTCTTGACCCAATGTTCTGTTCCAGGCCTGTGATTGGTCAACATCATTGTCTTGCATACTCTGGTTTCTTGTACATATGTCTTTCAAATGTGCATTGGGTGAGTTCCCCTTGTCATGATCAATCACTAAATCTTTTTAAAAATTGAAAAATGTCCTGAAATAATTCAAAAAAAAATAAAATTGAAACATGTCCTGAAATAATGTCAAAAAAAATGAAAAAATGTCTTGAAATAATTCAAAAAAAAAATTGAAAAATGTCCTGAAATAATCTCAAAAAAATTGAAAAATGTCTTGAAATAATCTTTTAAAAATTGAAAAATGTCCTGAAAATCCCTAAAAAGTCAAATAAAGTCCTAAAAAAACAAACAATTTTTTTTTTTTTTTGTAAAATCTCGAAAAGCAAAACATAAAATGATCCCTTTATGCATAGACAGATCGCTGAGCATACCTCCAATGACTCTCAATCCAACACTGTGCTTTAATGAAATCATGCATTAATAGATGAACTTTTTCAATCAAACCAGACATTCAAACTGATCACATTGTCATATCAATCGAACATCAACATCACTATCATTCATCCTTGGCACACTATCATGGGTCTTATACAGGGTGTGGTATACTCGAAACCAGACTATGTCCTGTCTTAGACGGGGTACCGCATGTCCTAAAACCAGACAACATGATCGTCCTATCAACACTTTCAACTTTTGACAATGAAGATCAAGATGTTTGTTTGATTTGTTGGAATTTGTGCATCTTATCTTTTTAATTGATTTATCTTTGGCTTCAGTCATGTTCCTATGTTGCTCGATGATGTCACTGAGTGATTTAGAGTGACCGGGATGGTTCATGGTCCTTTTTTTTTTGTTGTGATTGCTGTTTGTTTGCGATGTGTCTATCTTTTGCAAAAAAGGGTTGCATTTCAGCTCTGGCCTTCAATGCCATGATGCTACGCATCCATTTTGCTACATTTAAATAAAGGTTCTCACCTACAAAGTGCATTATTGAAAGCAAGTTTTTCTTCATCTCTCACTGTCCTCTATCTCATTTTCTTCTTACTAACATTTCTTCCGTCATTTTGGGCAATCAGTCCGGTCTAGTGCTCTGATTTCCCCAAACACATATGCTGCATCCTGCATTCATTTGGTTAGTACATTTGCATCACATCGAGCATCACATCAAGCATTTTATCCATTTCATATTATAAATGCATCCAACACACATAAAAATACATCCATACATGTTCCACAATGGTACATAAACAGTGCATAAGTCATCCATACATGGAAAATAACTATCTGTCATAACACATTGCATCCCATCATATCGATGCATATCATATCATATATCAACATAATATCAGAGTACAAAATTGGACTGTCTGTCCTAATTATGGCCTGCAAGTTGACTACAAAATGTCCAACTACATAATGTCATCTGTCTATCATAAGGAGCACATGCCTCTATCACTCGGTGCTCCCTCTATCCTCCTCATCCCTGCTATGTCTCACAAATGATGTCCCTCCTGGTCCTGGTTGTGGTGATCTCATAGGTCCACTCACCCCCATGCTGCTCAATGACCTCCGAGAGCGTGCCCTGCTCTTTGTCCTTGATCGTGCCCGATATGAAGCTTCTCTTTGCTCTAGTGGAACTGCACTCTCATATAGTGTCCTCCAATGGTGTATCTCCTCTCCGATCTCTACCAACATCTGTGCCATCTCCCGTGCACTAACATCCCTAATCGACCCAATATACTCAGTGACTCTCTGTTCTTCTTGCTGTGCCCAAGCTATTGCTATATATCGAGCCACTGTGAGTCTGGCTATCTCTGCTCTACACTAATCCTGCTCTATCCTCAAGATGGCATTCTGTCTCTCTAAAGTCACAATGTGATCATGCTGACTCACTATGGTAGCCCTGCACATCTCCATCTCCTCTATGCTAGCTGTCTCCAGCTCTATGGGTATATCCTGCAATGCCTCCTTCTTGCCTGAATCTAGCTCATCATCATCATCCCCATCCTCATCTTCATCCTCATCATCCTCCTCATCCTCATCCCCGCCCTCATCCTCCTCATCCTCATCATCTCCCTCCTCCTCTCTTGTGAGTGGGAAGTCCTCCTGTCTCTTAGGTACTGGAATGTCTGGATCTGTCAATGGCATTGGTTGCTATTGTGCAAACCATCTCTCATACTCCTCTATCATCCTGACATCCTCCACATTTGATCTCCAATCCCACTATCTCTACTGTAGCTGTGTGAAGTCAACATATGCTATGTGTGGTTGAATCATACTCCCCCACTGACTTGTCTCTCTGTGAGATCGAGCAAAGTGTGTAGTCCTCCTAGGTACATCCTGCCTCTCTTCAAACTGTCGTCTGACTCTCTCTGGTAGGTACATCTCAATCACTCTTTGGTGATTCACTGGTCTCCCAATTAGGTACCTCTCCTATCTACAATATGGTAGCTCATCACTATCATCTGACCATCTAGGGCAATCACGATACGGTCTCCATGTGAACTCTCTCAATCTGTCTAGCTCATGTCGCCAATACAATATGTATCCAAAAGGACCCTGTCTCAGTGCTCCCCCATAGCAGTACACATATGGTTGATGTGGTAATACCTCTCTCTGCAATCGGTCGACATATGGCTATGTGCTCAAATGCCCAAACCTGTAACAGTGTGACTCCACAACTCAAAGTCTGCACTCCCTGATATGCTATCTGATGCAATTGAAAATATAGCATAGCAAGCACACATGGTCCCCATGCGTACACCATCCCCTCTGTCACCATCTGCTCTAGCACTCTTCCCCATCCAATCAGGAATCCATGTCCTTGTCTATCTCCTGCTAGTAGGCATGCTATAACCACGACTATCACCACATATCGTCAATCATACTCTGATGCCATGGTCTCCCAACCAATCTCCCTCTCTACGATATCTAGATCATCTACGTCGCACTCAAATAATCTGTACAATGCATCTCTCCCTGTCACTAGGTCATACTCTACCATCTCTCCATGAATCAGAATGCGGAGGATACGCCATACGTCCTCTAGTGTCATAGTCACCTCTCCAGTCACCAGATGGAATGAGGAGGTCTCTGAATGCCATCGCTTTGCCAATGCGATCAGCAGTCCTATGTTTGCCCTAATCTCGGGCATGAATGTGATATAGTATATTCCAAGTCTTGCTAGTGTATCTCTGTCCATGCTCCTGAGTCTATGTCGTAACATGAAGCAGTCTGGTTGGTTCTCCCATGTGATCAATGGATACTGTCGACTCTACATCACAATTGGGGCACATTTTGTCAATTTTAGGGTTTGCTCCTACGGGTTGCATTTCCTCATTTCATCCACAAATCAGGGTGTTTTTCATCTATTCTGACCTATCCTACCCTTATCCCTCCTTTCCAGATCATTTGTATGCTATTTTTGACCTAAATTGAGTTACCAGGGCACAACTGCGCCTGTGTTGTGTATCCTGCACCTGTGTCACATATCCTACACCTGTGTCACCCTACACAAGCATAGAAGACATTACACAAGCGCAAGATTCACCCTACACAAGCGCAGAAGTTAGTTTTTGCCTTTTCTGTGGGCCTCGCAATGTCTTGCAAGCCAGTCAAATTCATAAAATTGAAAACATGGGTTTTTGAGATGCATACCGTTGCTCCTGCATCGTCCGGTCGTCTGTACATGCGTACACATTCTCTGATATGATCTGCCATTGAAATGTTCACAATCTCTCTGCAAGTGTCCTTTTCTAGAGCAACAAATTCTCCTCTTTGGCTAGTGCAAATGAGCCATTTTCACTCTCTTTGTCTCATTTATATATCTTTGTCAGTGGATAGATGGACGTGCACTCTCTCCATCTCATGTTGGTTGTGGTCTTTTTCTCCTTTAATTGCTTGTCTTTCATGCATCCGGTCTCTGATTGTCAGTCTATTTGTTCCTATCATGTTCTATCATTCTTATCGATCAATTGGCCTCTTTTTTGGATGTTTCCAGCTAATTCCTCGAGGGGGCATGCATATGTCATTATTATTGTTTGGGGCATTTTCATTATTGTTCTTTGAAACAACGCTTGAAATCGCATTGTCTCAAAGAGGGGCAAAATGTAGACGTCTAAAAATGGTCAATGCTTGCAGAATCTTACTTTAACATTTGCACATTGCCTTATTTTAGGGTTTTTGCATCGCATTAACATTTCTCCTATGATTCACACTTGGTCTTTATCATTTGCAAGCATCGAGTCCTTCTTCTGCATTCTTCATTTATCTTGCTTTCGAATTTGGTCTTGTCAATAACAATATCAGTCATGAATTTGGTCAATCTTATCCTATCGCATCTATGTGCGTATTCATTTGTCATCATTTTGGACATCGTCAATCCTAATTAGGGTTTTGTCCTCTTATCAATCTTGTCATCATGTGATCGATAATTGTCAACGATTCTTGTCTTTTGATCAATTTGTCATCAATCTTGTCATTTTGTGATCTATTTTGTCATCGATCCTTGTCTTCTTGTCAATTTTGTCATTTTGTGATCGATTTGTCATCGATCGTCGTCTTTCTCAATTTGGATCAATTAGTCATTGTTCCTCGTCAATTGGCCCATTTATCAATCAAATCGCTTATCAACATTGGTCATTTATCAGTCAGAATCATGATCAAATCGAATCGATATCAATTATCCTTTGTCAAGACCTAATTGTCATCCTCGCATTTCTAATTCATCTTTTAAGGTTTTATGATTTTATTCATTTAACCCTGTTTGTCATTTCTCCCTCTAGGTTAAATAATTTATTTATTTATCCTAGGTCTTTGTGTCACAATTAAATGTTTAATTTAATTGGCTAACTTATTATTCCTCTTTTTGTGAATTAATTAATAAATGACAAATTATTAATTGATTTGCCTAATTTCTCCTAATTCCTAATTTTTCATCAATTTCTAAATTCCCTCTTTGTGAATTAATTAATAAATGAAAAATTATTAATTAATTCACTAAAATCCTAATTTCCTCATTTTCTAATTCCTAATTTCCTACTTTCCAATTTTCTAATTTTCTTAATTTCTAATTCAATTTCCTCCTATTTTTCTCCTAATTTCATGGGAATGACATTTCAATTTGTCATAATTGACAATCAATCAATTTTTGACATAGAAATTTGTCATAATTTTGTCATAAATTATCAATCAATCAATTTTGCATAGAAAGTGCAAATTTGTCATAATTGACATTCTTGATTTGCAATTTCCATTTGAATCTCTTCATGCTAATTTGATCTTTTCTCCAATTTGTTTATAAATTGGATAAATTTCTTCAATCCTAATCTAATCACTTCGTCAAATCAATCACGCTTCGAGTATTCTTGCGCTACAATCTTGTCTACTTGCTTTCATCTCATGTGTATGCACTAGTAGGTGAGATCCACAAAAAAACTATTTGAAGAAGAAAGAAGGACAATGGAGCCACATGAAGGAGATATTCAGAGCTGCATTTGGTTTGCTTAGTTTTTAATCTTGAATGTTTTTCTTTCATGTCTCTATTGGATGTAATTAGGATTGATCATTGCATTTGAACCTTTGTGATTGAGCTATGACGAACATTGAGTTGCTTTGATGATTTCCGCTTTCCTAGCTACACCTTCTACCAAATGATATATCATTGTTTGCACATAAATCTTTCTCTGATAATTCAGACATAACCATCAACACTGAGATTACATGAATAAGTCACCTATAAATACAATTCATAAACCTTAATGATAAGGTCAACTAAACCCTAAACCTATAAACCCATAATTACAAAAATTACATCACATGATATCACTGGAACAATATTATGATTTACATTACATAGCATGGACTTAATTCAAATTCCCAAATAATTACATCCATTGGAAATCATGCTAAGACAAATCTCCAACATGTTTTACCAACTGGTAGAAACCCTTAGTGCAATAACACAAAATAATCAACCGGATCCAAATAGGACCACCAAATTAGCACGCTAGCCAATGCGAAGCCACAAAAAAATTAAAACATGATCAAGAACACCTTCAACACATTAGACATCATTTCCATAAGATGGACCAAAATCACTTAACCAAATCATCAAGTATCGCCAACCGACAAAGCTAACTAGTACCAAGAAATATCAATCGGGAATAGAAGCGATAGATTCCAGAGCACCAATTCATTAACTAATAGAATATGAAAATCATATAGCCAACCAGAATAACCATGCAAAACTGAATCCAAGGATCTGATCATACCTGATCAGAATCACAACTAAAACCAAGACAAATACCAAGTCTGACCGGGATAGGTCCAATCAGGATAGTAGAACCATATCCAACCGGAATACTGTATTGACATAAATGACAATATTTAACCAAATCCATCATATTGCCCACAATCTCCCCCTTTGGCATTCATTGGAACATTGAGTGTGAAATTCATCCAAGTGCCAAGGAATGCCAACAATCTCCCAAAGACTGATATGAAATATATCTCCCCCTTTGATTAACTGATTTTCACATGAACACCATCTCCCCCTTTGACATCAATGACAAGGGATGGGTACCGTCAAACAAAAATACTAAACTGAATAGCTGACTACTCCCCCTAAGCAGCAACATCATCTCATCAACCCAGATTAGAAGATATTATGTGCAGGAAATGTGGGGTACAGAAATGCAAAATTTGGTTTCCAAAAGATCCACACACCAATGGGACTCTTGGTGCAATTTATGGAGCTATATTGAATAGCTCAAATTCCCAAGGGGTGTTCCATTGTTCTCTATCTCATAGGATCCCTCAAGCCAATTCCCTTGCTCTTAGATCACTGAGCAAAGTGACTTAGGAATGACAACTCCAAGAATGAGTGATGTTTGATTAATTTAGCATGAATGCATTCTTAGATATGTATGATATTGAATCTATGATGATTTAAACTAGCATGAATATGATGTTATGATAAACATTAGTAATCCTATCCTAACAATATATACTAATGTAACATGGATATGCTATGATATTTAAAATTGCTTCTAAATGCTATTAAGATGATTTTTATCAAGGAGAGGCTAAATGCTTAATAAAATGACTATAGATTAGATGCATGAAACTTGGATATATGAAAATGAGAGAGTGATATCTCTATTTATAGGAAAAATAGGGCAATGGATGGTCAAGATTGGATAATCTTAACAAGGGCTAGGATTCAAAGTTATCAATCCATGTTTACAATTCTCACCAATGAAATGGTGACAATTGTCAACAAGAGGTTGCCCGAGATGAGATGAAAGAAGTATTAAATGCTTGAGAAGACATGAAGGTTACCTTAGGAGGTAAGGGTATGGCTAGGTTAGGGTTATCCAATGGATTAAGCTTTTACCCAAGGGGTAAACTCTTGTGCAAGGGTTAAAGGGATAACCAAGGTTAAAGCCATGAATTCTTGATGAGACCCTTGGGTTAGATGAGGGTTGATCTAGAGAGAAAGTCTCTAACCATGCAAGAAGGTTGAGTTAACCATTAATGATTATGAAGACTTTGAAGGTTAACTTGTTGAAGACATAAATCCTTTAATGGTTATTGAAGACTTTGAGGGTTTGAGAAGTGACTTCCCATTGCTTAGTAATGTGACAATATTTAGAAGATAGATTAGGCTAAATTAGAAGTGATTAGAAGAATCTAGAAGGGTTTTAGGGAGGCAAGTGGGAGATGTAGGAAAATGCAAGTGGATGGAGGGGAATTTTAATTAAAATAAATTACTTTATTTCAACAAAAATAGATGCAACTTGCATAAATACAAGTGGTGGATTTAAATAAATAAATTAGATTTATTTATTGTAATGATCAATTTAATTAAATGTATATTTAATTAAAAGGGGAGAAAGGGGAATTAATTAAATAAAGTGATTTATTTAATCAAAGGCTAGAAAAGGCTTAGGTGAACTTAATTAAATAAATTGAGTAATTTATTTATTCAAATAGATGAATATAAAGAATTTAATTAAATAGAGGAATGAGGTTAAAATGAATATTAAATATTCACTTAGGAAAGTGGTCATTTTTATATGTCTACATTTTGCCTCTTTGAAGTGACATGTGTGCACATGTTGATTCAAAGAAAATTTGTCGATATGATGTCACGTGTTGAGATGTCGATATGATGCCCCATATTTGATGAACGATATTGATGATGTCGCCTCAGGAGATGAATCAAGGATTTTGAAAATTTTGTTGATTTGATGAGCTTTTTTGAATTAATTGCATTTTGATTATTTTGACTGTGTTGAATTCATTTGAATTGATTCATCTCCCGAAAATGATGTTGATAAGGCTAAAAGTGAGAAAAATGAGGAAAATACATGCCCCACTTATTAACCTTGTTGGCTTTTACCCTATAAAAAGGTAAAAAGTGATTTTATTCTTATCATTTGCACATTTGTCTCTTTGTGATTTTGGCACTTGAGCTTTGACCAAAATGTTAGTTCCCTATGCTTCGCATCGATTCGAGCACGTTCGTCAATACTGGAGGCCCACCGTGTATGGCCCACCTATAAGTCATCTAAATTTTGCCACGTTTTTTATTGATTTTGCTTTTTTGGATCACATTTTTTTTTTAGTTGAAATTTTTTTGTTTTAGTGCATAGGTGTCTATTTCTAGCACATATGATAGGAATAATAGAATGTAGGGTTAACCTAGCTAGGTTAGCGTTTAAGTTGCATTTTGCAGTGCATCGATAGGTTAGGGTAGCGCGTAGGGTGTTTTAGCACATAGGGCAGATAGGTCAGCGCACAGGGTACATAGAGTAGTGCATTGGGTATATTCGCACTTCAAGTTAGCACGATAGCGGAATGGCAAAACCAGTTAGCGCATAGAGGGGGTTAGCGCATAGAGTAAAGTGCCTAGTGCATTGGTGAAGAAAAAAAGTACATAGGTAGCAGCTTAGTGCATAGGAGGTCTATTTTGGCATGTGGGGCCAAAAATGGGTAGAAAAGACTTGGAAGAATACGTCGCGGGGTGAATAGATGAGGTAGATGGTTTTAGAGTGGATAGGTGTCTGTTGAGTGTTTCAAGATGAGTCATGAGCCAATGTTTTGCCTACTATGTTGATGTACGAGTCTTGATATGATGATTTTTGGAGTTTGCTGTTGAAATTGCTTTCGATATGGAGTTCCAATCTGATTGATTGTTTGAATGAGGATCATGATTTTCTTTTGAAGTGGATCTTTGATTTTTGTCTTGGGATATGAAGTTGATGTCCAATATGAGTTCTGATTCTTGATTTCTGATATGAATCCTAATGTTATGCTTGCGTTATGGATCTTTGATATGATTTATCGATATGATGCTTGTGTTATGGATGTTTGATATGATTTCTTGATGAGTCTTTGATTTTTGATATGGGTCAGATTATCGATATGAGTCTTTGATTTGCGATATGGGTCTTTGATTTTCGATGTGGGTCTTTGATTTGTGATATGATGCTTTGATTTTCGATATGGGTCTTTGATTTTTGATATGATGTTCTCTTGAGATGTTTCATTGTTTCAAATTGATTTTGTTTTGATTAGATATATCAGATAGATGTGGGAACTGATGATGGACACTTGTTGTTTTGCAGGCACAACTTGGTGTACTTCAGTCACGAGAGCAATTTTTGCGACCGTGGTCATTGATTTCGCGATTATCATAGGCTGATAGGGATGTGATTGAGAGATGTGGTTTATCTTCTTTACTAGACATACCTCGGTATATCATTAACTGGAGTTTGTTGGCAGCTTTGGTGGAGAGGTGGCATATTGACACAAACACCTTCCATTTGGCTACTAGTGAGATAACAATCACACCTGAGGACTGTTATCGCATTCTGCGGATTCCTATTATGGGGGCCTTGTTGCCATATGAGCAGATTGAGGAGGGTGGGATAGAGGCTCTCCGTCACATCTTCCAAGATGATCAAATCTATGGATATGAGATCCCATGGTAGGAGTTTGTGGATCTAGATTATGCTCCCTTACCTTTGGTCCTAGCAGGGTACATTGGTGGATTCTTGTGTCCTGATCGTAGGTCAAAGGGACTAGCGGTGGAATGGGGATTAGTTTTGGAGGATATGGTGGCATAGGGATGCAAGTTTGCATGGGGCACCTGTATGTTAGCCTACCTTTATAGAGAGCTTCATCAGGTGGTATATCTAGGATACAACAGTTTGTTAGTGGGGGTGACATTACTATAGGTGTGGGCTTGGGAGCACATTCCTGTGTCAAGACCACTTCCAGATAGGGATAGACCAATTGGTTGAGCATATGCTTATGGGTATACATGTATAGTTGTCCAGCGTAAGCTGGGGAAAACTAGACTGGTGGAGAGCATTGGATGATATTGATACGGTCATTTGGAGACCATATATGGATTATGAGGTGTGGGTTGAGGATGGGCTAGAGATACCCTATGTGTGTATGTCAAGATATTTGATCAGTCGGATGCCCTTTATCATTGAGTGATTTTTGGATAGCCTTATTCAACGGCAATATGGGAGACAACAGGGGATACCATAGGGAGAATGTTTATATGCTCATCAAAGATTGGATGCGCCTGAGTGGGGACCCACGGTGGATAGTGTAGCAGCAACAGAGGAGTATATGACATTGGCATGCCAGATCTAGGATTATGAAGCTAAGGTTGTTGATGATGCGATGATAGAGGAGTTCTTGACCTACTTCATGGTACATGCAGTGGCACGGATATCGGATCTAGCAGAGATGTTACCTACTTTTGATGATGATGAGGATGGGCAGCCAGAGATGCGAGGGGGAGTTAGACATAGAGATGAGGAGGGAGAGGAGGTAGGAGATGGAGGTGGGGATGATGGAGGAGGTGGTGGAGGTGGAGGTGGTGGAGGATTTGGTGGAGATAGAGGGAGAGATAGAGGGAGAGATGGATGATGAGGGGGTGATGGTGGGAGAGATAGAGGATGAGGGGGTGGGAGGGATAGATGAGAAGATAGAGGATGAGGAGGAGGACTTCTTCTTGGTGTTAGTAGGGTAGGTGTAGTGTTAGTGGTAGTGGGTGGTATAAACGATGTTAGGTGACCCACCCAGAGGAGGAGATCTGATGTTCTACCTCCATCAACGCCTCAGACAGGGACAGGTATGGGTGGGACCACGACACAGGTACCCATTTAGATTAGTGTACCCACTCATCAACAAGACTCATAGATTAGATCCCTATAGGTCAGAGTGTAGAAGTTATAGGCATAGGTGCTAGCAAAGTAGTGCTAGATTACATAGATTATGGCAGAGTGGGATACAAAGAGAGAGCATCAAGGCCAATAAGAGGAGCTTGCTGAGAGATTGGAGAGAGAGATAGGTGGTTCCCCAATGTAGGATACACTGAGGGAGATATGGTACATGACTGAGGAGGCCAAGTACTACAAGCATTTATATGAGGAGTTGGTCCCTAGAGAGCACAGAGCTCCTAGCTATGCAACCAGTCGATTTTCTCATAGTCAGACTAGGACCAAGAGTAGAGGTGTTATGGGGACTCCCCGATGTGATCCACCTAGTGGAGATCTAGGATCTGAGATATCTACTGTGAGATTGTCAACCTCAGGAGATAGTCATACTTGAGAGACTTGTCTCTATTGTATTTTGCTCATTTTGTTGTATTTTGATAGACATGATACCCCTTGTACGTTTCGATCATTTTTGAGAGATATATATGGAATGGAATTATCTGATCCACATGTGATGTGTTATGGATGATGATTTATGATATGCATTGATATTATGTTTCTATGATGACAATGTAATGCTTTTGATTTTGATTATGATGTATGAGCCATGATGATGCTTTGTTATTTTGATTTCTTTGATGTATGATATGATAATGATGTGAGATGTATTCTGAAAATGAGATGTATGATAATGATAATTATGTGAGATGTATCTTAAAAATGAGATGTATGATAATGATAATGATGTGAGATGTATCTTAAAAATGAGATGTATGATAATGATAATGATGTGAGATGTATCTTGAAAATAAGATGTATGATATGCAAGTTTGCTTTAAAATGATATCCAACTAAGTGCAAGTTTAAAATGATATGCAACTAAATGCAAGTTTAAAATGATATGCAACTAAATGCAAGTTTAAAATGATATGCAAGTAAATGATCACCTTCATTCTATCATTGTCATTCTTGTTTAGTCACTTGTTTTTGCTCTATTTTGGTTTGTCATCATTGAGATTTTGAGATGTTGGAAGTTTATATAAGCATAATGGTATAATTGAACCATAATGACCTAAGTAATACTTACAGAGATTTTGATATGGCAAGATGACACAAGCGTTGAGGTATAATTGAACCAAGATGACCCCAGTGTTGCTTGCATAAAACAAACAAGAGTTAACCATTTGTATGCACAAAGTAGAACAATATCTTCAATGATATGTTTTCAATCATTTCCTAAGACAAATTTGCACCATACAAGTGATCACCTCATAGACAAAAAACCAAAAAATTATCAGATTCCCTCTTTTCTTTTCTCTAGCTCAATGCATCGTTGATAAATTCAAGAGATCTAATGATTCAAAAATATTAAGATACAAAATAGTCAAAACTTCATGCTAGATGTAAAAAAATTATAATTCAGAAAATCATCCATCATGTGTGTGTTAAAGTTGTATCTGGATAATGGTCTTGTTTTCTAGCCTGGTGAGCTATTATTGACAAGATTTCCTTAGCATTCTGTGATCCTTATTGTTTGTTGTTGGAATGCTTCAAGTGAGAGGAATCCTGCCCCTAGTTATAGATATCTATTGGTGTGGATATACATAGTGATCACCAAGCCATGGTGGGATATGATGAACTGATCTTTAGATAATCAAGGACAGTGACTACGCTAAGTATGTCTGGGATAATGCTGGGTAAAAAGTGTTGGGTGATGGCCACTAGCTTTGACTTTGGATAGATACAAAAGATATGAGTAGTGATTGATAGAGGAGTTGTTCTTTTCACAAATAGCGCTTGTTGCTAGGTTTTCACCACTTTTTTTTATTGCACTTTTTGTTTTGTTTTGTTTTTTATTTTTTATATTTTTGTATTTTTTTGATTTTTTTTTTGTGATTTTTTTTATATTTTTCACTTTTTCCGTGCATTAGATCACTCAAGTGTATAATTTATTCAAATGGATGTTGTCGGTTGTTTCATCGAGCATGTCTCCTTCTGAAGTTGTTAGCTAATAGGCACCTAAACCATAGGTTGATATGATGACATAGGGACCTAACCAATTAGGTTCAAACTTCCCCTTCTTTTCTCAATCTTGTTGATTTTTGGGATTTTCTTTGAGTACAAGATCACCGACTTTAAAAATCCTAGGGATGACTCTATGATTGTAGCTTCCACACATGCACTGCTGGTATGCTTTGAGATGATTATAGGCATGTCATTGTTTTTCATCCAGAAGCTCTAGTTCATGCAATCTGTTTACCCGATAATCCTCATCTGGTATGAGGCCTTTCAAAGATACTTCGAGTGATGAAATTTCTACTTCAAGAGGTAGAATTGCTTCTGGTCCATACACCAATGAATATGGTGTAGCCCCTATAGCTATCTAAATGCTAGTCTTGTATGACGAGAGTGATGAATTGAGTTGTACATGCCAATCCTTACTCGCATCATTTACTATTTTCTTTAGGATTTTCAAGATTGTTTTATTTGATGCTTCTTCTTGACCATTCCCCTGTGGGTAGTAAGGTGTAGAGAAGCGATGTTGGATTTTGAATCACTCACATAGTTCTCGCACATCCTAATTTTTGAAGGGATGCCCATTGTCTATGATGATGGAACTTGGAATGCCATATCTACAAATTAGATAATTGAGAATAAATGAGGCGATCTGTTTTCCAGTTACTGTGGTCATTTGGACTGCTTCAATCCATTTTGTGAAATACTTTGCTACAGTGATAATGAACTTGTATCCATTTGAAGAGGAAGGATGGATTTTCCTTACTAAATCAAGTCCCCATTGACAGAAATGCCAGGATGTGGTAAACGGCTACAGCTCATGTGTTGGTGCATGGATAAGATTGCCATGAATTTGGCACTTAGGACATTTCTTTGCAAATTGATAAGAGTCTTTCTCCATTGGTGACTAGTAATATCCCATTCTTAGAAGTTTTTTAGTGAGAGTAGGACCACTTGAATGCATGCCATAGATACCCTCATGAAGCTCATGTAAAGTAGAGTTAGATTCATTATGATCAAGGCAACAAAGAAGAGTACCATCTAGATCTCGACAGTAAAGTGTGTCAGCAGTTAAGATATAACAGGTGGCTTGCCAGATGAAGCTGCATTTTTTGTTATGAGAGAGGTCGAGTGGTAGGGTATTGGTCTTGAGATATTCATAGATTGTTTCGTATAGAGGGGACTCTGAGCCGGTTAAGGCATAGATGACATGGGATGCATAATTTTCATAGGCCGGGGAAAACAATTGCTCTAGTAGGAACTCATAACGACTCTATTGCTCTAGAATTTGTAGCAGTGAAGTGATAGTGGCCATTGCATCAGCCACTCTATTATCCAACCTTGGTATTTTCTCAAAGGTTATGTGTACAAAGTACTATTTGAATTCATCCACCATTCTCTTATATGGCAACAACTTGTCATCCTTTGTCTGATATTCATTATTAATCTAATTTCTAACCAGTTGGGAATTTCCATAGACTCCCGATTCTGTGATTCTCCATTCCACTGCCATTTTGATTCTTGTGAGCAGAGCTTCATACTTAGTGATTTTATTGGTGCATGGAAACATGAGTCTATACAATCTTGGAATTGTGTGTCCTTTTGGAGTAACGAACAAGATGCCAGCACCTAATCCATGTTGGGTATAGTAACCATCAAAGTACAAGGTCTATTGCTTGAGTGTAATAGTAAGGACATCCATGTCTAGAAAATTCCACCTACATTGGTTGTTTTTTTGGTAGTGTTTCTTTAGCTAATTGATCTGCAATTACTTGTCCCTTGATAGCTTGATGCTCTGTGTATTGGATATCAAACTCATTGAGAATCATGACCCATTTAGCCAGTCGGTCTGTAAGAGATGCTTTGCTGAGTAAATACTTGAGAGGATCAATTTTTGCTACTAGCTTGATTGTGTGAGCTAGCAAGTAATGATGCAACTTTTGAGAGGCAAATACCATAGCTAAACAATCCCTCTCAATAAATGTTCTATTGATGTAATATGTAGCTCTTTCCTTGCCTTCTTGATCTTCTTGTGCTAATAGTGCCCCCAATGATACTTCTATTGTTGATATGTAGAGAATGGGTGGCTTCCCTACTATTGGTGGTACCAGAACTGGTGGATTTATTAGATATTGCTTAAGTTGATATAATGATTCGACACACCTGGCTTCCCATCGGAATGGTATGTTCTTATGTAGTAGATGATTGAATGTTAGACTTTTATCTTCTAGTTGGGCTATGAATCGCCTGATAGATTGTAGCCATCCTTGTTGAGATTTGAGTTGACTAATGTTCTTGGGAGGTGGCATCTCCATGATGGCATGTACCTTCACTAGATCTACTTCAATTCCTTTTGCAGACACAATGTAGCCTAATAGTTTACCTGATGTGACCCTGAAGACACATTTCTTAGGGTTTAGCCTGACTTGTAATTGCTCCAATCTTTGAAAGATTTAATCTAATATGCCCAGATGTTCTTCCCATGTGAATGACAACTAGTAAATCATCCACATAGTCCTCCATGAAGGTATGCATCGTACCATGAAATATTATCATCATTTCTCTTTGATAAGTTGCCCCAGTATTCTTTAAGCCAAAAGGCATGACATTCCAACAATACGTTCCCCAAGGACAGGTGAATGCAGTTTTATCTTGATCCTCTGGAGCTATCTTGATTTGATTATAGCCATAAAAGATATCCATTAATGATGGCATTGCATGGCCTATTGTTAGGTCCACAATTATGTTGATGCTGGGCAAAGGAAAGTCATCCTTTGGACAGGCTTTGTTGACATCTCTAAAATCTATGCATATTTTGATGCTTCCATCCAGTTTTGAAACTGATACAATGTTTGAAATCCATTCTGCATAGTCTATAGGTTGAATGAATCCAACATCTAATAACATCTTTAGTTATGCTTTGACCATTAATGCCACATGTGGATTCATCTTTCTTAACTTCTGCTTGACTGGCTTAGCTCCTGGAGCAATAGATAAATGATGCATGATTAGGTTCAGATCTATTCTAGGCATATCAGCATAGGACCAAGCAAAATTGATTTTCTTTTCTTTGAAGAATCTGATAAACTTTGGTTGTTCCTCATTTGTCAGTGATTCTGCTAGGTGTATGTTTTTAGCTACTTCTTCTATAATGATGTTTATTGATTGAGTTGGCTCAATCAATATGCGTGACTGCTCTCGATAGTGTTCAGAAAGAGTGTCAAGTTTCCCATCCTTAGGTTCCTTAAAAAGGTTTTCACCCTCAGATGTGTCCTTTATTTTGACTTTTTTGTGATCTAGTGCTGTCATTGACTGGTTTTCAGCATTAGATCCTTTGTTTCTTTCATTTTTGCGACTAAGAGACTTGGCACTCCCTTGATTGCAGATATCTTTATTTTGTTCACTGGTAGAACATGTTTCTAGGTTGACTGTACATAAATAATGGACAATGGTTTCATCATCTCAGAAAATAGGTATATCATGGTATTCAGGTTCTTCCCAGTCTATGAGATAATGAAATACAAGTGGTAGAGAGTCATTTGGTGGGTCGAGATCGACTGAGGTAAGTGTCATGATAGAGGTATTGTTATAGTTGTTTGGGATGTTGGTTAGGTTAATGATATTGTCAAGGTCTATGATGGTATCATCTTTGGTATAGACTTGTTCATAGTGCTGCTGCTCATTTTCCTTAGCCTCATAGATATGTCATGGTTTGAATTCAAGTAATCAAGACTCTAGGCCTTGTCCCTCCTGAGAAAGGGGTGTGTGTGAATGGATAGTACCTTCCTCGTCATCCTCGGTAATATTTACACAACTACCCCATTAATAGTCATTAGAATCAGTTTCAGAAGTACTATCCTAGAGTTTTTTAGTGTTGCTGATAGGTACGTTGTAGGGTGAGAAAAGATCCTTGATAATTGATACCAGTCTTGTAGTTTTTTCTGATTCAGAATCAGATCCTGCTTGTACCCTTTGCATTTGTTCATACACTGTTTCTCCTTGAGGAGCAGCGATTTCTTCAGGTGGTGACTCTACCTTGTTATGAATAGGTTCTTGTACATGATGTACTTTCTAATAGGATGCTTCTTCCCTTTAAATGGCTAGTTCCTCTTGTCGTTTCTCTTTTTCTTGGCATTCCCACTCTTTCCTTGTTGTTTCTATTGCTTGGTGTAGTGCCTCTTGCACCGAGTTCTCATTGTATTTCTTATTTTCTTTCCACTGAGGTTTCTGATACTTTTTTTGTGTGCCTAGGTGGTGTGTTGCTTCCATATCCTAGTCCTATTTTGTCCCATGAAAATTGTGAAGGAGGTTCTAGCGGTTCTTTAATACCTTCTTGACTCTTGCCTATAGGTCCTTTATCATTGTATCCCATCCGTTGAATGATCAGAAATGCTTTTCCATATTGTTGTGTTGGTATGGCCACCTCTAGAGTTGCAGCTCTGACCTCTTCCTCATCCTTGTATAGCCAGTTAAGGATGTCTTTATATTCTTATTCATTTTCTAGTGTGCCCAATTGGATAAATTTGCCATCAAACTTGGTGATGGGCTGTGTTGCTTGATGTGTCGATGCAGAAGGTTGCCCATGAGATTTTGGTGATGTTGGCAATTTTGATAGACACATGGGTTCAAAAGAGTATTCTCCCATGCCTTTCTCTTTGATTTTCATCTTATGTTTGAAGTAGATGGATAAAAATTTGAGATTTTCTTGATGATAATCTAATTATGGGGAAGCTTTAGCTTCCCTGTTGTGTAGAACCAGGCTGCCTTGAGCTGTCCTCATAGCATTGCAGTGATGAAAAGGATTATTATCGACAAATATGGAAATTTCTTGTCTGTTATATGGGAATTTGACACACTGATGGTATGTTGAAGGTACTTCTTGCATTTCATGTATCCAAGGATGACCTAATAGAATATTGTATGTTAAGTCTATGTCTAAGACTTGACACATAGTATCCCTTTATATCAGTCCTACTTGAATAGGTAGTATCACTGTTCCTTTGGATGACCTTTCTTCATCATCATGGGCCTTGATGGTGATCTTTTTGTTTGGATCAATAGACTGCTCAGAGAAGCTTAATGCATGGATAATATTTAAGGTATAGATATTGAGACCAACTCCTCCATCTATTAATACTCTTTTAACTTGATGTTTGTATTCTAAGACTTCGCTATAAAGGGGAGTATTATGCAGATGACTCAAAGAGACATTATCATGTTCGGAAAAGGTGAGGTTATGAGGCCCTTTCATATGAGCCACCATGACTTGGAATTTATCAATGTCCAGATCTCGAGGAACATTCGTTTCAACTAGTGCTTGTTCTAAGATGTCCTTATGTTTCGATGAGAGTTTGAGTAACTCGAGTAAGGATATTTGAGTGGGATTTCTCTGCAATTGATTAACCATATCATATTGAGTCTTGGGGATAGTGGTGGATGTTGATGTATGCCCTTTCAAGACATATTTTTGAGCTCTAGTTGTCACATTGATTGATGCATGGTCTTGTTTGTCCTTTATTTTTATGACATTTATTTGGTTGCCATCTGTTGATATGTGATTGATGGTGTTGTTGTACAGGTAATTTATATGAGCTCCCCTTGTATTGTTTAATGATAAATCTCCTTCCTTGTTGTAATTTGGAAGAGGATTTTTAAAAGTGTCATGGACATGGTTAGCGTCATGGTTGTTGTTTTGGTTGTTAAAGGAGTGAGTGTTGGATGAGTTAGTTCCTTCCTTAAAGAACTTCAATGTTCCTTTCTTGATGCAGGCTTCCTCTACTTGGATTCCATTTTCTACAACTTGGTAAAATATGGTATGCTTTGGAGTTTGAGTTGATAACTCATCTCACTATTTAGATTGTCGATAAAGATCTCCATATTTTCCTTTTTAGGCACGTCTCAAGGATATCTTGAAACCATACGTCTCCAATGCTGAAGAAATACCATGAATGTTTTATTGTTTTTTGTTTGGTGTTGCATACATCCAACATGGTGATTGCATGTTGAATATTATAGGAGTATTTGTTGGCATATATGTAGAGTTTGATGACATGATGGCATTGTATGTTATCATTGATGTCAATATGCTGAAGTATAAACTGATATATTGAAGTAAGCAAACTGGAAAGAGAACCGATACAATGGTATGATGTGAACTGGTATGTTGGAATGTGAACCAGTATATGCAAAGTTTGTATCGGGGTTTCATTTGATATGAGTATCGCTTGGTAGTCTCAGCTTCAAGGTTTCCGGTTGATGTATTCCAAGTCTGTGTGATTCGACCAATGACATCCTATGATGAGTTAGCATTGAAATTAAGATTAGATCATGCTACCACGCCAACCTTGTGCGCATGAAGAATCTCCTTGAGGATCTTGCATGAAGAAGATTGATTCTATCTACCTTGGGAATGTGCAAAATCTTAGTAAATGGTGGAGAGCGCATGATGGGTTATTAGCTTCCAAAAGCAGTGAAGAACGAATGATGGAGAATGTCTTGAGATTTTTTCAAGATTGTTTTACTCTACGTAATGTGTTTGAACGAGCATGATTGGACCGATTGTATTGTTAACCTAGATGCTTCTAGGGTTTTAGGTTTTGGCTACTGACCTAATTGTTGTCTATAAGGTCGATGATGATTTTTATTTGAAGTTGTTGGCAAATGAATGTATGTGAGGTGATTCTTTCTAGACTGAAGAAGTTAGTAGAGATTTGCAGAGTGTGATTGCAGATGTAAAGGAACTGAAGTGGATCTACCTTAGCATTAAGTGCTTTTATTAGATCAATGTATTACCTATTGACTTCTAACCATTTCAGCAGTTGGAAAATCCCTTTACCGGGTAGCTTTAACATGCTTTTTGTAAATCCTTTAACTGGGTGACTCAAAATCATTGATTTTTTCAAATCCTCTTACAAGGTAATCTTTAACAGGGTTTTAACCTCTAACCAGATATTTAGCCATCCCTTAACCGGGTGATCCTTAGCAGGATCAGTTCCTAGCAGAACCTATTGTAAAGTGTCTAATCAGACTAGGCTCCTAACAGAGTGAACTTCAGAAGAGTTCAAGAACAACTTGTGGGTATTCATCCCCACCGTGGTTTTTCCCAGTTGGGTTTCCACATGAAAAATTAGTGTGTTATGTGTGATGCTTTTTCCTGTGATGTTTTAGTATTTTCTGCTAAGAGGTAATGCAAGCTCATCCAATGGTCATTGTATTTATGATGTTCTACTTGCTTAAACATATGGGTGAAGTTGAGATGAGATGTTAGGTCTGAAGATGATCTAGATGAATTGGTTTATGTCTTTCATAGTCATACTATATTTTACTGGTAGTTCTTTGATTTAGATCGGTGATACTATTTACCAGGTAGTGTAGTCCTTGCAGTTTAAGTTGTTTAAGGAAGTTTTTGTCTATACTGATTCATCCCTCCTCTCAGTATCTATTGGGTATTTACTATTCATCATTATTCATCAATTAGTATCAGAGCATCCTCCAGGTCCTCTATGCTATAAGCTTAACCGCTTGAGGAAAAGATCCTATTCTAATGATGAAGAGGGAAGGTCCTACGTTCAACAAAGATAACTTTAAGATATGGAAGGACAAAATGAAGATCTACATTAAAAGTATGGGTTCTCAAAACTGGAACTATGTTGAGAATACTTATGTTGTCCCTAGTGGTACTCTTACCGATGATCAAAGAAGATGAATTCAGGAGAATGGGCAAGTCATGGAAGCTCTTATCAGTAGTCTATTTGATATTGAGTTTATAGATGTTCAAGACAAAGACAATCCCAAAGATTTATGGGATACTCTAGAGACTATCTATGGTGGTGATGAGCATATGAAGCAAGCTAAGGAAGAGAGCCTTAGGGGAAAGTTTGAAGACATTCAGATGGTTGAAGGAGAGACCATTCAACAATATGGGATAAGAATTAAAACTATTGTAGGAGACATCAAGAGTGTAGGAGGCAAAATAGATGATCCCACCATTGTTAAAAAAGTTTGGAGATCCTTATTACCAGCCTATGCAATAAGGGTTGCTGCTATTCAGGAGTTGAGATCTATTGAAAAGACAAAGGTATCCCTTGATTCTGTAATTGCTAAGTTGACCACATATGAGCTAAACAGTTATGATGGCAGTGTTCAGAAGACTAAATCAACCTTTAGAGCATCTACTGCACTATCTAGAAAAGGAAAAGAGGTTGGTACCAGCTGTGAATCCAGACAAAGCAGAGATATGGATGATGAGGAGATCCTCATGGAATTTGAAGCTCTTATGGCCAAGAGACTTCCTAAGGGATCTGGAAAATACAGAGGTAAGCTCCCTTTGAAATGTTTTTCTTGTAATAGGATACGACACATTATTGTCAACTGTCCCAATAGTGATAATAAGGACAAACCAAAGAAGTTTAAAAAGTTTAAAGAAGGAAATAGGAGAAACTATCTTGTTGCAGTCGATGAAGGTGTCACTGATGATGAATTAGAAGATGAAGAAAGTGAAGACATAGTGTTTGTAGCTGTTAAGGAAGATGTGTCACACAAGAAGGCTCTTGTCTCCCGCTTTGATAATTCTAATGAGTGGATTTTTGATAGTGGATGTTCTCACCACATGACTGGTGACCAGAGAAAGTTTTTATTTCTGGAAGAGTATGATGGAGGTGTAGTCCGATTTGGTAATGATGCACCATGTATGGTAAAAGGCAAAGGGTCCATCTCTCAAAATGAAAAAAGAAGTGTTGATAATGTGTATTGGGTAGAAGGTCTCAGGCATAACTTTTTGAGTGTTGCTCAGCTGAATGATAAAGGAATCACTTTGGAATTCAAAGATGGAGTGTGCAAAATAAAAGGAAAGAGTGGTGAACTGATGGCCACTGGTATGCAGACCAGAGGTAACTTATTTTAGTTAAATACAAATATCAGTCAATGTCTAATGGCTAAGTCTGATGACAGTTGGATATGGCATAGGATACTTTGCCATGTAAATTTTGATAATATTGTGAAGGCTAGTAAGATCAAGGCAGTTAGAGGTTTGCTTGTGCTGAACAAACCGAAGAATCCTTTGTGCAAAGAATGTCAACTAGGGAAAATGTCTTCCTCAACCTTCAAGGGTAAATCTTTCACAATAGATATTTACTTGATCTTGTACATATTGATTTGTGTGGTCCTATGAAAACTAGGAGTGTTCAGGGAGATAGGTACTTTATTATTCTTACTGATGATTTCTCTAGAATGATGTGGGTCACATTCTTGAAAGACAAGTCTAAAGCTTTTGGAAAGTTTAAAGCCTTTAGAGCACTAGTTGAAAAGGAAAGTGGTAAGAGGATTAAATGCCTTAGAACTGACCAAGGAGGTGAGTTCACTTCTAGTGAGCTCAATAAGTACTGTGAAGAGAATGACATCAAGAGGCAATTGCCTGCCCCCCAAACTCCACAACAGAATGGCCTAGGATAAAGGAACAACCAGAGTATAGTTGAAGTAGCCAGAATTATGCTGATTCAAGGGAAGGTTTCTCACACTTTTTGGAGAGAAGCGGTGAGCACTGTAGTCTACACTATGAACCAGGTACTCATCAAGAAAGGTAAGGATAAAACTCCTTATGAGTATTGGACCGGTAAGACTCTAGTAGTAAGTTACTTTAGAGTGTTTGGTAGAAAGTGTTATATCAACAAGAGTGACACCAGAGAATGTTTGATGCAAAATGTGATGAGGGAATATTCCTAGGGTATTCCACCAAGAGAAAAGCTCTCAAGTGTTGTAACAATAAGAATCAGAGATTTATTGAAAGTATCAATGTTAGAATTGATGAGACTGCTGAGAAACTTGAGGAAATCGACAGTGAGCAAGCGGTAGATGAACCAGATGTAACCTTCTGGGAACCAGCTACAAAACAACCAAGTACAAGTAACAGTGCTCCTACACCAGTAGATGCTGATGTAGATGAAGATGAAGATGAGGATGAAGAGGAAAAACAAGAGGAATCAGCCAAGATCATTCCTAGGTATGTAAAGCTGCATCATGATCCAAAGTAGATCATAGGAGATAAGGATGCAGGAATTCTTACAAGAAGAAAGGTCAGAGAAAATTCTTGCATGATATCTGAATTTGAGCCCAAAACATTTAACGAGGCACACAAAGATGAAGACTGGATTAAGGCTATGGAAGAGGAACTTGACCAGATAGAAAAGAATGGTACATGGTCTTTGGTACCTAGACCTGAGCACAAAAATGTTATTGGCACCAAATGGGTTCTTAGAAACAAGCTGAATGAAGATGGCACAATGGTAAGAAACAAAGCAAGATTGGTATGTAAGGGGTATGCTCAAGAAGAAGGAGAAGACTATGGAGAAACCTCTGCTCCATTAGCTAGATTGGAAAGAGTTCGAATGCTTCTTGCATATGCATCCTTCAAGGGATTCAAAGTATATCAAATGGATGTAAAATCTGCATTCTTGAATGGAATACTTGAAGAGGAAGTGTATATAGAGCAACCAGATGGGTTTTCCCTATCAGAAGATAGTGATATGGTATGTAGGCTACATAAAGCCTTGTATGGATTGAAGCAAACACCTAGAGCATGGTATGAATGTTTACACTCCAATCTTGTGAAGATTGGATTTAAAAGAACAAGTGAAGACAATGATATCTATCTGAAGTTAGAAGGAGATCAGATTTTGATTTGTGAAGTGTTTGTTGATGACATAACTTTTGGTAGAAATGACAAGATGAGCCATGTGTTTGCAGATGAGATGAAGAAGGAATTTGAGATGTCACTAATCATATGGATTAAGTTCTTCATTGGACTACAGATTCAACAAATGAAAAATGGTATATTTATCACCCAGTCCAAGTATGTCAAAGAGGTGTTGAAGACCTTTGGCATGGAAGACAACAAACCGGTTGGTACACCTATGATGACCGGTTGTAAATTGTCAAAAGAAGATGACTCAGCGTTGGTGAATGAGAAGGAAAAATGATCAATGATTGGTAAGTTGCACTATGTAGTACATAACAGACCAGACATAGCACATGCAGTGGGCATTGTTGCATAATTTCAGAAAAGTCCAAGAGAATCTCACTTGGTAGCAGTCAAGTGGATTCTTAGATATATGAAGGGAAATATAGATATGGATTGTGGTATCCATACAATAATGATTTCAATCTCAAAGTATTTACCGATGCCGATTGGGCTGGTAATGTGGATGACTGGAAGAGCACAATCAGTGGTGCATTTTTTCTTTGTGGTAGACTAGTCTCATGGATGAGTAAGAAGCATAGTTGTATCTCTAAGTCCACAGTAGAAGCAAAATATGTAGCAACATTTATGAACTACACTTAGACAATTTGGATGAAGCATGTATTAAGTGGTTTCAAAGTCCCCGTATTTGAACCGGTGAGTATATTTTGTGACAATACAAATGCAATTAATATTTTCAAGAATCCGGTATTGCATGCTAGAACCAAGCATTACGAGCTCAAGTATCATTTCTTGAGGGAGAAAGTTCAGAACAAAGAGGTTGTATTGGAACATGTTTCCAGTAAGGAGCAGTTAGCAGATATTTTCACCAAGCCTCTATCGAAGGGTACATTTACCTATTTAAGAGGTGAATTAGGGGTGCTGCCCCTTCAAGAGGTCAACTAAAGGTATGTGCTCCACATTAGTCAGGTATTGCATTGTCAAATATTTTTAGGATTGGTGTGTTGAAGGATGCTACTCCTCAAGGAAGCAACATAGTAGATCATGGATGTTTGTGCCTCCACTTTGGCATTGTTGTCAAAGGGGGAGAAGATGTGAAGCAGAGAAGATATCTGCAATATTGAAGACATATTATATGGAAGATGTAGAGATATCTTTGTGTATTGCCATCAATGCCAAAGGGGGAGATTGTTGGCATATGTGCAAAGTTTGATGACATGATGGAATTTTATGTTGTCATTGATGTCAATATGTTGAAGTATGAACCAGTATATTGAAGTAAGAAAAATGGAAAGAGAACCAATATGATGGTATGAAGTGAACCGGTATATGCAAAGTTTGTATCGGGGTTTCATTTGATATGACTATCGGTTGGTAGTCTCAGCTTCAGGGTTTCTGGTTGATGTATTCCAAGTCTATGTGATTTGATCAACGACATCCTGTGATGAGTTAGCATTGAAATGAAGATTAGATCATGCTACCACGTTAAACTTGTGTGTGTGAAGGATCTTGCATGAAGAAGATTGAATCTATCTACCTCAGGAATGTGCAAAATCTTAGTAAACGATGGAGAGCACGTGATGGGTTATCAGCTTCCAGAAGTGGTGAAGAACGAATGATGGAGAACATCTTGAGATTTGGTCAAGATTGTTTTTCTCTATGTAATGTGTTTGAACAATCAAGATTGGACTGACTGTATTGTTAACCTAGATGCTTAGGGTTTTAGGTTTTCGCTACCAACCTAATTGTTGTCTATAAGGTCGATAGTGATTTTCATTTGAAGTTGTTGGCAAATGAATGTATATGAGGTGATTCTTGCCAGACTGAAGAAATGAGTAGAGATTTGCAGAGTGTGATTGCAAATGTAAAGGAGCTGAAGCGGATCTGCCTTGGCATTAAGTGTTGTTATCAGACCAGTGTATTACCTATTGACTTCTAACCCAATTTGCAGTTGGAAAATCCCTTTACTGGGTAGCTTTAATAGGATTTTTGTAAATCCTTTAATAGGGTGACTCAAAAGCGTTAAGTTTTTTAAATCCTCTTACAAGGTAACCTTCAACAGATTTTTAACCTCTAACTGGGTATTTAGCCATCCCTTAACTGGGTGATCCCTAGCAGGATCGGTTCCTAGCAGAACCTATTGTAAAGTCTTTAACCAGACTAGGATCCTAACAGAGCAAACATCAGAAGAGTTCAAGAACAACTTGTGGGTATTCATCCCCACTATGGTTTTTCCTAGTTGGGTTTCCACGTGAAAAATTAATGTGTTATGTGTGATGCTTTTTCATGTGATGTTTTAGTATTTTTTGTTAAGCGGTAATGCAAGCTGATCCAATGGTCATTGTATTTCTGATGTTTTACTTGCTTAAGCATATGGGTGAAGTTGAGATGAGATGTTAGGTCTGAAGATGATCTAGATGACCCAGTTTATGTCTTTCACAGTGATATTCTGTTTTACCAGTAATGCCTTGATTTAGATCGCTGATACTATTTGCTAGTTAGTGCAATCCTTGTAGTTTAAGTTGTTTAAGGAAGTTTTTGTCTATATTGACTCACTCCCCCCTCTTAGTATCTATTGGGTATTTATTGTTCATCATTATTCATCAGTATTATGTGATAAATTTGTTTACCAACTCATCAAATGATCTGATGAGAGGTATAAGTTTAGACAACCATTCCATTGTTTTCCCTCCCAAACTTCTCGAGAAGAGTCTCATTATGTAAGTGTCATCATGACCAAACCTAGGCTTATGGTACAAAATTCCCAAACATGATCGCAGGGATCACTTTTACCATCGTATTTGTCGTGTTTTGGTTATCTGAAATTAGGGGAAAAGGTATCATGTTTAATCTCCTGTCAAAGGGATAAGGATAGATTTTGTCTAAGGAGTATCGCACTGTGGTCCCTTGTTACATGTCCTGCATTTGCCTTTGTAGTATTTGAATTTGTTGCGTGAGAGCGATCATGGGTACATTTGTACGTCAAGGGAGAGCTTCCTCCCTTTCATTAAGATTATCCCGAGTTTGGGCATGGTTGTGTTTGGGTGTGTTATTTTGTTCATGTATGATTTCTGGGTGGTGTGTTTCTTCTCCTCTTTGTTGGTCTTGATAGGCGTAATTTCTAGACCTTGTTCTAAAAATTTGTTTGTCTACATTCCTTAAGTTTTTGGTATCGAAATATTCAGGAAGTTTGACTCCTTTGCTAGTTAGCATGAGTATATATTTTTCCTTGTCGGCCTCAATAAGTCTTTCCATGAGCCTTTGGAATGAGGGGTTTCCTTGACATTCTTGGAGAAGTTCCTCAGTGATATCTGTATCTCCCAGATTAGTATACTCGAAAGGGTTCGATAATCTATGACCCATACTTGACTTTGGTTGTGATTTGCTTTTCTTGTTTCTTTGAGAGCGAGTGACAATGGGCATTTATTTCTATTGAAGTTCCTGATGGTGTTTGGTGGATAGAATATGTTCCTCAATAAAAAATTTTGGTTACAAAGGGAGTTTCTTCTTCTTCTTCTTCTTCTTTTCTCCTAGGTGTTGGTGGTTCAGGTTGAGCTTCATTATAAGTGATACAAAACTATGGGAATAAAGCAGGGTTGGTCCTTCCTCCACGATTTAAGCATTGGTTGAATGTCGCTTTCTGAATATAAGCTCTTCTTCTTAAAGGTTCTTTGTCAAACTTGTTTGATTTTCCTTGAATATACAATTGCATGTGACGCAAGAATGCACGATGTGATTTAAAAAGTTGGCGATTGATATAAAGATCATACACAAATGATCAAGGGTTTCCGTTGATGTTGGATTGTGATACTTTGTTTGAAAAACTCAAGCTTACTTCATCAAGTAGAGGTTTAGTTAGATTCGCTCCCATGACAAGGTGTGTCAAATGATATGGATAAAGTCTCCCGATATGGAAACTTGATTTGACAACTTAAGGATTAAACTTGGTATTTTGTTTGTGATAGGATCCGAGAGATAGTGAAACTTTGACCAATGTGATGGTACGACCTAATTTTGGTTGGATGAAATCTTATCAAAAGCTAGTTTAAGATTCAAAAAATTTGTTCTAAGGATGCTTGCTTGATTTTGGAATTGTTTTCTCTGATAATCTGGTTCGAATTTTGACTGATGATTTTGACAAAGGACCAAAAAGGGTACTTACAAATGGTGATAAAATTTTCCCGAAAGGCCTGGTTTACTCTCTATTTTTTGGGGATTTTACCATGCACTAAAGCAGAGACTGGATGCACTAACTAATGAACTAGATGTGCCACAAAAAGTTCTAGATGTGCTAAGTTGCCTCTTCTATGCTCTCACTGATATTGTTTGAAACTATTTTGATTGGAAATGTTATGCGCTAATATGTCCCTGAAAAGTGCTAATGTTTGGGCTAAAAGTGCTAAGAGATGCCTCTTACACACTAAGCTGATGTTAAAATACGCTAAGCTGGTTACCAAATGCACCACTGGAAGTAGACTGAATCTGAAATTGTTAAGGTGCTAAAGTGAAGACTGAGAGCGCTAATTTTGGTGCAGATGTGCTATATAATGGTTGATACACCCTAATTTTTGGTGCGGATGCTCTAAGGTGCCCTGATTTCTTTATTTTCTGCCATTTTGGGATTTTCACTTGTGTTTTAGATGGATGATTTTCTGAAAAATAAATTGCAAACACAACACACAAATGAGATAACAAATTTTGCCTATGCTAGACAAATAGTGTATGTTATGTGAGGACGTGTTCAAATCCTCGATGTTTTCATAGGTTTAGATAACAAGTAAGACAAATCAGATAGACTCTTTATTCAAGGGTCATCAACAATATCATAGCCCACTAGTCTCGATACTCTGTCAGCTCAAAGAACCTTATCACCCTCTAGGGCACACCCATTTTTTCGCCTTTTGCCAGAAATTAACTCAAAGTGAATTACTTTATAATTGAGTAGTTATCTTGGGAGATATATGCTAAGTGATCTTGGGGGCGGATTCTTCCCCACCCTTGCACTATGATATTTAAGATATTTGGATATTGACTAGGCTCAAAGTTTCTAGTTCTAAGGTTCTTAATCAGGCTTCCATTCGGTCTTCAGTGATAAACTCCCTCGGGAGGCTTCCCAGCCTTTAAAAAAAAGGCTTTACATATCTTAAAGATAATGGGGGAAGGCTAATCGCTGAGAAAACTCAGGAGGGCAGGCCTGCTAAAGGATTTAAATGCTTGAAATGAAGAAAGCATAAGAGTGGTTTGGCTTTTTGGTCACCCAATTAAGGGGAGGGCATATACCTTCCACTTTCGAGACAAGGTACACAAGTGTTCTTTTTAACATTTAAATAAGTGATTTTCTAATTTCTACTTGAAGATTTTTCTCCAAAAAGCATGGTGTTCTTTTTACCCCTTTATAGCAATGATTTTATATCTAAGTAAAAGAAATCCTGGTCAACAATGGAAATTTTGATATTGGTCAACAAAAGGGAAGTCACGAAATGAAAAATTTCCTTTGCTTTTCACAAAATAAATATGAGGTTCTTTTTACCCTTTGTAAAGAAAATCGAGAATGGATCCTTTTATGCACCAAAGGGAGGTGAGGTTCTTTTTAAGAAACACCAAATGAAAATGAGGTTGTTCTTTTTAATCCTTTGCAAAACTTTGAAAGTTTGTTGTTCTTTTTAAAGAAACACCAAATGAAAATGAGGTTGTTCTTTTTAATCCTTTGCAAAACTTTGAAAGTTTGTTGTTATTTTTAAAGTAACACCAAATGAAAATGAGGTTGTTCTCTTTAACTAACAAGAAAATGAACTATTTTTAAAACTAACTTAAAAAAGTTAGAAACAAAAATAATTAAATGTTTTAAAATGAAACTCCTCCAACCTCCAAATAAAGATTAGTAACCTGCAGCAAAAATACCAGTTAGTGAAAGATTTAGATATGATGCAAGCTTATACAAGCCTAAATTTTTACTTCAGTTAGCAATTGTATTTTTGCTTCTTCCATAATCACGCACTAGACTTTTGCACAAATGTTTTACAAAAAGCCACAAATGCACTACATAATAACTCCTATGTGCTAAGTTGATTACCTAATGCACTACTCTGTTTGGCGAATGCGCTATGATGATACATAATAAAGCCAGAAGTTCTAGGCGCTACTAAAAAGCCTAAATGCGCTAATTAATGAGTCTCACGCACTAAACAGTATACCAGAAGAGCTACTAAAAGGGTTATATTGTTGGCATTATGTGAACCGGTATGAGGACACAATGACATTGTATGTTGTCATTGATGTCAATATGCTGAAGAGGAGAGAATCGGTATATGTGAGAACTGGTATGTTACCAAGAACCGGTATATGTGAAAATCGGTATAACACTGTGAACCGGCATTTGTGCCAAAGTGAAGCGGTGTGTTTATTTAAGATGAACCGGCATGTGGTTATGGGAACCGACACATGGAAGCTTTGTATGACTACCAGTTGGTAGTCTCAACTTCAGGGTTTTTGATTGAAGTGTCTCAAGCCTGTGTGACTCAATCGGTGACTTTGTGTGATGAGTTAGCATTGTAATGAAGAACAAATCATGTTGCCATGTTAGCCTTGTGTGCGTGAAGGATCTTGCATGAAGGAGATTGTTCCTATCTACCTCAAGAATGTGCGAAGTCTGTAAATGGTGATAACACATGATGGGTTATCAGCCGCCATGAAATCGGTGGAAAATGAACGATGGAGAACATCTTGAGATTGGCTCAGGACTGTTGCATTTAATGCAATGTGTTCAACTGTCAGGATTGAACCCTTTAAATTGCTTAACCTAATAGATTTAGGGTTTAGGGTTTATGCTACCGACCTATCTGTTTCCTATAAGGTCGATGTTGTGTTTCTTTCTGAGTTTGTTGGCAAAAGTTGTGTGTGTGTATCCAAGAGAAGAGATACGTGATTCTTGCCAGACCAAAAGAGAGAAGTGATACCTATAGAGTGTAAGTGTAGAAAGTGAAGAGGAGCTAAAGTGGATTTGCATTGGCATTGAATACTGTTACTAGATCATTGTAATACCCATTGATCTCTAACCACTTCAACAGTTGGGAAATCCCTTAACAGGGTAGCTTTAATCGACTTGCTGTAAATCCTTTAACAGGGTGACTCAAAACCATTGAGTTCTTGAAATCCTCTAACAAGGTAACCTTTAATAGGGTTTAACCCTTAACTAAGTATTCTAGCCATCCCTTAACCGGGTGATCCCTAATAGGATCGGTTCCTTACAGAACCTATTGTATCAGTCTTTAACCGGACAAGGATCCTAACAGAGCAGACTTCTAAAGAGTTTAAAAATAGCTTGTGGGTATTCATCCCCACTATGGTTTTTCCCAGTTGGGTTTCCACGTGAAAAAATTTGTGTGTCATCTATGGTGTTATTCATGTAATGGTTTGAGTAATTTGCGTCTGAAGGTAAATCATGTTAATCTAGCTGTTTATATATCTTTTGATGGTAGATTACTTGTTCATACACTAGGGTGAAATGGAAATGAAGTATTAGATTGTATGAGAAGATAAGTGTCAACCAATTTATGCTTGTCTCAGTTATTCTTGGTTTTGCCGATTGTACTCTATTTAAGACTGGAGTTACTATCTGTCTGCCTATGCATAGTGTCTGTTGACAAACCGGTTTGGGATTGTGTTTTTGCCTATACTGATTCACCCCCCCTCTCAGTATCAGTTTGGTACTATCTATTCATCATTGAGTTATTGATTGGTATCAGAGCATCCTCCAGGTCCTCTATGTTATAAGCTTAACCACTTGAGGTAAAGATCCCAGTCTAATGATGAAGAGGGAAGGTCCAAAGTTTAACAGAGAAAATTTCAGTATATGGAAAGACAAAATGAAGATATACATCAGAAGCATGGGTGCTCAACATTGGAGCTATGTTGAGAATGCCTATGTTGCCCCTACCGGTACTCTCACCAATGACCAAAAGAGAGAGATGCAGGAGAATGGGCAAGTCATGGAAGCCCTAATTAGTAGTTTATCTAACATTGAATTTATTGATGTCCAAGATAAGGTAAATCCCAAAGAGGTATGAGATACTCTTGAAAATATCTATGGCGATGATGAGCATGTAAAACAAGCTAAGGAAGAAAGCCTTAGAGGCAAGTTTGAAGACATGCAGATGGTTGAAGGTGAGACCATTCAATAGTATGGAATAAGAATCAAAACTATTGTTGGAGATATCAAGAGTGCAGGTGGTAAAATAGAAGATTCCAATGTGGTAAGAAAAGTCCTGAGATCCTTATTACCAGTCTATGCAATAAGGGTTGCTGTTATTTAGGAGTTGAGATCAATAGACAAGACTAGGGTATCCCTAGACTCCATCATTGCAAAACTGACAGCCTATGAGCTAAATAGTTTTGATGGCAGTGTTCAAAAGACTGAATCAACCTTTAAAGCTTCTGTTGTACCATCCAGAAAAGGAAAATAAGCTAGCACTAGTGGTGAACCAAGACAGACCAGAGAAATGGATGATGAGGAGATTTTGATGGCATTTGAAGCTCTTCTTGCTAAGAAACTTACTAAAGGAACCAGGAAATACAGAGGTAAGCTCCCTTTGAAATGCTTTTCTTGTAACCGGATAGGACATATTGCTGTAAACTATCCTAATGGCGACAACAAGGACAAACTGAAAAGGTTCAAGAAGTTCAAAGGAGGAAATCAGAGAAACTATTTTGTGGCAGTTGATGAAGGTGTCACAAATGAGGAATCAGAGGATGAAGAAAATGAAGATATTGTGTTTGTTGTTGTCAAGGAAGATGTTTCAGACAAGAAGGCTCTTGTCTCTCGCTTTGATCATTCCAATGAGTGGATTATTGACAGTGGCTGTTCTCACCATATGACTGGTGACTGGAGAAAGTTTCTATCCTTGGAAGAGTATGATGGTGGTGTGGTTCACTTTGGTAATGATGCACCATGTATGGTCAAAGGTAGAGGGTCCATCTCTTTGAATGGAAAGAGTAGTGCTGACAATGTGTATTGGGTTGATGGTCTAAGACACAACCTTCTGAGTGTTGCCTAGCTGAATGATAGTGGTCTCACTCTGGAATTCAAGAATGGAGTGTGCGGAATCAAAGGAAAGAATGGTGAATTGGTGGCTATTGGCATGTAGACCAAAGGTAACCTATTTTAGCTGAATGCAAATATAAGTACATGTCTTATGGCTAAATTTGATGATAGCTGGATATGGCATAGGAGACTCTTCCATGTAAACTTTGATAACATTGTGAAGGCCAGTAATATCAAGGCAGTTAGAGGGTTGCCGGTGGTGAGAAAACTGGAAAATACCTTGTGCAAAGAGTGTCAACTAGGAAAAATGTCTTCCTCAACCTTTAAAGGTAAACCTTTCACTACTGACAATTTGCTTGATCTTGTGCATACTGATTTGTGTGGTCCTATGAAATCTAGGAGTGTACAGGGTGATAGGTACTTCATGATTCACATTGATGACTACTCAAGAATGATGTGGGTCACATTCTTGAAAGATAAGTATGAAGCCTTTTTAAAGTTCAAAGCTTTCAGAGCATTAGTGGAGAAGGAAAGCGGTAAAAGGATCAAGTGCCTAAGAACTAATCAAGGAGGGGAATTCACTTCCGATGAATTCAACAAGTACTATGAAGAACATGGCATCAAGAGGCAACTATCTGCCTCTCGGACTCCACAACAGAATGGCCTAGTAGAGAGGAATAACCAGACTGTGGTTGAAGTAGCTAGAACTATGTTGATTCAAGGAAAGGTAGGTCACACCTTTTGGAGAGAAGCGGTTAGCACTGCAGTCTACACAATGAAATGGGTACTCATTAAGAAAGGTAAGGATAAAACTCCTTATGAGTATTGGACCGGTAGGACACCTGTGGTTAGCTACTTTAGAGTGTTCGGCAGAAAATGTTACATCAAGAGGAGTGAACACCAGAGCAAATTTGATGTGAAATGTGATGAGGGAATATTCCTAGGATATTCCACCAAGAGCAAAGCTCTCAAGTGTTTCAATAATAGGACTTAGAGAATTATGGAAAGAATCAATGTAAGAGTTGATGAAACCTCTGAGAAAACTGAGGAAACCGATAGTGATCAAGCGGTAAATGAACCGGTTGTAACCTTTTGGGAACTAGTTGTTAGTCAACCAAGTACCAGTAACAATGTTCCTACACTGGTAGATGTAGATGCTGATATTGATGGAGATGAGGATGAAGAAGAAAAGCCAAAGGAATCTATCAAGACCATTCCTCGGTATGTCAAGCTGAATAATGATCCTAAGTAGATCATAAGAGATAAGGATGCATGAATTCTTACAAGAAGAAAGGTCAAATAAAACTCATGTATGATCTCAGAATTTGAGCCTAAATCATTCAAAGAGGCACATAAAGATGAAGACTGGATCAAGGCAATGAAAGAGGAACTTGACCAGATAGAGAAAAATGGTACATGGTCTTTGGTACCCAGACTGGAGCATAAAAATGTCATTGGCACCAAATGGGTTTTCAGAAATAAGCTGAATGAGGATGGCACAGTGATTAAAAACAAAGCAAGACTGGTGTGCAAAAGATATGCCCAAGAAGAAGGAGAAGACTATGGAGAAACCTTTGCTCCTGTAGCTAGATTGGAAGGATTTTGTATGCTTCTTGCATATGCAGCTTTTAAAGGATTCAAAGTATATCAAATGGATGTAAAATCTGCATTCCTAAATGGTGTACTTGAAGAGGAAGTGTATATAGAGCAACCAGATGGGTTTGCCCTATCTGAAGATAGTGACATGATGTGTAGGCTACATAAAGCCTTATATGGTCTAAAGCAGGCACCTAGAGCATGGTATGAACACCTCCATTCCCATCTTGTGAAGATTGGATTTGAGAGAACAAGCGTAGATAGCAATATATACTTGAAGTATGAAGGAGATCAGATCCTGATCTGTGAGGTATTTGTTGATGACATTATCTTTGGTGGAGATGACAAGATGAGTCATGAGTTTGTAGTTGAGATGAAGAAAGAGTTTGAGATGTTACTCATAGGGGAGACTAAGTTCTTCATTGGACTGTAGATTCAGTAGATGAAAGATGAAATCTTTATCACTCAGTCCAAGAATGTCAAAGAAGTGTTGAAGACCTTTGGCATGGAAGATAGCAAACCGGTTGGTACACCAATGGTGACTGGTTGTAAACTATCCAAAGAGGATGTCTTAGCATTGGTTGATGAGAAGGAATACCGATCAATGATTGGTAAGTTTCATTATGTAGTGCATAGCAGACTAGATATTGCACATGCAGTTGGCATTACTACAAGGTTCCAGAAAATTCCAAGAGAATCCCACTTGGTTGCAGTCAAGCAGATTCTTAGGTATCTAAAGGGAACTATTGATTATGGATTGTGGTATCCATATAGCAAGGATTTCAACTTGAATGTATTTACAGATGTTGATTGGGTAGGTAATGTGGATGACCAGAAGAGCACAACCGGTGGTGCATTCTTTCTCGGTGGTAGACTGGTCTCATGGATGAGTAAGAAGTAGAGTTGCATCTCTCAAATCTATAGTGGAAACAGAGTATGTTGTAGCTTTCATGAACTGCACTCAAACAATCTGGATAAAGCATGTATTGAATGGCTTCAAAGTTCTTGTATCTGAACCAGTATGTATATTTTGTGACAATACTAGTGCAATTAACATCTCCAAGAATCTGGTTTTACATTCTAGAACCAAGTACTTTTAGCTTAAGTATAATTTCTTGAGAGAAAAGGTTCAGAACAAAGAGATTGCATTGCAACATGTTTCGAGTAAAGAATAGTTAGCAGACATATTCACCAAGCCTCTCCCAAAGGCTACATCTATGTACTTAAGAGGTGAATTAGGGGTGCTGCCCCTTCAGGAGGTAAAATAAAGGTATATGCTCCACATCAGTCAGGTATTGCATAGTCAAATTCATTTTGGATTGATCTGTTGAAGGATGCTACTCCTCAGGGGGAGTAGCATAATGGAATAGGGAAG
Source organism: Cryptomeria japonica (assembly GCF_030272615.1). Lineage (NCBI taxonomy): Eukaryota > Viridiplantae > Streptophyta > Pinopsida > Cupressales > Cupressaceae > Cryptomeria > Cryptomeria japonica. The sequence continues at coordinate 281,368,381 of NC_081407.1, read as the reverse complement.
CTTGTGCCTCCACTTTGGCATTGTTGTCAAAGGGAGAGAAGAAGAGAAGCGGAGAAGATATCTGCAGAAATTGGAGGAGAAGATGTGAACTAGAGATATCTTTGTATATTGCCATCAATGCCAAAGGGGGAGATTATTGGCATTATGTGAACCGGTATGAGGACATAATGACATTGTATGTTGTCATTGATGTCAATATGCTGAAGAGGAGAGAACCCATATATGTGAGATTTGGTATGTTACCAAGAACCGGTATATGTGAGAACTGGTATAACACTATGAACTGGCATTTGTGCCAAAGTGAAGTAGTGTGTTTGTTTAAGATGAACCGGCATTTGTGCCAAAGTGAAGTGGTGTGTTTGTTTAAGATGAACCGGCATGTGGTTATGGGAACCGACACATGGAAGCTTTGTATGACTATCGGTTGGTAGTCTCAACTTCAGGGTTTTCGATTGAAGTGTCTCAAGCCTGTGTGACTCAATTGGTGACTTTGTGTGATGAGTTAGCATTGTAATGAAGAATAGATCGTGTTGCCATATCAGCCTTGTGCGCATGAAGGATCTTGCATGAAAGAGATTGTTCCTATCTACCTCGAGAATGTGTGCAGTCTATAAATGTTGATAGTGCATGATGGGTTATCAGCCGCTATGAAATCAATTGAAAATGAACGATGGAGAATGTATTGAGATTGGCTCAAGACTATTGCATTTAATGCAATGTGCTCAACGGTCAGGATTGAACCATTTGAATTGCTTAACCTGACAGGTTTAGGGTTTATGCTACCGACCTATCTATTTCCTATAAGGTCGACATTGTGTTTCTTTCTGAGTTTGTTGGCAAAAGTTGTGTGTGTGTATCCAAGAGAAGAGATACGTGATTCTTGCTAGACCAGAAGAGAGAAGTGATACCTGTAGAGTGTAAGTGCAAAAGGTGAAGAGGAGCTAAAGCGGATCTGCATTGGCATTGAGTGTTGTTACTAGATCATTGTAATACCCGTTGATCTCTAACCACTTCAATAGTTGGGAAATTCCTTAATAGGGTAGCTTTAACCGGGTTGCTATAAATCCTTTAACAGGGTGACTCAAAACCATTGAGTTCTTGAAATCCTCTAACAAGGTAACCTTTAATAGGGTTTAACCCTTAACTGGGTGATCCCTAACAGGATCGATTCCTAACAGAACCTATTGTATCAGTCTTTAACCAGACAAGGCTCCTAACAGAGCAGACTTCTAAAGAGTTCAAAAATAGCTTGTGGGTATTCATCCCCATCGTGGTTTTTCCTGGTTGGGTTTCCATGTGAAAAAATCTGTGTGTCATGTGTGGTGTTATTCATGTGATGGTTTGAGTAATTTGTCTCTGAAGGTAAATCATGTTGATCTAGCTATTTATATATCTTTTGATGGTAGATTACCTATTAATACACTAGGGTGAAATGGAAATGAAGTATTAGATTGTATGCGAAGATAAGTGTCAACCGGTTTATGCTTGTCTCAGTTATTCTGGGTTTTGCTGTTTGTTCTCTATTTAAGACCATAATTACTATATGTCTGCCTATGCACAGTGTCTGTTGACAAACCGGTTTAGGATTGTGTTTTTTCCTGTATTGATTCACCCCGCCTCTCAGTACTGGTTTGGTACTATTCGTTCATCATTGAGTTATCATCTATGCGCTAAAGAAAGGGTCCAATGCGTAAACTCATCTTTTCCATGTGCTTGCAATGTTGCTCCTGTATCAAAAACAATAATATTCATAGGTTCGAGCCCCATGGTGGGCACCAAAAATGTGTTCGGGAAATGTGGGGTATAGAAACATAAAATTCGGTTTCCAAAAGATCCACACACCAATGGGACTCTTGGTGCAAGTTATGGAGCTATATTGAATAGCTCAACTTCCCAAGGGGTGTTCCATTATTCTCTATCTCACTGGGTCCCTCAAGCCAATGCCTTTGCTCTCAAATCACTGAGCAATGACTTAGGAATGACAACTCCAAGAATGAGTGATGTTGATTAATTTAGCGTGAATGCATTCCTAGATATGTATGATATTGAATCTATGATGATTTAAACTAGCATGAATATGATGTTATGATAAAGATTAGTAATCCTATCCTAACAATATATACTAATCTAACATGGATATGCTATGATATTTAAAATTGCTTCTAAATGCTATTAAGATGATTTTTTATCAAAGAGAGGCTAAATGCTTAATAAAATGACTATAGATTAGATGCATGAAACTTGGATATATGAAAATGAGAGAATGAGAGCTTTATTTATAGGAAAAATAGGGCAATGGATGGTCAAGATTGGATAATCTGAACAAGGGCTAGGATTGAAATTTATCAATCCATGTTTACAATTCTTACCAATGAAACGGTAACAATTGTCAACAAAAGGTTCCTTGAGAGGAGATGAAAGAAGCATTAAATGTTTGAGAAGACATGAAGGTTACCTTAGGAGGTAAGGGTATGGTTAGGTTAGGGTTATCCAATGGATTAGGCTTTTACCCAAGGGGTAAACTCTTATGAAAGCATTAAAGGGATAACCAAGGTTAAAGCCATGAATGCTTGTTTAGACCCTTGGGTTAGATGAAAGTTGAGTTAGAGAGAAAGTCTCTAACCATGCAAGAAGGTTGAGTTAACCATTAATGGTTATGAAGACTTTGAAGGTTAACTTGTTGAAGACATAAAGACTTTAATGGTTATTGAAGACTTTGATGGTTCGAGAAGTGACTTCCCTTTGCTTAGTAATGTGACAATATCTATAAGATGGATTAGGCTAAATTAGAAGTGATTAGAAGAATCTAGAAGGGTTTTAGGGAGGCAAGTGGGAGATGTAGGAAAATGCAAGTGGATGGAGGGGAATTTTAATTAAAATAAATTACTTTATTTCAACAAAAATAGATGCAACTTGCATAAATACAGGTGGGGGATTTAAATAAATAAATTAGATTTATTTATTTGTAATGATCAATTTAATTAAATGTAGATTTAATTAAAAGGGGAGAAAGGGGAATTAATTAAATAAAGTGATTTATTTAATCAAAGGCTAGAAAAGGCTTAGGTGAACTTAATTAAATAAATTGAGTAATTCATTTAATCAAATAGATGAACATAAAGAATTTAATTAAATAGAGGAATGAGGTTAAAATGAATATTAAATATTCATTTAGGAAAGTGGTCATTTTTTATACGTGTACATTTTGCCTCTTTGAAGTGATGTGTGTGCACATGTTGATTCAAAGAAAATTTGTCAGATATGCTATCAAAATTTGTCAATATGATGTCATGTGTGGAGATGTTGATATGATGCCCCATATTTGATGAACGATATTGAAGATGCCCCCTCGGGAGATGAATCAAAGATTTTGAAAATTTTGTTGATTTGATGAGCATTTTTTAATTAATTGCATTTTGAATATTTTGACTGTGTTTAATTCATTTGAATTGATTGATCTCCCTAAAATTATGTTGATAATGTTAAAAGAGAGAAAAATGAGGAAAATACATGCCCCACTTACTAATCTTGTTGACTTTTACCCTATAAAAAGGTAAAAAGTGATTTTATCTTATCATTTGCACATTTGTCTCTTTGTGATTGTGACACTTGAGATCTAATGAAAATGTCGGTTCCTTATGCTTCACACCGATTTGAGCATGTTCATCGATACCAGAGGCCCACCGCGTATGGCCCACTTGTAAGTCATCTAAATTTTGCCATGTTCATGATTGATTTTGCATTTTTGGATCACGCTTTTCATTTTTTAGTTGAAAATTTGTCATTTTAGTGCATAGGGGTCTATTTTTAGCACATACGATAGGAATAATAGCACGTAGGGTTAACCTAGCTAGGTTAGCATTTAAGTTGCATTCTGTAGTGCATCGACATGTTAGGGTAGTGCATAGGGTGTTTTAGCACATAGGGCAAACATGTCAGCGTACAGGGTAGATAGAGTATTGCATTGGGTATATTAGTGCTTTGGGTTAGTAGGATAGCGCAATGGCAAAAATAGTTAGTGCATAGAGGGTGTTAGCGTGTAGAGTAAAGTGTCTAGCGTATTGGTGAAGAAAGATAGCGCATAGGAGGTCTATTTTGGCATGTGGGGCCAAAAATGGGTAGAAAAGACTTGGAAGAATGCATTGCAGGGTGAATAGATGAGGTAGATGGCTTAGGAGTGGATAGGTGCCTACTGAGTGTTTCAAGATGAGTCATGAGCCAATGTTTTGCTTGTTGTGATGATGCTAGAGTCTTGATATCAGCATTACGTTTGCTAAAACTCAGCTTAGAAAGATATTTATCTAATCTAGCATACCATGCTCTAGGGGCTTGTTTCAATCTATATAAGTCTTTCTTCAATCTGCAAACCATGTCTTTATCTTATGATAAATAAAATCCACCAGCTGCTCAATGTAGACATCCTCTTCAAGATCTCCATTTAAAAATGCACATTTCACATCCATCTAATATACCTTATAGTTCTTGTGTGCAACATAGGTAAGAAATTGTCTTACTGCTTCAATTATTGCAACTAGAGCATAAGTCTCATCATTATCAACTCCTTCCTGTGAGTAACCTTTGCAAACCAGCCTAGAAATATTTCTCACAACTTGACCTTCCTCATTTAATTTATTCCTGAAAACCCATTTAGTTCCAATAACATTCTTATCTTTAGGCCTAGGAACCAATTCCCAAGTCTTATTCTTTTCTATCTAATCTAGTTTCTCTTCCATTGCTTTCATCCAATTCTCATCTTTACTTGCTTCAATAAAATATTCTGGTTCAATTTGAGAAATTAAACATACCTCTTCAAAATCTATCCTTCTTCTTGTTATCATACCTTTCCTTTTATCTCCAATAATATGATCTTCAGAATGATTTGACTTCACATACTTAGGGGGCTTAGGATTGTTTTGACTTTCTGATTCTTTCTGCTCTTCAACAATCATTGTGGAATTTTCTAATGTTTCTAGAGCAATTGGATCAATTTTCTAGACCGATTCTTGCACTGTCAGTTCTGATCTAACAAATTCATAAGGAGTCTTACCGATATCACCTTTTATGTGTATTTTGTTGAAAGTGTATACCATAGTATTGACATCTTCTCTCAAGTAGATATTAGGTAACTTGGCTTCCATCATCATTGTCCTTGCATCATCCAAGATAGTTTTGTTCTTCCTTTCCACTATTCCATTATGTTGTGGGGTTCTAACTACAGAAAATTGTCTTCTGAATCCATTCTTTTCACAAAAGTTATTGAATTCACCAGATGTAAACTCGCCGCCTTGATCTGATCTTAATCATTTTATCTTCAATCATGTTTCTGTCTCAATCATAGCTTTGAAAATTTTGAATTTCTCAAGAGCTTCTATTTTTTCTCTCAAAAATGCAACCCACATCATTCTAGAATAGTCATCATTAAGAAACATTAAGTATATGTCACCTTGAAAATTTTTAGTCCTTGCTGGTCCACACAGATCAGTATGAATAAGATCAATAATCTCATTAGATCTATCATGTATGCTTCTAAAAGAAGTTCTATTTTTCTTACCCATTTGACATTCTCTACATACCAGATTATGAGGTTTAACAATCTTGGGAAAATCTTTGACAGCTTGTGTTGGCATCATGGTGAGCATGATGAAGTTTGAGGTACTTATAGGTTGTCATTGATGGAAAATACCAGCTCTAATATCATCACAACCAATTGGAAAAGGGTTATAGTAGATTGGTGAAGAACTGGGGACTAAAGACTTCCATCGGTGAGCAGAGACCGGTTTACAGAAAGCAACAGATAGTTGGGCTAGGGCTAAGTGAAACAGGTTCACTGATATAAAGAAAGTAACCGGTAGCAGATCATAATGATGATTAATAAGCATGCAAAGTGAAAAGGATAAGCACGTGTAGTCATCAACATGTTTTTTTTGCAAACATGTGGATCTGACAAATTTAGAAAGAGCTAGTTGAAGTTAGAGTACTTGCTAGACAACTGACGAGATTTGTGGCATGAACAGATAGTCTCACTGATATAATCAACAAGATTTGAGGAATGAGCAGATTGGTGCATAGAATGATTTTTGAGTTCAAATTTTTGAGGGAAAGTTCATGCCAAGATTGAAGACATATACATGTTTTCAATCTTGATTGTTAAGTGTCATGGGAGTTGCAAATGAGTTGAGATTGAAAATTAGAGTAAGGAGAAGAAAAAGTGAAGTGCAAAAGGATTCCTGATGAATCGGTGAAGTCATCACCGAAAAGAGATTGAAGCAGATACAGAGTGGATCTATTGGACAAAAAATTGTCATCATTAGATCGATGATTTGTTTCTCTCTAATCACTGCAATAGATTAAATCCCTTAATAGGGTGAACCTTAACTGGTTTTGTTTACAAAATCCCCTAACAGGGTGAACCTTAACTGGTTTTGTTTATAAAATCCCCTAACAGGGTTGCTCCATGATGGAAGTGTAAAATCCTTTTACAAGGTGAATCCTAACAGATTCTAAGGTATTCTTAATAGGATACTAGTCATCTTTAACAGGGTGATGTTCTCAGAAGGAACATGAGTGTAAGCTCTTAACTAGGCACTCTTTTTACTATAGTAAAAGAGATTGTGGGTTATCCCCACCATGGTTTTATCCCTCTAACCAAGGGTTTCCATATATAATTGCTAGTGTTATGTGATGTTTATTTGATGCATGCAAATATCTTTCCTTCAATATTCTTTGCTTCATGATCTATGTAATGTTCTAAGTTGATTTAAAAAGGGTAGTTGTAGACCAGTCAGTTTGAGATATTATTGTTTATAAACTATTTTTACTGATTCACCCCCCTCTCAGTCACTGGTTATTACCAAAAGCTTATGTTGAATTGATCTTCACTCAAAATTTACGTGACACATCCTCTTATGGCATAACATGCTTTCATCAATCTGAGCAATTAAGCAGGCCTTCTCACTGGAATTCAAATGAAAGATATTTTCTTTGGTATGAGTTCCAGATGCAATCTCTAATCCAGATCTATTGATAATCTTGCATTTTCCATTTTTAAATTGAAAATGAAATCCTCTATCCAGCATCTAACCTACACTCAAAATATTATGCTTCAATCCTTCAACATAATAAAGATTATCAGTATTAGTCTTACCATCCAAGGACATTGTTCCTTTGCTTTTGATCTTGCATGCCTTGTTGTCTCCAAATATGAATAGTCCACCATCAAATTCTTGCAAAGTTAGGAATTTCCTCTTGTCACCGGTCATATGATGTGAGCAACCATTGTCTATAACCCATTCATCCTTCTCTCCAAT